>NC_139704.1:43406614-43527903 GCF_964188405.1 Protomyctophum parallelum | reverse complement strand
TGCGGAGTTTGACGGCGGGGTCACGCCGCCAAGGCGAATTAAGTACACAACCAAACTGTTGTATATTGTGTGCACATAGGCTTGTGTTTTATAGAGACTGGTTATGTGAAGGGACTTTAATTGTTAATTAAGTGAATATGAATTGTTTTGTCATTCTAAATATTTACTTGAATAAAGATTGCCGTTATATATTTAAAACCCTCGTCTGTGGTCCTTCCAGGTTCTGATATGACTAGTTTATATTAGTCATTTTTTTAGACTTAGAAAATGTTGATTTTGTTTTATCAGTATAGGTCCAAGGTTAGTGGAAATGTTGACATTTTGAGCAAAGAGACGCAAAGTACAAGTCAAAATGGCAGGTGATCTATCAGACCCCGTCAGGTCAAAACACGAACGTGAGGCATGAGACACATGGGTATGTTGTATTGCTCACGGTCAAACGGTTCATGAGCTATGCCCGTTGAAAGTTTGCATTTTCAGTTGAGTGCTACAATTGGCAAATTGTGGGCTTCTTGTCCTCACCGTTTGGCATTGCCCTCTAGGTTGTCCCGATCAGAAATCAGGGTCAAGCGTCATTTTCAAATGATTGGAATTGGGAGCCAAAAGAATAATGTGTTTGGTAGAGGGCTACCATATTGCCAAGTTTCACAAAAACCCGAGAGCACAGTTCAACCAAAACTGCCATTTTTGGTGGAAGGAGAGAGAAATAACGGACCAAGAGTCCCTTCGGGCTTGGTCCCCAAGTATACTTTTTTGTAATTTATAATTGATTACAGTCTAAGTACTAATTCCTGAGTAGACTTTTAACCCAACTGTAGAGAGTACAAACGCAGCAAAGAAGCTGGGGGTTATCATCTATGAAAAGGCAACACAATGAGCAGAAAATGAACCATGTAAAGACAACAAATTGAGGGCACCGCAGGGAGTTGAACCCCGTTCTGGTAAACCAGGAGTACCACACCAGTGCCTTAGTTTTATAATTTACAGGTCCAAAATCAGTCATTAGTTTCAAATTTGCTAGATATTTTATTAACTTACTCTTGCCGACCTCCTGCAGCAAGATAATTTGAGGATTAAAAAAAAAAAGATATGATAGCCATGATTATGTCTTTATACAATTGAAAACCGGAAGAAGACTCACTCCACAAATACCTTATGGAAAACTCCTCAGACATAAACTAAGAAAATATTTGTATTTTTCCGTGCTCATAAAGTGATGCAAAGTGCCAAGTGAAAAGTGCAGCAGAAAACTTTTGGGTCATAGGCCCATCGTCAATGCCTCGCCTAGTGACCGGCATGAATGAAGACGTTTTAGCTGCAAATGGCAGCATAAAATCACATCAATACAAACCACATAATGTGATGTGAACTGACGCGATGAAGCTTCACTCGCACATATAAAAGACATACATCACATCAACCAACATCACATACCTAGCCCTAACCTAACCCCATGTTCATTATGTGATGTGGGATGACATGATGAAGCCTTACTCACAAATGTGAAATGAGACGACATAAACACACATCACATATCGGGCCTGTGTTCATAGGTGATGTGGGATTACGCTTTACTCACAAATTAGATCTGATAATATAGCACCAACAATAGTCTTATGACCTAGAGGTTTGCTGCTGCACTTTTCACTTTAAGCACTTAGAGCGCTTTATGAACATGAACAAAATAAAATAGATTCTTGGTCTCTGCCCAAGCAGTTGGCCTTAAGTTTGTGGCACGAGTTAAAAATGTTTTTCACATTAAAAATAGAGAAAGACAATTTATGCCATTTGTGGACAATTGACAAATTATATGAGGTGCAAATCATGCAATGGCAGCAGCATTATTTGCACCCCAGTATTTGTCAGCAATACAGCAACACAGTACACAACACTATGGATGACATTAGAATAAACAAAATGTATGGCGTGAATGACGAGCTAGCCGCAAAATAATCACTTTAAAAAAAAAAAAATCACATAAATGCACATCACATACCGGCCTGTGTTCATATCTGATGTGAACTGACGTGATGACGCTTTACTGGCAAATTACGTGAAACGATACACACGTGAAGAACTAGTGTCATAGATAGGCAAGAAAGAAATAAGAAATTACTTGTAAAAAAAAATAAAGCAAAAATGCGATTAAAAACTCTGAGACCACAAAAAACAACTTTATTAAAGCAAAGAATAGAGGAGAAAGGATAAAAGAACTATGGAGATACAAGGTTTCTGCCCGACAGCCAAAGATAATAACTACGACCACTTACCTTCAATATCAGCCACTTAAATCCAAACACACTCTAACCAAAAAGCAAATGACACAATTGCCATCATTTGCTTCCCGTTAGACCTACAGCATAGGCTGTAAACACAGTGTTAAGGGGCTAGATGCTACCATAATGACGAGACATAAATCTCATACCTCCACATCACATTTGTATGCACAAAAACCACTAGTGAAAAACTAGGGCAATAGATAGGCAAGAGGAAATAAATAAGAAATTGCGTATAAAAAATAAAGCAAAATGCGATTAAAAACGCTGACAACAAAAAATAAATAACTTTATTAAAACCAAAGAATAGAGAAGAGACACTAGAAGAAAACATACACATGTGATGTGGACAGACTTTACCTGTAAATTATGTTAAACCATGGAAGGAGGTAGGGCCCGCACTTCCATTTTGGTAAAGAATTACTTTGAGTTAAGACATTTCGATCTTCATCAGGTCAGTACATCCTGACAACAATATATCAAGATCAAAAAGTTGTCGTTTAACTCAATAAAGTAATTTGTTACAAGAAGTGTGTGGGCCCTATACCTCCTTCCAAAATTGCCTTATTGACCCTGCACCCACTGTCGAGGTGCGTGTAAATAAGTATGCTCTGAAACGATAAATAAATAGTAGCATGTAGCCCACTTAAACAAGCAGCAGGAATCAAAAGGTTAACTAACCTTCACCCAGCAGTGGCAACAGCATAGAGTTCACCCAGCAGTGGCAACAGCATAGAGTTCGTAACTCCTGTCAGCTTCACGTTCTGAAATGGCAGGGCAGAAGAGAAGAAAATAATTAGTTGTCGGCCTACAGGATGACATTTTGGAAGTCATAACAGTCACTGACAGGGCTGTGTCACCATTATCTCACTATAGTCACACAAATTGTGATTAACGAGTCAACCCATTAAAGAGCCCCTTCACCCAATTCCAAAGACGTGGAGTGAGATATTTTCCTCTAGGTTCACATCCATGTGAAAGTTCTCGCAAAAGACATGCATCTAATCAAATATCTGGGCAAAGGGGGTACAGAATGAGAGCTGGATTGAATTTACCAAATCTTCCTCTGACCACACCCCCACCCCATCACCAATTGACCAGGGAAGCACACAATCGGCAGGTGCATTGCGATAGGTGCTGGGTAATTAATCACACCACCTGCCAATTGTGCCCCAAACTTGCGTTTCCCTGATGACGTTTGTGATGGTCAAAGGAAGTTTTGATAAATTAAGTCCAGCTGTCATTCCGAGTGCCTTTGCCCGGAGAGAAAGCCGTCTGGGTGCAGCTTGTGAAAAAGTGGAGATATTTGACTAAAACATTTTGATAATGACTTTCACATGGATATGAAAGTTGAGCACCATATCGGACTCCCAAGTCTTTATTTCAAAGACTTTGGAGTCAGATATGGTCCTCAACTTTCATATCTATATCCATTTATTGAGAGAGTACATATTTCTGCCGCTGCAAATGCAAAGTCTACAGCAGTGATCTATGGCTCTGGTATGCAATGTATGTCACATCTCCACATCTCCAAAACGGGTGGGTCAAACTGAACAACCAATGTCAATTTGAAGCCATGATTCCCTGCTAAAATCCAAGAATCCAATATGTTCAACATCAATCATAATTGTTAATTGCAATCATTTGTATGACAATGAATAGTCAACTTAACATGTTGTAATGGTGACACAGCCCTAGTTTCTATACTACAGCAACATGTAATCCAGGTACGTACCGTGGGGGGCTTTCCGTCGCTCGGTTGAAGATAAGCTGGTATTAATAGAGCCGTGAAGGTTGTATGGCACAAACGTCCCGAGCACCGTTCACTTCGTAATCTCAGGGAGAGCGTTCGTTGACACCGTTATACGTTTCAGCCCAGCCGAGTAGACACTCTATTACCAGCCATCTCCTGAAGACTGCATCCAAGGTCATCGCATGACACCAAGGTCACATGATCAACCTGTAAGACACAAACATACGCCAACATTACACTTTATCCAGATTTTATAAATTGTAGAAAGAAAACAGTTAAAAAAGATCTACATTATATTTCCCTCAAAGGTTTAGTTCTGATTTTTGTTAACTTAAAGCTGTAGTTGCGGTCATTTTGTCGTGGTGGTGTGGTGTGGGTGTGTGAGGGAAGGGGGGGGCAACTCATTAAAAAAAAAAAAAATCCACAAGGGAGAAAAAAAAAGTCCCATGTCACCAACAGGTTAAAGGGCCCTTTAACCCGTCAGTGACATTGGACATTTTTCTCTCTTTTGTTCAGCCCTTTTGCAACCAGATCTTATTTTAATGTTGGGAGACAAGAAACACTTTCCTGGGGTTTTTTTAATGGGGGCAATATGTTTAGATTTCAGTATTTCAAAGTGTCCATGATGTCATGGACACTGGGCTCACTTCCTTCCTGGACTACATGTTGTCTCAGTAAGACAGCCCTGCCCCCATCGACGAGG
Organism: Protomyctophum parallelum; assembly: GCF_964188405.1. Taxonomy (NCBI): domain Eukaryota; kingdom Metazoa; phylum Chordata; class Actinopteri; order Myctophiformes; family Myctophidae; genus Protomyctophum; species Protomyctophum parallelum. The sequence continues at coordinate 43,523,171 of NC_139704.1, read as the reverse complement.
AGCAGTGCACCAAAGCATTATGGGAATTGTAGTCCAGGAAGGAAACAAGCCCATGGACATCATGGAGTCCATGGACACATTGAAATACTAAACTATCTATAAAAACAACAAAACCCCAGGAAAGTGTGTCTCCCAAACATCATTAAAATAAGATCTGGTTGCAAAAGGGGTGAAGTGGCCCTTTAAAGATGAAATAAAGTTGCTCTGTATGGTAGAAATGGGTCAACAATACAAATGACTATAGTGCTGTGGATTCATTTAGTTAATGTGTGGTCCCCAGACTTCAAAACACAAAGAAACACATTGAGTGTAAGTTTGTACATTGGAGTAAGTTTGTACATTGCAGTCTTCCACCCAGCAAAGATAGACATTTATTTTAGATGAATCTTATGAATTTAACTGCCACAGTTACAACTTGTTACCATTATATATTTGAGTAAAGGTAAAAAAATAAATAAAGTACTGGCATCAAAATGTACTTAAAAATGACCAAATGTACTCATTATGCAGAATGTCCCATTTCAAATGTTGTTGTTTTTAAACTAACATTTTAAAATCTGAAAATAGCAGATCTACAAGCTCACAATGTGTTGCATCACAATGAATTGTGAGCTACTTTCAAATGGCCAAAATGTGGTTGTAGCCTAATGGTAAATAATTGCAATGTAGCCAGGCTGTTTTATTTTAATCATTCTAAATCTACAAACTAGTAATTAACAGTTTCCAAATAATAGTGTAGTATAAAAGTACAATATATTTTCCACAGTACCTCAGTAAATGTAGTGATTAACTTCCCACCTGTTTTAGTTTAGCTTGTGTGTTTGCCACCTGTTTAGTTTAGCTTGTGTGTTTTCTTCTAAAAAAGGACCAACACATTGCTGATATAGTGTTGTCCATTTTGTGTCACAATAAACAACCAACAGTCCTTCTAACAACGCTAATGTTTAAACATTAACACGGTAGACAAAAACCTTACCTGTCAGCAGCGTGCCCCAATCACTCTGCCACTGCACCGCATGCGGCTGCATTTTAAACCTAAAGCCCCGCCTACTGTATCCGGATCTGTTGATCCACGTGATTAGAAAGTCCGTCGGGCATTGGTTGGTCCGTCAGCGTGAATCTCATCCGCTGCAGCTGTGTGTGTGGCCGCACGCAGACACACACGCCCACAGACACACACACACACACGCACACACCCCCCACACACACACACACACACACGCACACACAGACACACACACACACACACACACACACACACACACACACACACACACACACACACACACACACACACACACACACACACACACACACACACACACACACACACACACACGCACACACACTTATGTATTCATTGATTCATTCATTAATGTCATGACAGTGTCTGGCTGCCTGGAAGTGTATGATTCAGCTTCATGGTATCACATTGTTTTAAAATGTTAGTGTTAAATAGTGTAGTAAAAACAAAAGAAGCAAAGTAATCGTGATACGTCTTCTTTCTGTGATTTCTTCTTCCTGTGAAGGCAGCACTTTATACAATTTAGACATTTAGCAGATGCTCTTAATCCAGAGCGATCCATTTACAGTAAGCAAGAACAAAAAACATGGAATAGGCTACATCATATATAGGCCTACATAAAAATCAAAAAAAAAAAATCAAATCTTATATGAATTATATAAGAACCTAACAGTGGAATATCTATATATTGAAACTATGCACACACTATATAGTGCTATGTGTACATAAAATGCTAGATACTATACTACACTCAACTATACACTATACACTGAATTGTGCTATATAAAAAATAAAGCTTGATTGATTTGACTTCTATTGGCACAATAAAGCCCTTTGTACTCTTGAAGTCCTCATCTGCGTTTGAGTCCAATTCCCCACTCACCTGATTATACGTTCCATGCTACTGTATTAACTGTATCAAAAGGGATTCATTTAAATTACGCCTGTAAGCGGCAAGTAGGCGAGACCCCCATTATTATCATTATTACTTGCGCAAGCAGAGCGCGCAAGTAATATTATCGCCCGGTCTCCTTCGTCGTGACAGCTGTTCCGCCATTCGAGGCTTACGCAGAAAAACATCAAATCTGTGCCTGTGTTGCTGGACCAATGATGACGAAATGACCATATTTCTTACGTCATCATTTAGAGCTAGTCATACGTATACTATATACATAATCAGTAAAAAATAAAATAGCAAATTGTGCCTGATCTGCTGGGACCAGAGTACGTGGTGTGTATGTGTATGACTAGCTCTAAATGATGACATAAGAAATATGGTCATTTCGTCATCATTGGTCCAGCAACACAGGCACGGATTTGATGTTTTTCTGCGTAAGCCTCAAATGGCGGAACAGCTGTCACGGTTTTTGGCGCAAAGTAACCACAGTATACCGCTAATCAACTTACAACTACACACTTTATACAGTATAGAGTATAGAGTATATTATGTATACATATATAGTATATGCCTATATACTATATATATACTATATATATTTCTTACGTCATCATTTAGAGCTAGTCATACGTATACTATATACATAATCAGTAAAAAATAAATTAGCAAATTGTGCCTGATCTGCTGGGACCAGAGTACGTGGTGTGTATGTGTATGACTAGCTCTAAATGATGACGTAAGAAATATGGTCATTTCGTCATCATTGGTCCAGCAACACAGGCACAGATTTGATGTTTTTCTGCGTAAGCCTCAAATGGCGAAACAGCTGTCACGGTTTTTGGCGCAAAGTAACCACAGTATACCGCTAATCAACTTACAACTACACACTTTATACAGTATAGAGTATAGAGTATATATGTATACATATATAGTATATGCCTATATACTATATATATACTATATATATTTCTTACGTCATCATTTAGAGCTAGTCATACGTATACTATATACATAATCAGTAAAAAATAAAATAGCAAATTGTGCCTGATCTGCTGGGACCAGAGTACGTGGTGTGTATGTGTATGACTAGCTCTTAATAATGACGTAAGAAATATGGTCATTTGTGGTCATTTGGTCCAGCAACACAGGCACAGATTTGATGTTTTTCTGCGTAAGCCTCAAATGGCGGAACAGCTGTCACGGTTTTTGGCGCAAAGTAACCACAGTATACCGCTAATCAACTTACAACTACACACCATCTGGTATAATTATGATTAAGAAACAAGGTTTTTTAATCCTGGTCACTAAACTGCCTCCCCCTGGCCAGCCGGGCCGCCTGATGGAGGGGAAAGGAACAGGTTGGAATAACGTGTTCCTTCCACGCGCTACGCTACGTCCAACCAGGGAAACTCCCCCCTGTCAGGTGTAAAGGAGCAACTTGGACACTCAGGCATGAAGAAAGCATGAGTTCAAGTCCGTTGCTCTCCCCTTGTCCCCCATATATGGGGACTAGGTTGGTGGAGGGTGTGTAGAGCCCAGGATCACATTAGATGATTATTGACACAGGGGTGAAAAATGGGTTACAAAATTGTGGGATAAAAAATACATTTAAGAAAAAAAAAGAAACAAGTTTTTCTCCTCAAATGTCACTGCTTTTATGTCAGTCGACGGTCAGTGGATCAGGGCTGGTAGAACGGCCGGATGGCAACCGTGAGGATGGATGGATAGATGGATAGATAGATACTTTATTTATGTGCCATGCACCCAATGTGCCCCGCCCACATGGACTTATAGGACACACCGTACAAATCATTGCTTCAATATTGCATAAGTGTACAAGAAACAGTTTATTTTTTTGACACAAACAAAACATTCTGCCTTTTTCCCACGCTTTGCATAACAAATCTGCTAAAGCAAAAACACCTTTCCTAAAGCAAAATTCCAGTTTTTCATAGTCCTCTAACCAGACACTGGCCTGGGGTCAGTCAGTCAGTACAGTACACACACTGAAGTCAACCTGCCACTGGCCTGGGGTCAGTCAGTCAGTAAATTCTTTCCATTATGTCTAAATCCTAAAAAGAGGTTAAAACGGGCAAAATATGCAACTTAGAAGTACAAAATAATGTAGGTTAGAGTTGTTCTATCCAACAAATAATGTGATATTTGAATTCTCCATCAAAAAACAAATAATTTAGACACCCCACATGTTAGAATTTCCTTTGGATTTTAAATCTTATAAATGAGGTAGGTACAATTAGCGATTTAAAAATGCAAATTCATGTAGGTAAGAGTTGTCACACAAAATAAAGTATGACCCGCCCTACTGGTACACACATGTTCAGATGGGGGTCCCTGGTACAACACATGTTCAGATGGGGGTCCCTGGTACAACACATGTTCAGATGGGGGTCCCACATGTTCAGATGGGGGTCCCTGGTACAACACATGTTCAGATGAGGGTCCCTGGTACAACACATGTTCAGATGGGGGTCCCTGGTACAACACATGTTCAGATGGGGGTCCCTGGTACACACATGTTCAGATGGGGGTCCCTGGTACAACACATGTTCAGATGGGGGTCCCTGGTACAACACATGTTCAGATGGGGGTCCCTGGTACAACACATGTTCAGATGGGGGTCCCTGTTACAACACATGTTCAGATGGGGGTCCCTGTTACAACACATGTTCAGATGGGGGTCCATGGTACAACACATGTTCAGATGGGGGTCCCTGGTACACACATGTTCAGATGGGGGTCCCTGGTACAACACATGTTCAGATGGGGGTCCCTGGTACACACATGTTCAGATGGGGGTCCCTGGTATAACACATGTTCAGATGGGGGTCCCTGGTACAACACATGTTCAGATGGGGGTCCCTGGTACACACATGTTCAGATGGGGGTCCCTGGTACAACACATGTTCAGATGGGGGTCCTTGGTACACACATGTTCAGATGGGGTCCCTGGTACAACACATGTTCAGATGGGGGGTCCCTGGTACAACACATGTTCAGATGGGGTCCCTGGTACAACACATGTTCAGATGGGGGTCCCTGGTACAACACATGTTCAGATGGGGGTCCCTGGTACACGCATGTTCAGATGGGGGTCCCTGGTACACACATGTTCAGATGGGGGTCCCACATGTTCAGATGGGGGTCCCTGGTACAACACATGTTCAGATGGGGGTCCCTGGTACAACACATGTTCAGATGGGGGTCCCTGGTACAACACATGTTCAGATGGGGGTCCCTGGCACACACATGTTCAGATGGGGGTCCCACATGTTCAGATGGGGGTCCCTGGTACAACACATGTTCAGATGGGGGTCCCTGGTACAACACATGTGCAGATGGGGGTCCCTGGTACAACACAAGTGCAGATGGGGGTCCCTGGTACAACACATGTTCAGATGGGGGTCCCTGGTACAACACATGTTCAGATGAGGGTCCCTGGTACAACACATGTTCAGATGGGGGTCCCTGGTACAACACATGTTCAGATGGGGGTCCCTGGTACAACACATGTTCAGATGAGGGTCCCTGGTACAACACATGTTCAGATGGGGTCCATGGTACAACACATGTTCAGATGGGGGGTCCCTGGTACAACACATGTTCAGATGGGGGTCCCTGGTACAACACATGTTCAGATGGGGGTCCCTGGTACAACACATGTGCAGATGGGGGTCCCTGGTACACACATGTTCAGATGGGGGTCCCTGGTACAACACATGTTCAGATGGGGGTGCCTGGTACAACACATGTTCAGATGGGGGTCCCTGGTACAACACATGTTCAGATGGGGTCCATGGTACAACACATGTTCAGATGGGGGTCCCTGGTACAACACATGTTCAGATGAGGGTCCCTGGTACAACACATGTTCAGATGGGGGTCCCTGGTACAACACATGTTCAGATGGGGGTCCCTGGTACAGCACATGTTCAGATGGGGGTCCCTGGTACAACACATGTTCAGATGGGGGTCCCTGGTACAACACATGTTCAGATGGGGGTCCCTGGTACAAGTAAATATTAATTTGAGGGTTTAATAACCACTGCTGTTAGGGTCCATTTGGACACTTAGTGTGGTCTGGGGACACCCAGGGGTCCTTGAGGGGGTTCCAGGGGTCCTTGAGGGGGTTCCACGGGTCCTTGAGGGGGTTCCAGGGGTCCTTGAGGGGGTTCAAGGGGTCTTTGAGGGGGTTCTAGGGGTCGTTGGGGGGGTTCCGGGGGTCCTTGAGGGGGTTCCAGGGGTCCTTGAGGGGGTTCCAGGGGTCTTTGAGGGGGTTCCAGGGGTCGTTGGGGGGGTTCCAGGGGTCCTTGAGGGGGTTCCAGGGGTCCTTGAGGGGGTTCCAGGGGTCCTTGAGGGGGTTCCAGGGGTCTTTGAGGGGGTTCCAGGGGTCGTTGGGGGGGTTCCAGGGGTCCTTGAGGGGGTTCCAGGGGTCCTTGAGGGGGTTCCAGGGGTCCTTGAGGGGGTCTACAAGCTGTGAGCTTGTAGAACTGCCTGTGAGTGGCACAGCTCTCTCTGTGTGTGTGTGTGTGTGTGTGTGTGTGTGTGCCACGTAATGCAATGATTTGATTGGCTGAACACGGAATGTAATGATTTGATTGGCTGACGTGGTCATCATTGGCATGTATGATGACAGTCAAGAGCGCCGCTCACTTCACACAGGTGTGATTCTTTGAATAATAATGAACATTGTATCAAAAACATATCTGGTCTTATCTGTCTGTCTCTCGTCATCATCATCATGATGATGATGTCACATGTGGAGTAACCATGGCGACCTGATGTGACGTCGCATAGAGACTCTATCTCTGCTCACACAGAAACGCTGAGGAGCCAGGCCTCATCAACCAGAACCCAACACATAGCGGTTCAGTGGACGTGATCTGGAAGGTGTGCAGGTGGGTCAGAGTGTCCTCTGAGGACACGTCATAGAAGGACAGAGTCCCAGCGGGACGGTCCACATACACTACTACTCTGTAGACCTCGTTGGAGCGTCCAGAGGGGACAGGGAGGAGAGTATCCTTCCCATTGTGGAAGACATAGTAACGGTTACTACGACACCACAGACTCCAGGACATGACACTGCCTCCAAGCCGACAGTCATCACCAGCTCCTTTCCTGCTGATTCTTCTGTCAGTCCCTGCTATATGAACGCTTCCACTGCACTCTACCTCAGAGTAGCAGCGTTCGCTCACACTCTCTGCACTCAGAACCTGCTCCAGGACACTAAACCTCTGAGGATGATCAGGATACTGATGACTCTGTCCCTCCACCGCTGTGACCTTCCTGTTGTCCTCAGACAGAGTGAGGTCACAGTGTGCTGTGTTTGTGTCCAGTGTGAGACGCTGGGAATCTGATGAGAAAACAACACAGTAAACATTAAATACATTATTCACTGACTGACACACACACACACACACGAAGATGTGCACAGGCACACGCACGTACATGCACGTACACACACACACACACACACACACACACACAAAGATGTGCACGGACACATGCACGTACACACACACAGAAAGATGTGCACAAGCACACACATGTACATGCACGTACACACACACACACACACGAAGATGTGCACGGGTGCACGCACGTACACACACACACACACACAGAGATGTGCACGGACACATGCACGTACACGCATACAAAGATGTGCACGGGCACACGCACATAGATGCACGTACACACACACACATGAAGATGTGCACAGGCACACGCACTCACACGAAGATGTGCACAGGCACACGCACGTACACACATATTCATGTTGTGGCGTCTAACCAATGGTACCACCAGACTAATGGGCGCCAAACACCGGCCTCGCCGACGGACGTGTCATAGATCCTGCACGTACACACACACGCCTAATGCACGTACACACACACAGTCACACACGCATGAAGATGTGCACAGGCACGTACACACACACAGTCACACACACATGAAGATGTGCACAGGCACACGCACGTACACACACACACATGAAGATGTGCACAGGCGTGCGCGCACACACACGCGCACACACACACAAACACAAACGCACGTACACACACAAAGATGTGCACGGGCACGTACACACACAGACATGAAGATGTGCACACACGCACGTACACACACACATGAAGATGTGCACAGGCACACGCACGTACACGCACAAATATGTGCACGGACAGATATGATTATTATGGGGGGTCCCCAGTTCAGATATGATTATTGTGGGGGGTCCCCGCAGGCAGGCAGGCAGGCAGGCAGGCAGACAGACAGACACTCACATCTTGAAAGGAGTCGAGGATTAATCCAGTGATCTATCCAGTGTTCTCCTCCATGATTCACACTGTAGGAAGAAATGATAAAACATTTCTATTACCATTGAATGATACAGAGTATGAACATGCATCTCTTCATTAAAGGAGAATTCCATGCTAGAATGCTTTCTTATCTTTCTTACCTTTCTTTGTAGTTGTTACGTCCCCACCAAAGAGGTCCAGGTGTTTTTTTGTGCAAAAACTCCTTATTGGCTATTTTCCCTACCATAAGCCCTCAATGAATTGCATTGCATTGAATGGGAATTGAATGGGGCTATGGGGTGTTATGCTAATTCGCTTATTTCCATCGAAAGAAGTAGTAAAGTGTGCCGCTTGGGATATTATTTACATTATGAAAAGAGGATATATACAAAGAAATTATAATTTTGAGCGATGGAAATAAGTGAATTAGCACAACACCCCATAGCCCCATTCAATTCCCATTCAATTCAATGCAATTCATGTAGGGCTCATGGTAGGGGAAATAGCCAATAAGGAGCTTATGCACAAAATAACACCTGGACCTCTTTGGTGGGGACGTAACAACTACAAAGAAAGGTAAGAAAGCCTTTTAGTATGGAATTCTCCTTTAAGACCCGAGATCAGATTCTAAAAATGTCTTCTACATCCTGACAGTTTTCTGAAAAAGCTATGTTTCTATGTCAGGCGTTCTTTGATAAAAAAAAAAAGCAGACCTACAAGCTCGTAGCGCGCCACTCGGTGGCGCACTATGAGCTTGAAGATCTGCTATTTTTCAATAGCTAAAGCATAGCATGACGCTAACACCAAAAGGGGTTCACCCATTCTGGGCGGGAACCCCTTTTGGTGTTTTAAGCAATATGTTATACTTTAGCTATTGAAAAATAGCAGATCTACGAGCTTGTAGATCTTTGAAAAATCATGAAAATGTGGTGCAAATCTTTGAATATATAATCTTTCAGAGCGAACGTTTTTAACTCAAAGCTTTGCTTCAGTGGCCAATTTCATATAATTTGGGGGTAGGCTACTTGATATGAAATAGTTTGAGCACCACTGATATACTGTAGAAATATAGGTTTTTCAGAAAACTGTCATGTTTTACAAGACATTTTCTTAATTTCGACGTCAGGCCTAAATGGGTTAAAGGCGCAGTGAAATGAAAAAGACGTTTTTCACACTTTTAGACCATATCCGTGGTCATCATATGGGCATACCTAACAATGGATGCCAAAAAAATGTGAAAATTCTCATTTCTGTGTGTTTTTATATCAAAGGTCCATAAAAACGATTGCATTATTTATTTATTAAAACGAAAACGTGCTGCGTGATGACGTGTAGAGATACACATCGATAAAAGCCAATAACAATGAAGCTCACCCGTTTAATTCCCCATATTTGCGCATCCGTCCATTACAGCTGCTACTGATTACAGAATACTCCGTTTTTATTTCCATTCAAGATAACATCCAGACTCGGATTCAACTCAATCATCACGCTAAAATATGTATCTGAAAACATTATAGGGTAGAAATAAGCCACATAACAGTAAACTGGTACAGCTGGCCGACCATCTGATTTATAAACAAACACATACCACGCTGTTGCGCATAGCATAGCTAACGTCCCTAGCTACCGTCCCATCGCCTGAAGGGATGCGACGCTCTGATTGGTTCAGAAACTTCAGACCGGTGTTTCATGTTGAAACACCATTTTCATGTTGTTCACCATTTCCGTTTCACTACACCTTTAAGGGGGCTCCAGGTGGTCCAATCCAATCCACTTTATTTATAAAGCACATTTGTATACAACAAGATTGAAACAAAGTGCTGTACACAAAGAAATACTAAATTATCAAAGAAAAAACAACAACAGTACATAAACAGGGCAACATAAGGACACAATGCAGTGGAAGCAGCAACTCTTAATAAGTACGTTCAAATGCCAAGGAGTACAAGTGAGTTTTCAGACGTGATTTAAACACAGACAAGGACTGAGAAGCTCTGACATGAGGTGGAAGTTCATTCCACAGTGTAGACGCTACAACGGGAAATGACTTATTCCCCCCCGGGCGGGATTTCAGCTTTGATTTAGGGATCTTGAGAAGTGACTGGTCAGTCGACCTCAGGGCCCTTGTCGATACTTTGGGAGCTACAAGTTCCGATATATAGACTGGTGCCAACTAAATGATGGAGAGTTGGTAACAAAGTGGACCCTTACAGATCTTTAACTCTAGAGACCCTCCCGGGTGCATTTGGTTTCATTTTACGCTCTCAAGAGTTAAATTACTGTTAAACAAGTCGGTCAAGAACCCACAGAATTATCTGTATTTGGCTGCGGACCCCCATCTGAAAATATGTTGTTTTAGGGATACCACAGAAGCAAAGATTTGAGTGAAAATGTTCGCTCTGAAATAATATATATTCAAAGATTTTGCGCCGCATTCTAATGATTTTTAAAATAGCAAAAAAAGAAAAGCTAAAATAGCTCATAGTGCGGCGCTATGAGCTTGTAGATCTGCTATTTTTCAATAGGTAAAGTATAACATAATGCTTAAAACACCAACAGGGATACTTTTAATTGGTTTCATATTTGTAAAGCCCACACACAGACGTACACAGTGTTCAATAGCACTGATTTATTGCAGAAAAAAGAAAAACAGAGATAGGTTAGCATCCGACATACTAAAATATGTACACCCAAAACTGCTGAGTCAATCTAAGGTCGCCTTCACACCAGAAAGCTTTACTGCGATTAAAACCAATCCTGATGCACATTGTCGGGAAGTGCGTTTCGTTTGGCAGGTGTGAAGCCTCATTCGAATCCTAATCAAAGAACCGCATTCTACTCCGCCAAAAAACTGGGTTTCTCTTCGCTTCCAATCGCACTTGATTCGGTGCAGGTGGGAATGCAATCACATCAAATAAAGGAAATGAAGCAGACAATGTGGCGGATGAATGAGGAGTAAAGTTGGAGACGGAGAAGGGATATTTCACGCAGCGAGATATCCCGTTACCGTGAATAGACGTGATCGAAAATATGGTCGGATGAGCACATTAAGGAAACATAAAAACACAGCAGTGTACAGAGTATTCTGTCTGTCTGTCTGTCTGCCTGTCTGTCTGCCTGTCTGTCTGCCTGTCTCTCTGTAAACATGGAGGGCTGTCACTGTGTGCGGGGATCCAAGTGCTGGAGACTTTCTTCATATTGTTTAAATATAAAAACTGTAAAATTAAACACATGCTTAAGCATGATCTATAAACTGTATAGCTAACATGGCATGCATTGTAGCATACTAATTTAATATGATGATCGGATAGCCTAATCTATAAGAGTACAGACACACACACACACACACAGTTAGTCCATTCCCCGACGGCCGACGGCTTCTCTGCCCATTCGCAGCGACTCTACCAGGGTTATTTAATCCATTAATAAAATGTGCCCAGCGATTTATAAACACGAGCACTTTTACCGACGGACCGGATGTTGCTGTAGCAGCTAAATGTAACCAAAACACTCTAAACACGATTCTATCGTGACTAGCGACTGGACAGCGGGGGCCCGTCTAACACATAATCTTTTCTTAGAATTAGACGGAATTTAGATCGCGAGTTAGAGTATGTTATGCAACATAGAGGATTGCGCAACAAGCGCTCCTAGGCTGTAGAGCGATGCGACCGGTTTTGCGATCATTAATCTCTGTCGTTTTTATCAATCTCCGTCTCAAGCACCAGACCGTACTAAGTACCAGGACGGAGATCTCCGTCATGACTGATTGGAGCAGAGTGGATTCAGAGGCGGGGCTACTTGGCCAGTAGAAAACAGCAACATGCATGTGTCTCAGACTCTCAACCTCTCTTTCAAACTTCACCGTGCATTGCGTAAATCTCACGTTAATTAAATTAACGCCGTTAAAAGGAATTTGTGTTGACGCGCGATTAACATGTTAACTTTGACAGCCTTAGACTTTTTTTAATAAAAACGTATTTTTAACCAAGATGGATGGACACAGTCCAAATCGACTCACTTGACAGTCTCCAGTCCAGCAGAGAGCAGCGTCTGCTCAGCATCTCCTCCTGGGTGGTTACGGCTGAGGTCCACATGCTTCAGATGGGAGGAGGGGTTGAGGGCTACAGCTGAAGCCAGAGAAGAACAGCCTTTCTCTGTGATCGCACAGCCTGACAACCTGCAGAGATATCCAACTTTAACAAACTATACTGTTGATGCTCCAGTACAGAGAAAACTATATTTAACTCAGAATCTGCAGTACAGATCCACACAGAATAAAACTCTATTTACCTCAGAGTCTGCAGTACAGATCCACAAGGGATAAAACTCTATTTACCTCAGAGTCTGCAGTAGGCTACAGATCCACACAGAATAATTTACCTCAGAGTCTGCAGGTGACAATGTGGACTCTTCACTCCGGCACATAGAAGCTCAATTCCAGAGTCCTGCAGGTTGTTCAAAGTCAGGTCTAATTCTCTCAAATGGGAAGGATTGGAGGCGAGAGCCGAGGCCAGAACTTCACAGCTTCTCTCCGACAACCAGCAGTTCTTCAGACTAAATGAAGAATACAACCAGATGAGGGGGGAGGGGGAGAGAGAGAGAGAGATTTTAAGATGAATAAAATACATATTCCTGCCATACAATTTCCGTTGGCTCATGCAGCATAAGTTTTCCACATAAAACCTTCTCTCCCACTGGGTTTTTAGATATTGATCCAAAGTTCATGTTTAGAACGTTTTGTGCATTTTGATCAAACTGTCGGGGGCTGACCAGCCTGCGCGGGGGCTTACTGACATCTAGTTACGCCCCTGATACCAATTAAGAATTAACATTGATATAAATATCATTCAAAACTAGGGGATGACACTCTGACAGAACACATTCAACCACTCATAGTGTCATCAGGTGTTTAGTGTTTTAATCCATTCTGACCTGAGATCAGATTCTAAAAATGTCTTCTACATCCTGACAGTTTTCTGAAAAAGCTATGTTTCTGTGTCAGTGGTTCTTCGATTTTTCAAATCTAGCAGACCTACAAGTTCATAGCACGCCACTATGAGCGCGCGCTATGAGCTTGTAGATCTGCTATTTTTCAAAAGTTAAAGCATAACATAATGCTAACACCAAAAGGGGTTCCCGCCCAAAATGGGTTAAATGTAGTATCTCAGCATAAAGACTACATACATTAGTCACTGTATCTTATCAATATTAAGGTCAGTGTGAGTTACCATGATATCAAACCTTATCCACACTTCAAATAAAGTACCACCTCCATAATAACTGCATTATAATCACTTACTATAACAGAATGTAACCAAATAAAAATAAAAATGGTAAATTAATCTGACCTGAGAATCTCCAGACAACAGTTTGGGCTCTTCAGTGCGGCACAGATGAGATCCACTCTGGAATCCTTCAAGACGTTTCCACTCAAGTCCAGTTCTCTCAAATGGGACGGATTGGAGCTGAGAGCTGAAGCCACAACTTCAATGTGTTTCTTCTTGAGGTCACAGTCAGCAAGTCTGTAATTACAGATTAAATGTAAAATCAGAGATGATCAAAACAGAACAGACCAAGTTCACTGTCAAAGAGGTTCCCTGTGGAGCTGTCTGAAATGTGTGTGTGTTTGGATACTTTTCTGGCTAATATATAAGCAAATAAGAGGCATATTGAATTTATATGTGCTCATACCTTTCCACTGTTTTCATTTGATTGGAATACAAACAATAAATAATGAAAATAACAACTCGCTGCTGTTGCTCCACTCTGACAGTGAAGTGAAGAAATGTTCTGTCAACAGATGAACAGCCTGTACGACCACATGACATTTGTTAAATATTTTGGTTTGCTTAACAAAGTCCTCTGTGAACGCTAAGCAGACCTAATGCAACAATGCAAACATTTGGTCCTTGATCCAGACCTTGTAAGCAAAAGTTAGGTGTGAAAGGCACCTAAAATATCTTCAATCTAGTTCTTCAGACATTAGCAGGATGTCAGTGAGAACAGAGAAGTGGAAGATAGATGGAAATCGTGGAACTTACATTTAAATGTATTAAGTAACGTTTGAACGTAATGACCAAGCTCATTGTCTAAAAGACCATCCTCTGTACACCCCTTCACTAATGGTACGGTCCATTTCTCATTTTTCATTGTAGAATAACTAATGAGGACACTGGTAAATAGTACACACACACACACACACACACACACACACACACACACAATGAATGAATCATTCATTCATTCATTCATAAATATGAAGTGAGTCTCACTGAACTGAAATAATGTTCTCATGTGTCACAATGACAATGTGTACATGTGTTTATTTTTATTTTGAATGAATGAATGAATGAATGAATGAATGAATGAATGAATGAAAGCTGCTCTAACATGATTATATTCTTATAACTACTAACCTGGCCGTTTTGCAGTTCCTCACAGCTGGGACCAGTCTCTTTTGCCCATCCTGTGATGTGTTGTATTTCTGCAGGTCCAACTCCTCCAGAACCTCCTCTGACATCTGCAGTATGGAGGCCAGAGCTGAACACTGAGGCACAGAGAGTTCCTTCCCTGATCTGTTCTCTGACTCCAGGTACTGTTGGATCCCCCGACTGACTGACGGGTCGTTCATCTCCATCAGACAGTGGAAGATGTTGATACATCTGTCAGGAGAGAACTCATCATCATCCATCTCCTTCAGGTTGTTGATGGCTCTCTGGATCTCCTCTGGACGGTTCTCTGTCTGACCGAGCAGACCTCCTAACAGACTCTGGTTGGACTGCAGTGAGAGACCATGAAGGAAACGGACAAAGAGGTCCAGGCGACCACTCTCACTCTTCAGGGTTTTCTTCATAGCAGCCTTCAGGAAGTCAGAGAGGGAAATGTGACTGTTGTCACCATCATCTCCCAGGAATGTCTTCAGGACCTTCTTCTTCTTCTGAGTGAAACAGTGGGACAGGTAGACTGCAGCCAGAAACTCCTGGATGCTCAGATGAACGAAGCAGTACACCGTTTTGTGGAAGAACAAACCGTCTTCTTTGAAGAAGGTTGTGCAAAAGCCCAAGTTCTTCAAGTCCTTGTTCACATCAAGACCACACGCCTTCAGGTCCTCCTCATAGAAAATGATGTTGCCTTTGACCAGTTGGTGAAACGCCAGCTTGCCCAGCTTCAGAAGAACTTTCCCTGCATCCTTTATGAGCTTCACTCTGTCTGCCTCGCCTCTTTTAGGATTCTCCCGCTGTATCTCACCCATCAGGAAATGGCAGAACAGCTCAACCAGGGTTTTGGGCAGCCTGACTGTCGTCCCCGTGTTCTTCACAACGGTAGCAAGGATCCAACAGAAGACTGGGATTTCACACATGGTGAGGAGGATCTTTGATTCTTTGATCTGTGAGAAGATTGATCTGGCCTGGTTCTCATCACTGATGCTCTTCTGGAAGAAATCCTTCTTCTGGTCATCTCCGATGAACCCTCGTACTTCTGTCATCCTGTTTACAAACTCCTTAGGGATCTGATTGGCTGCTACAGGTCGTGAGGTTATCCAGATGCGAGCAGAGGGGAGGAGCTTCCCCTTGATGAGGTTTACAAGGAGATCTTCCACTGGGTAAGAGTCGTTGACATTCATGAGGCCAATTTCTTTGATGAAATCAAACTGGAATTTATTTTCATCATAACCATCCAGAACAAACATGACTTTGAAGGGGATGTCGTTGCAGTTTCCTGACTTCTGCAATTCAGTGAAGATAAGATTAAGAACGTCTTCCTCAATACATCTGGTTTCCACGATGCAGCAGTGAATTAGCTGTGCCAAAGTAAACTTCTGTCCCTTGAGCATATTTAACTGGCGGAACTTGAGCGGGAACACGAGGTGAGGGTCTTGGGGGAAACATCTCTTGGCCCAGTCAGACACAAATTTGTGTACGAGGAACGTTTTGCCAATTCCTGCACAGCCAACGGTCAGCACTGTTCTTATGATTCGTCCAGAAAGGTCTTTGAACATCTGACCCAGTTGGATTTCTGTTCCCTCTCCTGCCTTCTTCATCTCCATCTGTCTGACCTCATGATGGCTGTGGATGTCTGTTCTTTCGATGTCTACATTGTAGAGCGGAGCGAAGACGTTTTCAAACACGACCTCAGACTGTGTGCCCAGTTGTACCCTCAGATATGTGCTGTTCATGTTGCGTTGAAGCTGCTCTTCATAGTCAGTGATGTGACGATATCCTGGTGTTCTCTCCAACAGACCTGGAGCGAACAAAGCATTTCCACTTTGTCATATGTCGCTCACAAG
This sequence comes from Protomyctophum parallelum, assembly GCF_964188405.1. NCBI lineage: Eukaryota > Metazoa > Chordata > Actinopteri > Myctophiformes > Myctophidae > Protomyctophum > Protomyctophum parallelum. Next base: position 43,506,639 of record NC_139704.1, on the reverse strand, counting down.
CACACACACACACACACACACACACACACACACAAAGATGTGCACGGGCACGTACACACAGACATTAAGATGTGCACACACGCACGTACACACAGACACACACATGAAGATGTGCACAGGCACACGCACATACACACACACGCACAAATATGGGCACGGGTGCACGCACGTACACACACACACACACACACGAAGATGTGCACGGACACATGCACGTCGTACATGCCTGTTCACACACACATGAAGATGTGCACAGGCACGTACAGTCGTACACACACACGCATGTACGTACACACACACGCGAAGATGTGCACAAGCAGATGCATGTACACACACACACACACACACACACATGAAGATGTGCACAGGCGCGCACGTACACACACACACACACAAACGCACACCCCTTACCTCTCAGTTTGTCTCGTCTTTCCAGCATCTCTACTCCTTCTGTCAAAGCTGAGATGAGAGACAGTGATTGGTCAGTGAGATGTGAGACAGTGATTGGTCAGTGAGATGTGAGACAGTGATTGGTCAGTGAGATGGGAGACAGTGATTGGTCAGTGAGATGTGAGACAGTGATTGGTCAGTGAGATTTTAGATTTTTTTCCCACCATAGTTATCACAGATACATAAATGTATGATTTGTGTAGATATAGATTTATCATTATAGTTCTCAATATTTCATGTCATCTGAAAATATGTTGTTCCAGGGAATATATGTTCAAAGATTTTAGGCACATTTTCAAGATTTTTCAAAAATAGCAGATCTACAAGTTCATAGCGCGGCACCGAGTGCCGCGCTATGAGCTTGTAGATCTGCTATTTTTCAATAGCTAAAGCATAACATAATGCTTAAAACACCAAAAAGGGTTCCCGCCCAAAATGGGTTAAAGGACAACTTTAGTTTTTTTCCAACCAAGGTTCATGTTTTAGGTTGTTATTAGATAAAGTAAAAGATGAGTGTTATTTTATTTACATTTTTCATCTTTCATTTGAGCTGTTTTTGACAGGGGGGGGGGGGCATTCGAATGGGGCTAAATATGTATTATATTTTTTTTACAAAATGTTATAGCGATTATTTTTAAATTATTATTTACTATAATCCTACTAGACCCACAGTATGACAGCCCCCTATAGAACCCCCCCTACACAGTATGACAGCCCCCTATAGAACCCCCCTACACAGTATGACAGCCCCCTATAGAACCCCCCCTACACAGTATGACAGCCCCCTATAGAACCCCCCCTACACAGTATGGCAGCCCCCCATAGAACCCCCCCCCCTACACAGTATGGCAGCCCCCTATAGAACCCCCCCCCCTACACAGTATGGCAGCCCCCTATAGAACCCCCCCCTACACAGTATGACAGCCCCCTATAGAACCCCCCCTACACAGTATGGCAGCCCCCTATAGAACCCCCCCCCCTACACAGTATGACAGCCCCCTATAGAACCCCCCTACACAGTATGACAGACCCCTATAGAACCCCCCCTACACAGTATGGCAGCCCCCTATAGAACCCCCCTACACAGTATGACAGCCCCCTATAGAACCCCCCCTACACAGTATGACAGCCCCCTATAGAACCCCCCTACACAGTATGGAAGCCCCCTATAGAACCCCCCCTACACAGTATGACAGCCCCCTATAGAACCCCCCTACACAGTATGACAGCCCCCTATAGAACCCCCCCTAAAAAATACTAGGTGTCTTGTTCCATTATAAATACTTACAAGGTTTCTTCTTCCGGAGTAAAAGTCCAAGTGCTGCTATTGCTACTATCACCATGACGACAATAATGATCCCACGTCTTAATCCTCTGCCTGGCGGTTCTTTAGTAGCTGAAAGACATAAATATAAAACAGAACTAGAAGAGAAAATGTCTTTACCTTTTCCATTCCTCTGCGACCACTTCCTGGTAAAACAGGAAGTGAACAGATCCACTAGATGCGTGTCCTGTATCACTATTCACCATGTTCCATGTGACAAGAGGGGTCGAAGTTGAATTAAGCAATATTACACGAGTAATGGGTGTGGTTTAAGTTTAACGTGAGTATTGCTAGCAACATCAGCATCCGATACGCTCGGATCAAAACATGGATTAAAGAATACAAGCCCTCAAACCCCAGAATCTCGGGCTAGGGTACTAATTTAAACCTTTGTTTTCCTCGTTTCTGGCGGACTCTGTGTTAATACCTTTACAACAACCGCTATAATAATGACTCCATGTTAATACCTTTACAACAACCGCTATAATAATGACTCCATGTTAATACCTTTACAACAACAGCTATAATAATGGCAAGTATTTCCTACAGTCCAAAAATCTGAACCGCACACACACACACACACACACACACACACAAACACACACACACACACACACACACACACACACACTAAACTACACACCTTTGTAAAGCAGGTTGCGATGAGAACTCTGCTCCTCACTGAACAGGTTCTTTATTTGACAGGATATTGTTTTAACCCTTCGCCCTTTCTCATCGTTGTAGATGGTCATCTCCCAGGAGTTGGGTCCGCTCCATTCGCCTGCATCGAACTTCCAGCGATAGGTGACCGGACCAGACTCTGTGACGCCGTGATTCGTACAGTGCAGCGTGCAGCTGCTGGAGTTGGAGTCACACGGTTTGACGGCCAGGGTTGGCGTCGGGACTTTCTCTGTGGAGGACACAGAATTAATTACTGCACCACACACACACACACACACACCTATCATTTATCTTCAAGTAGGTACATGTGTCTCCTGTCACAGGCCAAATGGTGTATATATATATAATATACCACAGGTCGCAGTAGGTACATGTGTCTCCTGTCACAGGCCTAATGGTGTATATATATATATTATACCACAGGTCGCAGTAGGTACATGTGTCTCCTGTCACAGGCCTAATGGTGTATATATATATATTATACCACAGGTCGTAGTAGGTACATGTGTCTCCTGTCACAGGCCTAATGTTGTATATATTATACCACAAGTCGTAGTAGGTATGTGTCATGTGTCATGTGTACATGTGTTCAAACGAGCACCACTCCACACCTAATCAAAACAAATAATTCAGCTGCTCTGTTCTCCCAGAGCGCAGCAAAGTCGGCGGCTAGGCTATAGCTAGTTTCTTGTGTGGTCGTAGTGACCACATCTGTCATTAAAAAATATGTTTTTTCAGCGATTTTCTTAGTTTTAAGGGTAACTGTTATACGATTGCAATATTACACAAGAGGGTGTGGTTTAACGTGATTATTGCCACGACAGTGATGCGGTCAGCAATATTACATCTCGTGTAATATTGCTTAATTATGTAATCTGCCTTGATCTGGATTGTCAGTTTAGTATTCACTTGATCATTGTTTGCAAACCGTCATGTGGGTTTATTGCAGGGACAAATTAGCCATTGGGCCAGTGGTGCCATGGCCCAGGGCCCCTTGGCTCTCGGCCCCTTGGCTCTCAGGGGCCCTTCTGGGAAATTGGACCATGAGGTACTAGGTTTGACGCCCTGAAAAGGGCTCCTTTCATTGGCTGTTGATTTTGTTAAATTTGGGTTAAAATGATGATAAAAAACACGAAAATGTCGCGCGCACGCGTGCTAAGGGGGCCGTGCAAATAATGTCCTGTAAGTCCATATGGGCGGGGCTTCTTCGGAAGCATGACTTTTCAACTAGTCGACCAGTAAATCCACTAGTTGATCATGCTGGCACTAGTTGACTAGTTTATAAGAAGAAAGACTTTAGTAGAATCGTCCTCAGGTCTAAATGAGTTAAATAAATGTATCGATAATATAAAATAAAAAAACATCATTAAAGGACAGCCAATAAGTATTGTAGTGAGTCATACTTACTCATCTCTTTAACCAGGAAAGTCTTGTTGTGACGTCTTTCGTTGAACTCCACATAATACAGCCCGATGTCTTCTGCGGTCATGTTGTCGATGGCCAGCCGTCCGGTGTGTGTGTCCAGTGTGGAGCGGTCTCTAAACGTCCCGTAGTATTCCAGGTCTTCCGTTCCGATTCTACCATCCCATTCTGCTGCCATGTTGGCTGTAAAAGACCACAGAGCAGTGTTGTTTACCAAACCATTCTGCTGCCATGTTGGCTGTAAAAGACCACAGAGCAGTGTTGTTTTCATCGATTGATACTATGACAAAAAATAAATGTACGTCGACTACCTTTTTCCACTGGCGAAAACGGAATTAAAAACTAAATGAAAACTAAGCTATGACGACTAAAACTAAGACTAAATATATTGACAATTTCGTCAACAAATAAAAACTAGACTAAAATGTTAGGAAGGGACTAGTGGACAAGATATCTAGTATAAGTCATTTTACAATTAGTTGCATGCTGAAAATAGCTGATCTACAAGATCACAACGCGTCGCGTTGCGATGCGTTGTGAGCTTCTAGATCGGCTATTTTCAGCAAGAGAAAAAAACTGTCATTACGACGGCATCAAGGCCCGCCAAAATACATTTTAGTCGACTAAATCAACTGTAGATTTAGTCGACAAAAATCGTATGATATTTAGTCGACTAAAACTAGACTAAAGACTAAAACATTCCAGGTGACTAAAACTAAAAGATAAACTATTCAAGAGACTATATGACTAAAACTAAAATCTAAATTTGCTGCCAAAAACAACACTGCCACAGACCAGAAGAAGGTTACTGATACTTGCCTCCAGCAGTGTTGTTTTTGACAGCTAATCTGGCTTTTAGTTTTAGTCATAATAGTCTCTTGAATAGTTTATTTAGTTTTAGTCACATTTTAGTCACCTGGAGTGTTTTAGTGTTAGTCTATAGTTTTAGTCGACTAAATATACAGTTGATTTAGTCGACCAAGATGTTGCTTGATGCCGTCGTAATGGCCGATTCTATACACTCGCTGAAAATAGCCGATCTGCGACGTGTTGTGAGCTTGTAGATCTGCTATTTTCAGCATGCAACCAAGTGTAAAATGACTTATACTGGATCTCTTGTCCACTATAGTCCCTTCCTAACATTTTAGTCTAGAAATTGTCAGTATATAGTTTTAGTCGTCGTAGCTTAGTTTTCATTTAGTTTCCATGTAGTTTTTGTCAGGGACAAAAGGTAGAGAGAGAGAGAGAGAGAGAGAGAGAGAGAGAGAGAGAGGTGACGGTCCCTCGTTCCTGCACGAGTCCTAACCAATCATTTTAATGAACATATAAAACTTATACACACATAGATGACATCACACGACATACTATCCGTCTCAGACCTACGGGTCCATTTGGTTTCATTTTACGCTCTCAGGATTCACTTCTCTGGTTTGGGTTGTGTCTGTGCTGCACTGCAGCAGTGTAGCTCTGGTTTGGGTTGTGTCTGTGCTGCACTGCAGCAGTGTAGCTCACTGGTTTGGGTTGTGTCTGTGTGCTGCACTGCAGCAGTGTAGCTCACTGGTTTGGGTTGTGTCTGTGAGCTGCACTGCAGCAGTGTAGCTCTCTGGTTTGGGTTGTGTCTGTGCTGCACTGCAGCAGTGTAGCTCTGGTTTGGGTTGTGTCTGTGCTGCACTGCAGCAGTGTAGCTCTGGTTTGGGTTGTGTCTGTGAGCTGCACTGCAGCAGTGTAGCTCTCTGGTTTGGGTTGTGTCTGTGCTGCACAGCAGCAGTGTAGCTCTCTGGTTTGGGTTGTGTCTGTGCTGCACTGCAGCAGTGTAGCTCTGGTTTGGGTTGCGTCTGTGCTGCACTGCAGCAGTGCAGCTCTCTGGTTTGGGTTGTGTCTGTGAGCTGCACTGCAGCTCTCTGGTTTGGGTTGTGTCTGTGAGCTGCACTGCAGCAGTGTAGATATCTGGTTTGGGTTGTGTCTGTGAGCTGCACTGCAGCAGTGTAGATATCTGGTTTGGGTTGTGTCTGTGAGCTGCACTGCAGCAGTGTAGCTCTCTGGTCTGGGTTGTGGCTGTGAGCTGCACTGCAGCAGTGTAGCTCTCTGGTTTGGGTTGTGGCTGTGCTGCACTGCAGCAGTGTAGCTCTCTGGTTTGGGTTGTGTCTGTGAGCTGCACTGCAGCAGTGTAGCTCTCTGGTTTGGGTTGTGTCTGTGCTGCACTGCAGCAGTGTAGCTCTCTGGTTTGGGTTGTGTCTGTGCTGCACTGCAGCAGTGTAGCTCTCTGGTTTGGGTTGTGGCTGTGCTGCACTGCAGCAGTGTAGCTCTGGTTTGGGTTGTGTCTGTGCTGCACTGCAGCAGTGTAGCTCTCTGGTTTGGGTTGTGTCTGTGCTGCACTGCAGCAGTGTAGCTCTCTGGTTTGGGTTGTGTCTGTGAGCTGCACTGCAGCAGTGTAGCTCTGGTTTGGGTTGTGTCTGTGCTGCACAGCAGCAGTGTAGCTCTCTGGTTTGGGTTGTGTCTGTGAGCTGCACTGCAGCAGTGTAGCTCTCTGGTTTGGGTTGTGTCTGTGCTGCACTGCAGCAGTGTAGCTCTCTGGTTTGGGTTGTGTCTGTGCTGCACTGCAGCAGTGTAGCTCTCTGGTTTGGGTTGTGTCTGTGAGCTGCACTGCAGCAGTGTAGCTCTCTGGTTTGGGTTGTGTCTGTGCTGCACAGCAGCAGTGTAGCTCTCTGGTTTGGGTTGTGTCTGTGCTGCACTGCAGCAGTGTAGCTCTGGTTTGGGTTGTGTCTGTGCTGCACTGCAGCAGCTCTCTGCTCGAAATGACAGCGCGTCGCCTGCGACACGCTGTGAGCTTGTAGATCGTCTATAATTCTGTGAGCGTGCGCGCCATAGAGTATATATGAATAGAGATGACACCCGAGTTCTCCTCCCATTCACTTGCATTAAGTTGTTCAAAAGCGCATGAGGCGATTTCACTCCTCCTTCCGTGTAGGAACAGAGTGCATTCTGGGATGGATTGGCCCCGAACACACGAACGCGCTGTCGTTGACTATCATTTTGCCGTTTGTGCGCGTTCACGTATGAAACATTCGTTCACGTGTCATGGCCCCAATCACATGAACGTGCGCAATGATAGTCAACGGACCAGCGCTGGCTCGAGCTGCAATGACAAATTCGGCCACTATGTCCATTTCGCCTCAGGGTTTCCTCTGGGTGCCGTCTCTATTCATATATACTCTAAGGTGCGCTCGCTCCACGCCTGCAGGCGTACCACAGCGCCGCGCTAATTAACCCATTCTGGGTGGGAACCCCTTTTGGTGTTTTAAGCAATATTTAACTATTGGAAAATAGCAGATCTACAAGCTTGTCGGGTCAGGTCTGCTATTTTTGCAAAAATTGTGAAAATGTGGCACAGATCTTTGAATATTATATTCTTTCAGAGCGAACATTTTTAACTAAAATCTTTGCTTCTGGGGGGGGGGGGACAAAATATTTTCAGATGGGGTTATTTTTGGGGGTCCTTGACATGAATGCGTTAGAGAACCACTGACATATAGAAACATGCGTTTTTCAGAAAACGGATTTAAGAAGGCATTTGTAGAATATTTGTTCTCAGATTAAGAAAGCTGTAGTGCAGATGCGGCCAGGTTCAGACTCAAGTAGAGACAGGAGAGCAGGTAGAACAACAGAATAGGCTAATGGTTTCAGGAGTAGAGACAGGAGAGCAGGTAGCGGTGTGACCCGTCCCACCCGCCGCGCGATAATTACGCTAAAACCTTGTTCCGTCCCCCCGCCCGGGCAACGGGCCGTCCCACGCATCACTTCTGGGTACACAAAGTTACATCTTCACCTGCTATAACCCACAGCAACCCCCCCAAGACAGTCCGTTGCTGCCCTCTGCAGGCCTGGGCTGCACTGGCAGTTAGCCAACTTCAATATATCACAAATACTAGGGATGCACCGAAAGGGAAATTCTTGGCCGAAACCGAATACCGAATATAGGAAACAGTTGGCCGAAAACCGAATACCGAATAGCCGAATACATATTTGTTGTAAAGCTACCTGATTATGGCAAAAGACATGATTTTGGCAAAACCTAACTTAAATAATAAACACTTATGGGTCCATTAAAAAACATATAATTAATTGGAGGCTTTGTGATTAATTAATCTCAATTAATCACATTTGAATCGCATATCAATAGGCCTATTTGACCTACATAAGCATAGGCAATAAAACAAGTAGTAATAATAATAGTGATAATATTATTTATATACTTAGACACTTTTCAAGGAGAACATGAGAAAACAAATAAAAACAACTTTATTAGAGAAAAACTAAGACTATGGAATAAAATAAATTAAAGTGGAATGAGATAGCAATATTCCAGAGGTGGGTTTGAATTTATAGGTGGTGGCATGTCTGAGTTTTGGGAAGTGCATCGTTTTGACAGGTCTGCCTGCTAGTGAAACCCTTCATGACCATTAAACATGGGCAGACGCAACGATACAGTATCATTGTGTGAGGTGTTACCGTGTTGGGGAACGGATGGAAAGTACTGTTAAAACTAACGTTAGCTCCCATGCTATTGCTAGCTATAGCTTCCCTCGTCAACACCACCCGTCCACAGATCGGGTGGAAGAGCTGCTGATACCACGTTGCTTGTGCCCGTGGATGGGAAATAAGATTTAAAAGGCTATGGAAGCTTGGATGAAAGCACAGATGTATGCAATAAAGTTGTGTCGGATCTGCCTGTGCATTGAAGCATTCCGTGACTGCTCACTGCTGCCCGTGTGTTGTGTTGTGACTGCTGCGCTGATGCAAGAGCGTCATAAGCATGCGCCCTTCCTGCGCTGAAAGTAGCAGATCTACAAGCTATCTACCCGTCGCAATGCACAGCGCGTTGGGCTTGTACATCTGTGTTTTTCCCGCAGTTTAGTTCGATTCACAACTTTAGGACCACTACTACTATTCGGTGATATTTTTCGGCTTATTTGAGCCGAAACCGAATAGGCCGAAAATACATTTTTAGCCATTTTCGGCCGAATATTTTCGGTGGCCGAATTTTCGGTGCATCCCTAACAAATACCATGCTACAGTTAATGCAACGCATGTTCTGCCTTCCTCAACCCATTCTGGGCAGGCATTATGTTATACTTTAGCTGTTGAAAAATAGATCTACAAGCTCGTAGCGCAGCACTGAGTGCTGCACTACGAGCTTGTAGGTCTGCTATTTTTGAAAAATCAAGAAAATGTGGCACATATCTTTGAATACACCTGATATTCTTTCAGAGGGAATGTTTTTAACTCCTATCTTTGCTTCTGTGAGGTCCCAATATTTTCAGATGGGGGTCGGCGGCCAATTACATATATTTGTGGGAGTCCTTGACATGAAATTGTTTGAGAATGACTGACATAGAAACATAGATTTTTCAGAAAACTTAGAAGACATTTGTAGAATCGTCCTCAGGTCTAAATGGGTAAGGCATGTTTTTGTTTGCAACGGTTGGATTTCATGTCCAGCGCAATTCTGTTGTCCTACGATGGCTTTACTTGAATACAATTCAAGTTGAAGCTTATTTTGTTCAACCGTTTGTTTAAAGACTATTGTATTCTGTGTTATTAGTTTTCACGCTGCTTCACCAACTAAAAAGAGCATCGGTTTGAAACTCTATACTGTGTCATCACCAGTCCACATACCGGGCCAGGGTGTGGATGCATCGGGTGCGTGCAGCCACAGGATCTGGTTGATGGTTTCAGGAACAGAGCGGTAGTCTGGGAACAGTTGCACGCGGATGCCTCCGTCTTGTGGTGGAAGGTAAATCACCTCATGGGCTGTGGAGAGAAACGCATGGCAGTCAAGTTGAACAGTAGGCTATAGTGGAATGTAAAGGCCTTATTCATACTTGTTTTCGGTGAAGAGCTGACCACCGAAAACTACAATATGACGTCACTGAGCCGCGGTGGTAAGAGACTCACCGCTCACCATAAACACACCTCTCTGTTTTTACTAAAACTACAACATGACGTCACTGAGCCGCGGTGATAAGAGACTCACCGCTCACCCCAAACACATCTCTCTGTTTTTACTAAAACTACAACATGACGTCACTGAGCCACGGTGGTAAGAGACTCACCGCTCACCCCAAACACACCTCTCTGTTTTTACTAAAACTACAACATGACGTCACTGAGCCGCGGTGGTAAGAGACTCACCGCTCACCCCAAACACATCTCTCTGTTTTTACTAAAACTACAACATGACGTCACTGAGCCGCGGTGGTAAGAGACTCACCGCTCACCCAAAACACATCTCTGTTTTTACTAAAACTACAATATGACGTCACTGAGCCACGGTGGTAAGAGACTCACCGCTCACCCCAAACACATCTCTGTTTTTACTAAAACTACAACATGACGTCACTGAGCCGCGGTGGTAAGAGACTCACCGCTCACGCCCCAAATGTGCTTACACTGAAAAACGTTAGCGAGGATAAAGGAAACATTCAGCACATTAATGTCCTCCAGTTGGCTATAAATAAATCACCACAACTACTGCTTGAACCTACAGAGGGTCCAAAATGCTGCTGCCAGACTGATAACTGGAACGAAAAAACTCATCAATCATATCACCCCAGCATTGGCAAAACTACATTGGTTACCTGTTAAATTCCGCATTCAATTCAAATCACTCCTCTTTGTATTTAAATCCCTAAACGGGAATACAAGCTAATAGAAACTGCAGGCTTTCTAGTCCTGAAAAGTTGCAATGCGAAAATGGAAGCCATCGTTCTCACGATAAAGAAAATCTAAACATTTTTGTAAAACAATCTTGTAAAAAATCTGCCTAATGATGATGTCACTGTAGGACGGTTTCTAAACTGCCCAGAGCCCTCCTATGAGACACAGACAGTGTAGGAAAAAATCGTGGTCCAGTTTAAGCCAGTGTTTCCCAAACCTTTTTTCTGCCAGGGCACACCTAGATATCAGTGTTGTTTTCGTCGACTAAAACTAAGACGAAAAATGTTCGTCGACTACCTTGGCTTTTTCCACTGAAGAAAACTAAATGGAAACTAAATGAAAACTATGCTATGGTGACTAAAACTAGGACTAAATATACTGTCAACAAATAAAAACTACACTAAAATGTTAGGAAGGGACTAGTGGACAAGAGATCCAGTATAAGTCATTTTACTCTTGGTTGCATGCTGAAAATAGCCGATCTACAAGCTCACAACTTGTTGTGAGCTTGTAGATGTGTAAAATCAGTTATTATGACAGCTACAAGGCCCGCAAAAATACATTTTAGTCGACTAAATCACCTGTAGATTTAGTCGACTAAAATCTTGTGATATTTAGTCGACTAAATCTAGACTAACGCTAAAACATTCCAGGTGACTAAAATGTGACTAAAACTAAGTGAAAACTAAAATAGAAATTTGCTGCCAAAAACAACACTGCTAGATATACGGGGGGGGGGGGTGTGTATATATATATATATATATATATATATATATTACACTTTTTTTTTTAATATATATATTACACTTTTTCCACACACACACCACCACACAGCTGCTACAATGTATTTGAAACCAGGGCTACAACATATTTGTTCTCATATACACAATATGGCGAGTTTTATATATTTAACAAAAATATTTTTAATATTTATATATTTTATTTCCTGGCCTACCAATGCGAAATACAATTGCTAATTGCTTTCATCGCGCCACGCATGATCAACACAGTTTGAGTACATGCAGTGCACAGAAAGTCCCTTTCTGTCTGTGTTGTGTGTGTGTGTGACTGTGTGTGTGTGTGTGTGTGTGTGTGTGTGTGTGTGTGTGTGTGTGTGAGGGTGTGTGTGTGTGTGTGTGTGTGTGTGTGTGTGTGTGTGTGTGTGTGTTGTGTGTGTACCCGTGGCGGTCGCAATCTGGACACGCTGAATCACACATGTAAAACGGCAGTCAGGCAAGAAATACTTTCTCCCTAAAGTTTCCATAAAGTTCACTTGAAAGTTACGTTTGAGAAACGTATAATTATACATTTACGGTATGACACATTGACAACAACAGCGAACGTTATGATGATTCTGAAACATGAAGGACCTGGCTGGTCCTGGGTCAGTGGCACCTGGCTACTCTGCTTCTCTCTTGTGTCGTTACTCATGGACATGATGCAGTGGACTGAGCGGAACCCTGGCGATTTGTAAGACCATCATCACTGCCGCTTTTGCAACACAGCTGTGGCTGATGGGCTTGTAGGTCAGCTTAAAAGACAACCGCAAAAAGCAGGCTGGAACGCGCAGAGGTATTGCGGTGTTTTTTTATACAGTCCGCCAGGACGTGCCAGGACAGGAGAGTAGTAGTCCAGTAATAATGTAATTTGACCTCAAACTAATTGCAAAAAAACCAAACTCAGCTGATTTTGTATCTTACATATATGTCCTGAATAACATACAAAAAGTTGCCTGGAATTGTCTGAGGGGAAAGGGTTGAAAATGACCTGTACAGTATGGCCACCATAGACATCCAATATAAGGCAAATAATTTCCTTATTTCCTTATATTTCGTTATTAGCCCAAGGAGTGTTTTTATGCAAAACTAATGCTTGGAATGGACCCAGCATCGTGAAAACACCCTAGTTTGACATGTCACATGCTACTTAAAGCAAAAGGAAAATTTGAAATTATTTGACTTATATTGGATGTCTATGGTGTTTGGCTATTTTTTTGCAATTAGTTGGAGGTTGACCCCTTTTTTCCCATATAATGCCTGTACTGTAGGTGATGTCCCCATGTAAACAAAACCATACAGCCAAAACCTGGCCAAAAAATGGCCAAATGGCCGAGGGTCGTTAGACTGGTGGAGATGGGCAACATATTGCTATGGGGGGAAGGGTCGGCCGTCGGGGTTACTTTTCTTCCTGTTTCCGAGGCTACTTTTGTTCAAATCAAACGGCACACCAGCTGGGCTTAAAGTTTAAAGGACAACTTTAGTTTTTTTCAACCAAGGTTCATGTTTTAGGTTGTTATTAGAGAAACTAAAAGGTGAGTGTTAATTTTCTTTCATTTGCTGCTTTCTTTCGTTTTGGGGATTTTAGCAGTATTTGACAGGGGGGAGGGGGCATCCGAGCATGGGGCTAAATATGTATTTTTTTACAAAATATTATGGCGATTTTATTTATTTATTATTTACTATAGTCCTAATAAACTCCAAGAAATTGCATCTGGCCACAAAAGATCACAGGATCTATTGAATGTGACAAACTGACATATTGAGCCTATACACACAGTATAAGCCTACCCCAGTAGGCTACCTTCACATTCAGTATATCCTAGTGATGCACCGAATATTCGGCAGCAGAAAATATTCGGCAGATAATGGCTAAATATGCATTTTCGGCCTATTCGGTTTCGGCCCAAATAGGCAGAAAATATATCACCGAATAGTGTATGCAATTAATGCATTCAAAGAGCTGAATAAATGTTTTATGGACCCATAATAGTGATTATTATTTAAGTTAAGTTTTGCCATAACCATAATATAACATTTGTAGAATCAAACTCAGGTTAATGGGTTAAGTGAGGATACTAAAACAGCGATATTCAGTTACACTTCATACCAATGATACTGTGTGGGTGTAGGTATGTTAAGTGATAACCACTTTCAACATGGCATTATAGGCAAAAGCTTTCTAAATCTTTCAAATTTTCCAAACATCTACAAGCTTGTAGGTCAACAATCTTTGCTATTTGTTGTACAACAAAGTATTTATAGTGCTTAAGTGGCATTCTGGACTAGACCTTTCTGGCTGGAAACATTGTGGTTGCAAGGACTGCATTTCTGACCTTTCAGATACAGGACTGTGTCACAGTCATTACCAGGTGATTGAGAGATTATTTATTCTGTACTTACTCTGTATAAACATACTAATTTAAGTAGTGATGCCCCGAATATTCAGCCGCAGAAAATGTTCGGTTTCGGCCCGAATAGGCAGAAAATATATCACCGAATAGTGTATGCAATTAATGCATTCAAAAGAGCTGAATAAATGTTTTATGGACCCATAATAGTGATTATTATTTAAGTTAAGTTTTGCCATAATCATTTATTTTAAATAAATCAGGTAGCTTTAAGGTACGGCCATGACAGCAACCTAGATATCAGTGTTGTTTTCGTCGACTAAAACTAAGACGAAAAATGTTCGTCGACTACCTTTTTCCACTGAAGAAAACTAAATGGAAACTAAATGAAAACTATGCTATGGTGACTAAAACTAAGACTAAATATACTGTCAACAAATAAAAACTACACAAAAATGTTAGGAAGGGACTAGTGGACAAGAGATCCAGTATAAGTCATTTTACTCTTGGTTGCATGCTGAAAATAGCAGATCTACAAGCTCACAATGCGTCGCGCTGCGACGCGTTGTGAGCTTGTAGATCGGCTATTTTCATCAAGTGTAAAATCAGTTATTATGACAGCTACAAGGCCCGCAAAAATACATTTTAGTCGACTAAATCACCTGTAGATTTAGTCGACTAAAATCTTGTGATATTTAGTCGACTAAATCTAGACTAACGCTAAAACATTCCAGGTGACTAAAATGTGACTAAAACTAAGTGAAAACTATTCAAGAGACTACGACTAAAACTAAAATAGAAATTTGCTGCCAAAAACAACACTGCTAGATATATGGGGGGGTTGTATATATATATATATATATATATTACACTTTTTTTTTTAAATATATATTACACTTTTTCCACACACACACCACCACACAGCTGCTACAATGTATTTGAACCCCTACAGGGCTACAACATATTTGCTCTCATGATATACACAATATGGCAAGTTTTATATATTTAACAAAAATATTTTTAATATTTATATATTTTATTTCCTGGCCTACCAATGCGAATACAATTGCTAATTGCTTTCATCGCGCCACGCATGATCAACAAAGTTTGAGTAGCCTACATGCAGTGCACATTGCACACACAGAAAGTCACTTTCTGACTTCCTTGTCTGTCTGTGTGTGTGTGTGTGTGTGTGTGTGTGTGTGTGTGTGTGTGTGTGTGTGTGTGTGTGTGTGTGTGTGTGTGTGTGTGTGTGTGTGTGTGTGTGTGTGTGTGTGTGTGTGTGTGTGTGTGTGTGTGTGTGTGTGTGTCCGTGGCGGACGCGATCTGAATCACACATGTTTGTAAACGGCAGTCAGGCAAGAAATACTTTCTCCCTAAAGTTTACATAAAGTTCACTTGAAAGTTACGTTTGAGAAACGTATAATTATACATTTACGGTATGACACGACAACAGCGAACGTTATTCTGAAACATGAAGGACCTGGCTGGTCCTGGGTCAGTGGCACCTAGCTACTCTGCTTCTCTCTTGTGTCGTCACCATAGACTGTCGTTACTTACGGACATTATGCAGTAGGGACTGAGCTGAACTTGTAGCTCGCTCCGCCCTGGCGATTTGTAAGCCCATCATCACTGCCGCTTTTGCAACACAGCTGTGGCTGATGGGCTTGTAGGTCAGTTTAAAAGACAACAGCAAAAAGCAGGCTGGAACGCGCAGAGGTATTGCGGTGTTTTTTTATACAGTCCGCCAGGACAGGAGAGTAGGTGATGTCCCCATGTAAACAAAACCATACATTAACATGTCTATGCCCGAGGGTCGTTAGACTGGTGGGGATGGGCAACGACCGCAGGCAGCCCTGCTATGGGGGGAGGGTCGGCCGTCGGGGTTACTTTTCTTCCTGTTTCCGAGGCTACTTTTAATTGTTCAAATCAAACGGCACACCAGCTGGGCTTAAAGTTTAAGCCTCTTCAATAAAGTAAATATCCAGACAGTCACACAATGTACACAGCTGTATAAATCAATATAAACCACGTTGAATCCATTTGGAAGGACCTTTTTGAAAACCACACCCTGTTTTCCTCCCAGTACTGTTAAAAAGTGAAGGGTTTTAGTTTCCAGACGGGTTTTAGTAACAGTGTAAAACAAGTGAATGTAAGTGTACATAATAGCCTGTATACCTGTCCCCGGTGTGTTACAGCTGCTCCATACGACCATCACCAAGAGCATGTAGAAATTAATCCGCATGACAATCTTCGGCCGCAAAGCCGTTAAAAGTCTGTTGTTTACAGCGAAGAACAAAGACGACAGGAGGGCCTCCATTGTTGTCCGCTGTGAAGTGTGAATGTGATTCTGTCACTTTTCTGTGAACCGTCCTTCACCCTATAGTGCATAGGGAGGAGTTTCACTCAGAACGGAATATTCTGGTTGACACTTTTCCGCCTGCCAAAAGGACTGTATTAGCATGGACTATAGTTCTGTGTAGTTGTGATGCATTGGCCCCTGGGGCGTCGGTCAGAACACACTGGACAGGAGAGTGAAGGGGGTTTATGGCAGTTTACTAGTGATGGGCCAATGAAGCTTTTATGAACCTCTGAACCACTTGAACCAATCGCTTCAAAAATGGGTTAAGCTTCGAAACTTCAGTAAATAGTGACATCTGCTGGCGAAATGTTAGACTGCAGTCTATTAGGCTGGCCTTAGAGGCTTTTAGACAGGTTTGTGTGTATAGGCTGTACACAGACTGAATATCTTGTTCATGCAAATAAAGATTGATGTGTATTGTGTCATTATATAAATAAAATATACAAAGACTGAATATCTTGTTCTTTATACAAATAAAGATTGATGTGTATTGTGTCATTATATAAATAAAATATACAAAGACTGAATATTTTGTTCATGCAAATAAAGATTGATGTGTATCGTGTCATTATATAAATAAAATATACAAAGACTGAATATCTTGTTCTTTATACAAATAAAGATTGATGTGTATTGTGTCATTATATAAATAAAATATACAAAGACTGAATATCTTGTTCTTTATACAAATAAAGATTGATGTGTAATGTGTTATGGCAAAGTGTGCGTGGGAAACAGGATGTGGTGGGGGGGGGGGTGGCATAGGGTATTCTTGTGTAAGTCAAAGATTTTTATTTAGTTTTTGGCTTTAGCCGGTTTCTTTTTTTTACTTACAACTTCTCCACATTTTGAGAAGACACGTTCACTGGGTACAGATGTGGCTGGCATGGACAGAAATTTCATTGCCAGTACATATAAGTTTGGACACACATGTTTATGGTCAGCCCAGTAATTCATGGGGTCTTCTTTTCTTTCCAGTGGTGGATCAGTCATGTCTCTCTGTACCTCCACTGTTGCATCTGCTGTGACATTCCTGGACATCCTTGCTTCAGAAGCATCCCGGTCCATAAGTGCCCACCCCACAGGCCATCATCTGAAAGACAAAACACAACAGTAATTAGTACTAATTACTGACTGAAAGTTTACAATTTTATCAATACCTATTAATGAGTCTGCTAATACAGTTGAATTGAATATGACCTGTGGCTGCATCTGCTGGTTGTGTAGATGGCCGTTCTGGTGATGCTGCACTTATGACAGTTGCACATTCTCCAATCAGTCTTTTGACTTGGCTCTGGGCACGACCCTGACTACTGAACCCTAGGGATTTGAACCTAGGGTCCAGCAGTGTCGCAAGGCTCGTTTGTGTCTGGGTCTCCAGGCCTTCAAACTTGCTTTTCATCAGGTTATCTCGCAGTAGCTTTGCTGTGGCATGCTGCTGACCCGAGCCAGTGATTTGATACAGATTGTGAAGCAACATTCTTACCATTGGGATGCAGGCCATTGATCCGGAGACTCTCTTTTCTTTCGACGGTTCAACTGTTGCCATATAAAATGGGCGAAGGACTTGTATGCATGCAGCCATGCTTTCGTAATCCTCCGAGGACAGCGGTGGCACATCATTTGTGATAGTGGAAAGAGTCCCCCCCCCCCCCCACTGCCTGCCTCTCATCATACAGACGCTGGAACATGAGGTAGGTGCCGTTCCAGCGAGTGTCCACCTCCTGCATCAGCTTCAGGACTGGTTTCTTATTAGTCTTCTGCACTAGTTCCAGCATCTCCTTAGCTCTATAGTGCTGGTCTTGAAGTAAGTCACAGCTTTTCGTGACCTGGTGCGCAGGTCTTCCAGGCCAGGCGTTGACACTAGTGCCTTCTTCACGACTAAGTTCAGTCCATGTGGAAAGCAAATTGTATTCCGTTTCCCTAACAGTCTGAGAGCTGCAACCATGTCAGCTCCTGCATCTGTCACCAATGGCTGCCACCTTATCTTAGATGCCCCGTTCCACCATGAGAATCCTGAACTCACTGGCGATATTCTCAGAAGTATGAGCTGCTGGGGAAAGGCTTAAGGCACCACTCCCAAAACCACTGTGGCCAGCTTAGCAGAGTCATCCACATAGTGGGCTGTCACTGCCAGATATAAATCCATATTCATGGAGGCAGAGATGGGCAAAATACATAGAAAATGTTATTTTGATACAAAATACAAATACTGGGTCAAAAAATGTATCTAAATACAAAATACATCTAATTTCTTCCATCCCAGCGAAATACAAATTACAAAATACAAATACGTATTTCAAATACATGTATTTCAAATACTGCCCATCTCTGCATGGAGGTCCACATGTCACTGGTCAGGCTCACAGCCGCTACGCTCTCCATCACGGCCGTGGCCGTGGCCTTCTCCTCCTCACATCTGGCCAAAATCATCTGCTTCAGAGCCTTTCTGGATGGAAGAATATATGTGGGATCAAGCAATCCCACAAACTCCTTGAAGCCAGAGTCCTCCACGATGGAAAAAGGCTGGCAGTCTTTCACCACCATGTTCACAAGAGCCTCATCCAGCTCTTGCTTCCGGTTAGTTACTATAAGACAGACAGAAATATATACATTAGGCCTACAATATGTAAAAAGAAAAGAAAAAAATGATTTATCAGACATTTCATTTAAATGAAGCAGGGCTTGTGTCATGGAATATAGTCAATGTATAAGTGCAGTGTGATAAATCAATTATAATATAATAGCCTACCTCGACTACCCTCGGCCTCCTGGTTAACAGGAACTCCATGATTCACATGCTTCCCAGTGAAGTGCCTCACCATGCCGGAAGTATTCCCATGATACGCCAGCTCCTGAGCACACACCAAGCACTGAACCTGAAGAGAAAGGCATAAGGCGGCCTGGGCGGTGGTGTAACCGTCTGGGCACCCGACTGGTAATCCAGTAGCAGTGTGCCGCAGGTTCGACTCCCGAGCCTGACACGGCCTTTACTGCATGTCTTCCCCCCATCTCTCTCCCGTTTCCTGTCAGCCTACTGTCTGTCCCTTCAAAAAAACAATAAAAGGCGTAAGCCGCAAAAACAAATATCTTAAAAAAAACAAAAAAAAAACAGCAAAGATATTAAACAGCCATGATGAGTAATAATAACACTAGCCTACCTTCTTCGGAGAGATAATATCAAAATGTTGCCACATGTCAGATGGAGCAGAAGCTGGCTTCTTCCTCGCTGGCTCCATGACGACGATCGACGATCAATACAACAAGCAAACGCAATGTAATAATGATCATATAACAACAACTCAACAACAACTACTATGCAAACGCCTACTACTGCAACCCACATATCGTCAGTGGCGTGCACAGACATTTAGAGGGGCAGGTGCTCAAGTGAAAAAAGGGCACCTTGTGCAGCGCATTTTCGGGCGGGAACCCATTTTGGTGCTTTAAGCTATTGAAAAATAGCAGATCTACAAGCTCATAGCGCGCCACCGAGTGGCGCGCTACGAGCTTGTAGGTCTGCTATTTTTCTTTAATCGAAGAACCACTGACATAGAAACATAGCTTTAGATTGTGGGGGGCCTAAATAATATAGTAGAAGCGTTTTTTATCAAGATTTGATCAATGTCACCGCATGGTCCACACACTACAAATTAAGGATTTTTTTTTTTCTTTTTTTAAGAGCACATTGCCAAAAGGGCATTGGGTGCTCTAGCACCCCCTAGTGTCTATCTGTGCACGCCACTGCATATTGTGCATTGTTTGAGACGGTTATAAAGACGGGAAGGCGCTACAAATCAAACTGTCTCGACCTGTCGGAATCGAGAGGTGGGCTCAGCTGACACAGGTGGGTGGCAGCACCGGGTGGCACGGGACCCATCAGGTGATTCATTCATTCACAGAACGAACCGGTATGACGTGGGCGTGTGAACCCGTGAACCAGTCTGCTGATTCGTTGGGAGGAATGAAGCAGTTACTGGTTCGGACGTCATGGTCACGTGATTCTTTTCCCCCCAGTGAAGCAAGCTCCGAAGCACTGGTTCATATGCAAATTAAGTTCTGTTTCGGAGCGTGTGTCGACGCTTCAGCACCAGACGCCCATCACTACAGTTTACTGTAGTTTACTGTAGTTGTTGTAGGCACAGCTTTACAGGCACGGCATGGGAATGAAGATACAGCACTGAGTGCGAATGACAACGTGTCAATGTGGTTTCTGCAATAAACACAGACAAGAGACAATAATAAGTATAGAAACAAATAAGATACCATACATAATACAATATCACCAGGTACTGGACAACATTAATATCATCATAAACATCAATCCACATCACACCCTTTCATGTAAACTGGCCATGAGATCAAACACATATCAACACACATCAAAGGACAGACCGCAACCCGCAGCTGGGGGACACAATAATAATAATAATAATAAACTTTATTTATATATTTATATACAATGGCGGCGCCCGTGATATACACATGGCCAAACAACTCGCAGACCTAACGCAAAGAGATTCTATATAAAGAGGCGACACTCTCATTAAACCCCATAGTAACAACCAGCGGCCAAATTCTGGTTGCTCTAAAAACATTAAAAAGTCATTTTCATTCTATTCCACCTCTAATATTATCCTGCAGGACTGGTCTGTGTTGAACAGCGAAAAGGTATTATAAATATGCATGCTACTTAATTATTTACTCATATTTATGAATGGGTCAAAGCTGAACTTACATATTTGTAACTTTTTTTTCAGTTTTTGCAGTTACCTCACAGGTATGGGAGTGATCCTACGCAGTACACACACAGAAAACTGCAACAGATGGATGTCCAGTCTTTGATCCAGTTTGAGTGTTATTTATTTATCAGAAGTCAAAGTGAGCATGAACATGAACATACCAGTGATGTTATTAGTAGATGTTACAAGTTAGTCTCTGGTCTGCTGCTGCTGTGCTGCTGCTACTGGTAAGAACGGTTTGAGTCCCTGGTTCCCTGTGTCTAGTGATCTGAATCACTGCACCTGAGTGCCCTCTAAATAGCACACCCAGTGCTGCCAAATCCAAAGCCCGCCACCAAGTGTTCAAACATAATATGCCAACCCAACCAATAATATAGCACCATCATAATGGCTCCTACAATATTAATTCAGAATATATGTATATGCGTGTGTGAACGTGCGTCAGCGCAGCGACACGCCCCGACGCTCGCACGTTCCCTTACGCTCTATAGAGCCAAGATGGCGCGGCCCTGTGGGAGAGAGTAGCCTGGAGAGGAGACTGGAGAGGAGCGATCGGTACGCGAGTTTTCATACAGTCCGCGCGGTGCGTTTCATAATCATAACTGAAGCTACAAGTGGATCCACGGGGAGACGAGGAACCTACTGAGAAGTCAACCCTTGGGACGTCATGAGCATGAGACATGAGACATGAGCACTGAAGACGGGGGGGGTTTGATTGATTGATTGAAATATTTATTAACAGTTTGTAGAATTTACAGTACATTTTAAGCACAAACTCAATACAAAGACTGTCAACTGTGAGTGGACGACCCAATTAAGCATTACACTTGTTTACAACAGGGTCCACATTGTTCAATTGAGATCCGGTCCGTTCGGTTATTTACAAACAAGTTTACCAAGATTATATTATTTATTCATCGATAAATAGGTTATGATGTAACTAAATATATAATTATTTCTCCTCTACAGTCGCTATTTTACATTTTAGACTTTCAAATGCGCATCTGCTAAAAAACTGCCTGTGTTCTTCCTCTCGTCTCAAAGCCAGTCCAGGCAGCTTGAGTGACAGGTACCTTGTACACGCCCACTTTCTCAAAAAAAAGCTGCGTCGAAATGAGTTTTGCTTTGCTTTTATTTCCAGCTTCTTTAGGTCTGAACGGGGCTTAAAGCCCCGTTCAGACCGGCCAAAGCTGGAAATAAAAGCAAAGCTGAACTCATTTCGAAGCTGCTTTTTTTTGAGAAAGTGGGCGTGTACAAGGTACCTGTCACTCAAGCTGCCTGGACTGCAGGCTTGAGCTCAGCTGAGAAAGAAAACAGGCAGAGAGCAGATGCGCATTTGAAAGTCTAAAATGTAAAATAGCGACTGTAGAGGAGAAATAATTATATATTTAGTTACATCATAACCTACGTATGGATGAATAAATAATATAATCTTGGTAAACTTGTTTGTAAATAACCGAACGAGACTACGGACCCGATCTCGTTCCTCCCTCTTTTACCCCAGCTGAAGTGCTCGTCTTGGGGTTGGGAAACCCCCCCACTCCGCTCTCCTCCTCCTCCTCCGCCACGAGCAAAACTCTCCGGGCATTTTTTAAAATAGCGGCTCTGTATGTAATGTTTTTTTTTTTTTTTTTTGCGGCTTACGCCTTTTTATTGATTTTTGAAGGGACAGACAGTAGGCTGACAGGAAACGGGAGAGAGATGGGGGGATGACATGCAGTAAAGGCCGTGTCGGGCTCGGGAGTCGAACCCGCGGCACACTGCGACTGGATTACCAGTCCGGTGCCCAGACCGTTACGCCACGGCCTGGGCCTGTATGTAATGTTAATGTTGATTTAGCAAGAGCATACCGTAGAAATACAATTGTATATATCCAGCACGTCGTAAAAGCAATTAAAACAGCTTATGTTTACGTGTGATTTCCGGACATTCAGTCCCAAGTCTCAAGTCCGGGGAAGGGAGCCCCCGCGGCCCTGTCTGTCTGTCACTGACCCTCCTCTGGTCTGCTCCTCCCGGGGAAAACATTGTGCCAACTAGTAGGCTAGGCATACTTTAATTACTTAATAAATAATCAATATCTAAATTGATTAAAATAATCAATATCTAAATAAAATAAATAATCAATACCTATACCATCACTGTGCTGGTGATGACTTTATGAATAAATATAATTCTCTAATTCTGCGAGAGTGTGTGTGTGTGTGTGTGTGTGTGTGTGGGGGGGGGGGGGGGTTGTGTACGTGTGTGTGCATGAGTGATATCGTTTACTTAACATTAGCATTAATAGTTAATGGGGCCAGTATATACGTTATATGGCATATATATATACGGGCCATTTATAGCATTATATCGCTCTCTCTCTCTCTCTCTCTCTCTCTCTCTCTCTCTCTCTCTCTCTCTCTCTCTCAAACACACACACACACACGACGACGACGACCGGCTGAGAGCGGGCTTCTCCTCACCTCTTCTCGGGGAAACTCCGACACCGGTTGGAACTATATTGTTTAATTGTTTAAACAATATATCTATCGATCTATATCTGCTAATTTATGCACTGTTTAGTCCACATTCAGCGACGGACAGCGCCGTTCTGGACTGGGCAATAGTCCGCATCAATGGCTTCGATGAGAACCGGGGCGGGGGGGTGAATGCAGGAACTATTCTCCCCAGAAAAAGTATCAATCCACTGGGAACACGGAACACAACCTGTTTTCACCGCTTCGACAACTTGTTTCTCATATAAACTTTAATTTCTATCGATAAAATCGGCTATGGTCTTGCCAAATATCCATTCATATTTCATATACAGCCCATATTTAAAAAGTATTTTTTTAAATGCGGAGAATCGGGCCGGACAGCTCTCGGAGAGACTTTTGGTTTTGTGAAATGATCTCAACTCCGCCCCCTCAAACCACGCTGTGCTCTGATTGGCTACACGCAGCTTTGAAAAGCTCCAGCGTTTCAAAGCAGCTTTAAAGTTGAGTTTTGGTGAGCATGAAAGCAAAGCAAAAAAAAAAGAAGCTGTTCATTCCAAGCTTCAAAGCTCAAAAGCTGCTCTTCATAGAGATAACATGGGACCATGAAGCCAAAGCAGAAGCTAGCTTGGGCGGTGGGAATGGGGCTTTGACACAGAAGTGGTCAATGTTATCCTCAACTTCATATTGACATCTGTTCATATCTCACACCAGGGCTGAATCATTCAGGCCGCGGTAGTCACACCCAGCCAGGCCACCCTATCCCTATACCCACACGCGTGTACGTATATACGATATTACCGTTAAAATGTCATATTCTACATTTTAAGTGTTGCAGCACTTATACATACACACACGCACGCACACGTGTGGGGATTGAAAAACCATAAAACCTGGGTGATCTACTGTATGCTATCAAATTGTATGTTTATTCACGCAGCATAGTACTGTACAGTATTATGAATGATACATTATCTGGGTGATTTTAGTTTCTACCCTTCTAAGGACCAGCTGAGACCCCAACTTTGAGAACCAAAGGTGTAGTGACGGGCGGGAACCCCTTTTGGTGTTTTAAGAATTATGTTATACTTTAGCTATTGGAAAATAGCAGATCTATTCTGCTATTTTTGAAAAATCGTGAAAATGTGGTGCAAATCTTTGAATATATATTCTGTCAGAGCGATCGTTTTTAACTCAATCTTTGCTTCATGTGGGGTCCCTGGAACAACATATTTTCAGATAGGGGTCGACGGCCAATTACATATACTAGTCCTTACCCGTTGTGAGATATTTGCCCCCCCTTGTGGCCGTGAAGGGTACTGCGCCCGGGTGCGTTGGTAATTGACAAATACATTAATTAATAATCATTAATGTGTCAAATCGAAAAGGGCTTCGTTACGCCCTCCATATGCATATGGTCAATGCCTGTGTGAAAAGTGGGAGTGATTGGTGCAGGCAGTAAGGAGTTACGGCACTGTTTCTGACAGACAGACAGACACACACACGGACACACAGACATTCTGTTAATTATAGTATGATTGTTGGGTTCCTTGACATGAAAAACTTTAAGAATGACTGACATAGAAACATAGGCTTTTCAGAAAACTGTCAGGATTTAGAAGACATGTTGCAGAAATGTCTTCAGGTCTAAATGGGTTAAGAGCGTACCGGACCACATCTCCATGATATGATCTACTGCACCACGGATATGTCAACATGAAGTCCAAATGAGTCATAGTTCTCTCCTTTTCTATCTTTTTGTCATCAGTTTCCTCCTTTAAGTGAAAGAAAAGTATTGTCGAAATATCTTTTGTATATTCGGTTTCACAACAGGCCGTACAGTAACATTGAGCTTGGTTTCCCTCATCCAGGTGTGCTAAATAATAGTTATAGTTCTATTGTAGGGCTGCATTTCTCTCTGTAGCCTACTATTGTTGAAGCTGCATAATTATATACTTTAACAATTTCTCATTTGTGACATTTCATATATATTTTAGGGACTTCTCTCAAGTGAATTTGTTATAATTTCCCCACCCTTGCATAAGTGAAGTCAAAATAAAACAAATCTGTTTGATACTGTAGATTTAATTTAGGACTGCTTTATTTCCTCCCATTTGGGAAACCATATACGTTTAGTGCCATAACTCTGAGTATTCAAGCTACAGTTAATAATATTAATAATAGTAACTCCATGAGTATTCAATCTACAGTTAACCCATTTTGGTGTTAGCATGATGTTATGCTTTAGCTATTGAAAAATAGCAGATCTACAAGCTCATAGCGCGCCACTCGGTGGCGCGCTATGAGCTTGTAGATCTGCTATTTTTGAAAAATCGAAGAACGACTGACATTTTTTAAATCTGATCTCAGGTCAGAATGGGTTATAATCAGACCAGTGTGTGTCCAGTGGAAACCTCGTATGAATCTGATCTCAGGTCAGAATGGGTTAAACAATTGGTATTGCTGGATTCAGCAGAACCACACCGTTCATATGTGTTGCTATGACAATCCATGTCAGAGTCACTATAAAGTAAAGAAGACACTCTACATAGGTTTACATTTCCGCCTATTGTAGGTATGTGTTCAAATGTCTATATCTCATATTTACATTCACATATTGACATTATTCCTTTTTTAGAATGTAGAGGGATGTCCTGGCTTCAAGTATGCCAAGTTGTAAACCTCTCAGAGCTTCCATTGTGAATCTACATGAGTTTATATGCCTTAATCCCCAGACGGACAGGCTGTATCTTTACTTTGGGGTGTATAACTTTAAATATCAATTTCACCACTTTTTATTTTTTTTATATATATTTTTTATCCCACGATTTTGTAACCCATTTTTCACCCCTGTGTCAATCATCTAATGTGATCCTGGGTTCTACACACCCTCCACCAACCTAGTCCCATATATGGGGGACAAGGGGAGAGCAACGGACTTGAACTCATGCTTCCTTCATGCCTGAGTGTCCAAGTTGCTCCTTTACACCTGACAGGGGGGAGTTTCCCTGGTTGGACGTAGCGCGTGGAAGGAACACGTTATTCCAACCAGTTCCTTTCCCCTCCATCAGGCGCCCCGGCTGGCCAGGGGGAGGCAGTTTAGTGACCAGGATTACTGCATGTTTTTGTGAGGGTATCTACCCTAGGGGACACGGGGAGAACATGTGAGGTTACCTACCCTAGGGGACACGGGGAGAACATGTGAGGGTACCTACCCTAGGGGACACGGGGAGAACATGTGAGGGTATCTACCCTAGGGGACACGGGGAGAACATGCAAACTCCACACAGAAAGGCCCTTTCGCCAACCCCGCCTTCAGGTATGGGCACTGATGACGCAGAGGAGGAAACACGCCGCCAGCACCCACAGCGTCCCGAGCGGGAATTGAACCCAGGACCTTCTAGCTGTGAGGCGACAGCACTACCAACTGTGCCACCGTGCCCCAGTGCCACCACTTTTTCAGTAAAATATTTTTATACAAGAATCCATTTCATGTATGGGAGGCCTTAGAGATGAGGAAAAACTATGTTGTGTTTGGTCCTAAGCCCGGTAGGGGTATCTCAAAAACTAAAGCACTTTTTGACTGTTCGTCACAGGACTATATACTGTAGTTTACTCTCCCAGCTTGAGCCGCCTTAACGCCGCCGCCGTGGGACAGCAGCCGCGCCTTTCTCCTCTCCTCCTCGAAGGCGTCCGTGTCCACAGCCAGGCGTCGCTTCTCGCCGAGGAGGACGATCAGGTCCAGCGGGAGGCCATAGGTGGAGTACAGCAGCCACGCCGTCTCGCCCGGGATGCACGCCGCCAGGCTCTTCTCCATCTTCCTGTCCAGGACGACGCAGCCTCGGTTGAGCGTCTTCAGGAACTGCTTCTCCTCGTCGTCGATGATGGCCTTCACGACGGCCGGGTCCTTCCTCAGCTCCGGGAAGGCGTCGCCCAGGGACTCCACCACCACGTCCACCAGGGAGGCCAAGGACCCCCTCCGGTCCTCCAACATCTTCACCAGAGAGGCGAAGGTCTCCTCCTCCTCCTCCTCCTCCTCCTGTGCTTCACTCGTTAGCTTAGCGCTCTTTAGCTTAGCCGAGTACAGCACGGCACGGCGCAGGATCCTCCTCAGCACGTAGCCCCGCCCCGTGTTGTCGGGCCGCCCTCCGTCCGAGAGGGCCACGGTGAGGGTGCGGGCGTGGTCGGCCAGCACGCGGTACGCCATGTCCACGCCGTCCGCGTCCTCGGCGCCCACCTTACCAGCGTAAGGCCGGGCGCCCGAGAACTCCCGGATGACCTCCAAGAGCGGCCGGAAGAGGTCGGTGTCGTAGTTGGAGGTCTTGCCCTGCAGGACGGACACCAGGCGCTCCAGGCCCATGCCCGTGTCCACGCTCTGCCTGGGCAGCGGGCGGAGCTCCGTGGGCGACTCCCTGTCGAACTGGACGAACACCAGGTTCCAGAGCTCCAGGACGTCCGGGTCGTCCGTGTTGACCAGGCCGGCGGCGTCGCGGTCCCCCACGCGGTCGTAGTGGATCTCGCTGCAGGGCCCGCACGGGCCCGTGTCGCCCATCTCCCAGAAGTTGTCCCTCATGCTTCCCGGCAGGACGCGGGCCTCGTCCACGCCCAGCGCCAGCCAGATGTCCCGGCACTCCCAGTCGGGCTCCAGGCGGAGCCCCTGCTCTTCGTGGCCCCCGAAGTAGGTGACGTAGAGGCGCTCGGCGGGGAGCCCGAACTCCCGCGTCAGCAGCTCCAGGGCCATCTGGCAGGCGCGGCGCTTGAAGTAGTCGCCGAAGGACCAGGAGCCCAGCATCTCGAAGAAGGTGTGGTGGTAGACGTCCGCGCCCACGTCCTCCAGGTCGTTGTGCTTGCCGCCGGCGCGGATGCACTTCTGGGAGTTGGCGGCGCGGCTGGGGTGGGAGGGGCCCGCGGTGCCCAGGAGGAGGGGCTTGAACTGGTTCATGCCGGCGTTGGCGAACAGCAGTGTGGGGTCATCCAGCGGGACCACCGAGGACGAGGGGACGAGGTCGTGGCCGCGGGCGCGGAAGTAGTCGATGAACTTCTGGCGGACCTCGGCGCCGCTTAGCACGCCGTCCATGGTAATTAGCCGCTAATACGTCTCACGTCAAATACGCAACTCGGGATCGGTGAGCGGTTGTCCGAGTTTAGGATCCGTCGTCAGTCAGTCTCACACTGACGCCTTTTCCAAAAATGGCAGCAGCACGGCTGTGACCTGCCTTTCAGAGGCGTCGCTGTGATGTCACCGTGATGTCACCCTGATGTCACACTGACGCGCACGCTGCATGCGTGACGTCTTTAGTAGAAAGCGGAAAACGACAAAAGCGACAAAATCGGAAAGCGACAAAAGCGACAAAATCGGAAAGCGACAAATCGGAAAGCGACAAAAGCGACAAAATCGGAAAGCGACAAAATCGGAAAGCGACAAAAGCGACAAAATCGGAAAGCGACAAAATCGGAAAGCGACAAAATCGGAAAGCGACAAAATTGGAAAGCGACAAAATCGGAAAGCGACAAAATCGGAAAGCGACAAAAGCGACAAAAGCGAAAAGCAACAAAATCGGAAAGCGACAAAATCGGAAAGCGACAAAATCGGAAAGCGACAAAAGCGGAAAGCGACAAAAGCGACAAAATCGGAAAGCGACAAAAGTGACAAAATCGGAAAGCGACAAAATCGGAAAGCGACAAAAGCGACAAAATCGGAAAGCGACAAAATCGGAAAGCGACAAAAGCGACAATCGGAAAGCGACAAAATCGGAAAGCGACAAAAGCGACAATCGGAAAGCGACAAAATCGGAAAGCGACAAAAGCGACAAAATCGGAAAGCGACAAAATCGGAAAGCGACAAAATCGGAAAGCGACAAAAGCGGAAAGCGACAAAAGCGACAAAATCGGAAAGCGACAAAATCGGAAAGCGACAAAATCGGAAAGCGACAAAATCGGAAAGCGGCAAAAGCGACAAAATCGGAAAGCGACAAAATCGGAAAGCGACAAAAGCGACAAAATCGGAAAGCGACAAAATCGGAAAGCGACAAAATCGGAAAGCGACAAAAGCGACAAAATCGGAAAGCGACAAAATCGGAAAGCGACAAAAGCGACAAAAGCGACAAAAGCGACAAAAGCGACAAAATCGGAAAGCGACAAAATCGGAAAGCGACAAAAGCGACAAAATCGGAAAGCGACAAAATCGGAAAGCGACAAAAGCGACAAAATCGGAAAGCGTCAAAATCGGAAAGCGACAAAAGCGACAAAAGCGGAAAGCGACAAAATCGGAAAGAGACTAAATCGGAAAGCGACAAAAGCGGAAAGCGACAAAAGCGACAACATCGGAAAGCGACAAATCAGACTGTGGAGACACATGCTGGAACTTTATTTTTATTTTTATGTTTTGTAGTTTATGAGTTATTGCATTCTCTATGGCAATAGCACAAACTTTGGCATGCTACTAGTCCTACATACTTACACCTAGCAACCCCATTCTAGCCTACTTAGGTTCATCTTACGGTGGACATGTTTGCCTGAAAAGGAATCTTTGAAATGTTTCATAGTTTTAGAAATATAGTGCTTTCAAATTTACAATGGGGCTCAATGGCAAAAATGATGAAAAACGGCGTGCTATAGTATGCTGTACGATATGGTCCAAAATGATGAAAAACGAGGATAAAAAAATAAATCAAAAAACGATGGGCTATAACCCATCGTTTTTTTATTTTTTTTTAATCCTCAAAAATGATGAAAAACGGCATGCTATAGTATGCCGTACGGTATGGGCTATAGCCCATGGTCAAAAATGATGAAAAACGAGGATTTAAAAAAAAATCAAAATTTCAAAAAAGCATGGGCTATAACCCATTTTTTTTTTTTTTTTCATTTTTTTCAAATCCTCAAAAATGATGAAAACCGGCGTGCTATAGCCGGTTTTCATCATTTTTGAACATGGGCTATAGCCCATACCGTACGGCATAGTACGGTATGGGCTATAGCCCATGTTCAAAAATGATGAAAAACTAGGTTAATTTTTTTTTTCCAAAAATTCAAAAAACGAGGGGCTATAACCCATGTTTTTAAATTTTTTTAATTTCTTCAAATCCTCAAAAGTGATGAAAAACGGCGTGCTATAGTATGCCATACGGTATGGGCTATAGCCCATGTTCAAAAATGATGAAAAACTAGGTTAATTGTTTTTTTTTCAAAAATTAAAAAAACGATGGGCTATAACCCATGTTTTTTTTAATTTTTTTAATTTCTTCAAATCCTCAAAAATGATGAAAAACGGCGTGCTATAGTATGCCGTACGGTATGGGCTATAGCCCATGTTCAAAAATGATGAAAAACGAGGTTAAAAAAAATCAAAAATTAAAAAAAACAATGGGCTATAACCCATGGTTTTTTTCATTTTTTTCAAATCCTCAAAAATGATGAAAAACGGCGTGCTACAGTATAGTATGCCGTACGATATGGGCTATAGCCCATATCCTCGCGGTGTATAGCGGTGTATGAGAATGGGTGTTGCGGAGGATGAGAGCATTCCTCTCATCCTCCGCAACAAAATGCATTCTCTATGGCAATAGAACAAACTTTGGCATGCTACTAGTCCTACATACTTACACCTAGCAACCCCATTCTAGCCTACTTAGGTTCATCTTACGGTGGACATGTTTGCCTGAAAAGGAATCTTTGAAATGTTTCATAGTTTTAGAAATATAGTGCTTTCAAATTTGAGACATTTAACATGGGGCTCAATGGCAGCTCTATAGGAACGTCAAAAGTCACTTTCACCTAGAAACTCTATTCACACTTTTTATTATTCAGCTTACTGTGGAGACACATGCTGGAACTTTATTTTTATGTTTTGTAGTTTATGAGTTATATAACTTAAACGCCCCAATGCATTCTCTATGGCAATAGCACAAACTTTGGCATGCTACTACTAGTCCTACATACTTAAACCTACCAACCCCATTCTAGCCTACTTATAGGTTCATGTTACGGTGGACATGTTTGCCTGAAAAGGAATCTTTGAAATGTTTCACATTGGCACGTCAAAAAAGCACTTTCACCTAGAAACTCCATTCACACTTTTTGAGTGGTGCAACCACTCCAAGGAACAGCTTTGTCCGTGTTCACCTATGCGTTCACCTATATATGTATGTATGAGCATCATATAATGAGTACCAGTAGGGGCGCTGTTGCCTGCTAATGTGAGAGAGAGAGAGAGCGAGAGAGAGAGAGAGAGAGAGAGAGAGAGAGAGAGGAGGAGGGGGGGGGGGGGGGGGAGAGAGAGGGGAGTTGCACCACTCGGTTCACACAGGTGTGATTTTTATTATTCATCTTACTGTGGAGACACATGCTGCACTTTTTTACTTTGAAATGTTTTGTTAGTTATTTAACTAAACGCCCAATGCATTCTCAATGGCAATAGCACAAACTTTGACATGCTACTAGTCCTACATACTAACATACTTACACCTAGAAACCCCATTCAAACCTATTTAGGTTCATCACAAACTTTGGCAGCTACTAGTCCTACATACTTATGGGCATGGCCACTCACCTGAATGGGCGAGGGGCCAATGGACGAGCAACATGCTGCCCACCATTGTTCTCCGTTTCAGTGGTTTTCTCTCTCTTTTTTGGTCAGTCTGTTTTCAACGAGAGGTTTGGACATAGGCCCTGGCTGCACCCTCTCTACCCCCTCCCCAACGCCTCCTGACCTTCCCCTTATCTGAACTAATCTCTCCCAACCTTACGCCCCATTACATGCATGATTTGGAATCCCACCGGCCGAGTTATGTACATAAATGTGGTGACTTGAGAGCAAAGAATTACTCTACTTAGACTTGCAACATAGACCTGATACAATCAGAATATATTTAGGCAAACTGTATGCCTTACTCCTGATCACAAGAACTTTGGAATGATTCTACTGGAAGTTTGTTATGCATATTGAGACTAGAGACATTAGACATGAACACAAACTCAAGCCTCTGATAAGTAACGATCAGTGCATTTTAGGCCTGAGCTTATTCATTCACAAGAAAAGCTGACATTTGAAAAATATTCAGATTTAAGTTCCTTGGCCTGCTGGCAGCATGGAAAAGAAATATGAGATGCACAAGAAATGTGACGCTGAACGGTCTAGTAGTTTATGAGATTAGCAGCGGACAAAATCACACATGGGCGAATACAATTATGCTCCAGCGTGTCAGACAACCATTGTGCACCATTCACTCCTTGAACATTAAAACACGTAATTCTGCTTAAACAAAAAGTTGTAGTCTTGATTCAGACTTTATTCAAAATGTCGAGATGCTCTCTTCTTGATCAATCAGGCATGAAATAATCAATACTGTAACGACAAATATCGTTAAAACGGATTTATACAAAACAAAATCTGACAACTATCTCCTCTCTTTGTTCGATGCAGTCTTTCACAGGAAGTCTTCGGTGATTTAAGAGGAAGTGATGCAGTTAGCAGGACGTCTGATATTGATACTTGGAAGGGATGGACCGACACAGGACGTTAACAGCATTGGCTATATGAGGTGACTGCTTCAGTAGTCATCATATTCAGTAGTTTAAGGCCTTGTTCAGACATATCTGATTTGTTTCTCAAATCTGATCTTAGACTTGACTGTTGTATCCACTCCACACTGATTTTGCCAGTGATCAGATCGGATTTGTGAATTCAGGCATCATCGACCTATCTGCAATGGTTGCTGTGGTAATGACGTAACAGCATAGGTGTGAGTAATGGTTAACCACTTAAAAGTAACCCATGGTTGAGCCCTCATGGCTCTATACTAGTGATTCTTTAGTTTTTTGTTGGGGTTTAAGTGGTTGATGTACTGTATACTCGGTCGTTCAGCAGTGTCGCTTGCGTAAAATAGCAGCTCTACAAACTCACATGTCGCAATGTGACATGTTGGTGAGCTTACCGATCGGCTATTTGTGACAAGTGATACCATCATATGACTAAATACAGTCGAGACTGAGACACATCTTTAGAAATCAGATTTGAATTTCCATGTGGTTTCTCTGCTATTCAGAAATGGCAAATCCAATCCGATTATAATCTGGATAGGCAAAACATGCAGATTGAACATAGCCTTAGTTAAGAGGTGGGGGTAACAGAAAGAAAATGGCTTAAGGGCCATTCTGAGCACTATAGCTATCACTGAGCAGTCTATAACTATCAAAATATAGTTTTAAAAATCGTTCTATGTCAAGTGGATGGCAGGCAGAGTTGAGAGTTCACACCAACTATATAAAAAAAAAAAGCAATACAATGGTGAACGATATAGTTGTAGACTTGTAGTTATCGTTACAGTGCTCAGTGTGAACGGCCCTTTGACGTAGCAGCTGATGATACATGGTTTTGGTCCCAGAGTAAGAGGGATTGCTGTTGGAATTGGCCAGAGACTAAGAGAGGCCATGTTCAAGCGGGTTAGAATCAGTCCGTAGATGTAGTTCGTAACTGTAAACTTATACTACAGCTCTACGGACAGACACTACTGGACTTGGTCCCTTATCTATTGGCCTGAATGTGCTTTATTAGCAGTTTGTTGAGATTCGGTCTAATATTCCATTATTGACCATGTACCTCAATATTGACATTGTGACAATTTATTTATTATGGGGATAATTGGTATGGTCACACAATTTGTATTAATTATAGGCATTAATGCCTATATTAACTAAGTGGGGTCAGGTAAGCCGTGAGTTGTAAATGCATTCTCACACAGAAGTGTCATCTTTTGAGCCCTTCTGCTTTGTGAAAACATTATTTTGTATAACATTTCATTGGTGAAATGGATCCCTCTACTCTTAAAGTCTAGGACCTGGTTGCACATATCCATCAAATACAGGCCAATGTGATACTCCACATCCAAATCATTAAGATACAGTGATATTCACTTCATGATTCACAATCAACCTTTGAGTCGTTACCAGATTTCAAATCATTCAACGGGTCCCCAGTCCGTGGGAATAGAGAACACATTTTGACTTTGACTATTCATAATAGAGAGAAATATTAACCCATTCTGACCTGAGATCAGATTCATACGAGGTTTCCGCCGGACAAACACTGGGTCTGATCAACCCATTCTGACCTGAGATCAGATTCTAAAAATGTCAGTCGCTCTTCGATTTTTCAAAAATAGCAGACCTACAAGCTCGTATCGCGCCACTCGGTGGCGCGATATGAGCTTGTAGATCTGCTATTTTTAAATAGCTAAAGCATAACATGATGCTGACACCAAAATGGGTGCCCGGTCAGAATGGGTTAACCACTTTGACCATGGTGTCGCTATTTTGGGCAGGTGAACATTTGTGTGGGGTAAAAAAAAAGAATTAACAAAAACATAAAATTAGGGCAGTCATCAATTTACACTATGAACACATTTTCAAGTTTTATACTCAAGTCAAGTAATATTTCTATTATTAAGCATGACGGGCCCTGTAGTACTGCAGCTAAGTGAAGAACAGTCCCTCTATGTTGGTAATCATTATGTCACCAGCATCAAAATACAGCTGTCATCTAAAATGCAAAAGAAATAACCAAAGACACTTTATATAAATATTCTGTTAAAAAAAAAAAAAAAAAGACAAGGCCACATTAGCAATACATGACCGTATTCAAGACGGTAAAAGTGGTAATCGAAATCTCTTTTCAGTCCAGTCTTTCCAGTGGTTTTTGTTTGTTTGTAGCTACCTGTTTCTCTGCAACCTTCAGGACATCCCTGGGTGGGGAGGGGGTATACAGCACATAACAGCCTTCAGGACATCCCTGGGTGGGGAGGGGGTATACAGCACATAACAGCCTGTCCTCAGAACGCACGCCGCTAATGCAGCGCTGCAGACACCAAAACACAATCGCAAAACTGGATATATGCAATATACAAAACAATTTACTGGCATCAAATCAAAAATGGATAAAAAGGAATATTTACAAACACAGCATATTGATTTTTTTTTTGTTCTGTTTTTGTTCATCATCTTTCAGGGTTCTCAATTCTGTAACTCAAGATCTAAATCAAAGCGCCGGACGTGCGTTGACTTAGAGATCAACGTTGGTATCGTTAACGCTTTTTGTCCAGCCTGATGCTAAAAGGTCAAGTCTCTTCATATTAAATTACCTATAAAAATATATATAAATAAAAAAACAGGTGAAGGTATTGTGTTGCAAGAGCTGCAGCAGCGGTCAACGTTTAGCTGCACATAGAGGGCAGATGGGGGAATAACGGCGAGGGTGGAGGGATGCATACAGTAAACAAAAGGGACGCGGGAGACAAAGGTGGCAGTGGAAGCACCCTGGAATTAACTTGATAGAAAAGCTGGCGAAGCAGCTTTGGAATGTTGTTTCCAAGTCCTACAACGCTCAAGAGGTGTGTGTGTGTGTGTGTGTGTGTGTGTGTGTGTGTGTGTGGTTCTAGAATGAGGCAAGGCAGTGTGTGGTAGAACTCGGACATACGTAACTGCTCTAGAACCAAAACAACGGCATGCGTTCTAGAGCTGTGGTTACGAGAAGGCTGCGTTCTGGAAGTCTTTGCTTATTTTCTAAGGCAAACTGGGCTCTACATTTCTCGAGCTTTAACAACTGAACAGGCAGCCTTCTGGAGTTGTAAGGCGCAATTCCATCTGTGCGTTGTGGAATGCTCTAGATTACACTCCATGTCGACTCCACCGTGGCGGTGGCAGCAGTTTGGATTGTCCGCCTCTGTGCTCCATGGGAGTTTTAGGAGAGAAACTCTTTCTCCAGTTCGAAGACCGAGGTTCGCGCCGGGGAGCTCTGGATGCGGCAGAGCGGCACAGTACAGTCTCGCTTCTGGCCCTCCGTGTCCACATCGAGCAGAGAGCAGCCCTCGGAGGAGAGCAGCATGTTGAGACCCTTGGCGCTCTTCTCTCCAGAGTAGTGGCCCAGGGAGTAGCTCTTGTTGCGTCCACGAAGCAGGGCCCAGGAGTGGGGCTTGGCACGGAGGGACAGGGGCCGCGGTCTGGAGCAGGCCTCACCGCCCGACGGCCTCTCCGGCACGATGTCCTTCTCTTTGTCCTTCTCCTGCTTCTTCTTCTGATTGGGAGCTGGTGGAGCCAGAGTGGAGGGACCGTTAGCTGGAAAAACAGAGGTTGAGAACCTTTAGAATTTGGCAATTTCTGTGGTGATCACCAAGGTCTC
Source organism: Protomyctophum parallelum (assembly GCF_964188405.1). Lineage (NCBI taxonomy): Eukaryota > Metazoa > Chordata > Actinopteri > Myctophiformes > Myctophidae > Protomyctophum > Protomyctophum parallelum. The sequence continues at coordinate 43,470,166 of NC_139704.1, read as the reverse complement.
CAAGGCACTTACCCTTCAGGGAAGTACAGTTCATGTTCTACTTGTCAAAAGATCATGTTCGCTTAGCCAAAAAATAAAAAGATAGCGTGTGTGTGGAACTGTGCTTACAGTATGTATTATGAGTGTGCTTGTGTACTTTAAATAGTGTAGTGTACCCCCCGGGGGGGTCGCGACTCGCGACCCACGGGTTGAGAACCCCTGCTATAGTCTAGGACGTTAAAACCAGAACGATCGGAAATCAGAGCAGGTATTTAATAACACCCATAAAGAAAAAGAGGACAACCAGAAGGCCGCCCGCCTGAATATATGTTTGTCACTGTCCCTGGGCAATTGGGAAACCCTTAGTGTCAACCCTGATTAGCTACGTTCCGTTAATTTGCTTGTCACTTGGGTAGTGAAGTGACATACAAATCCTTGAATACCCTTTCACTTCCTTCTCCTCCCTCTGCGTTACTCACTGTTGTTATTGGCAGCCGACTTCTTCCTGCGGAGCCGTGATCCGGTGCTGTGGCTGCTCAGTTCCGATGCCTGGCTCTGCGTTCGTACAGGGGTCTGGTTCACTGCAGGGCCGCTGTTCTGGCCATTTGTGGATGCCACTGCGTTGGGCGTGGACAGGTGTGGGCGACTGATGGACACCAGCTCCTCCTTCCTGGGGCCATGCTTCACCCGCTCTGCCTCCGACTGCAGGAGAGACTTGGTGGAATTGCACTCCTGGATAGCCGACATGGAGATGAGATTAACAGGCTGCTGAGCGGAGGTGTGGCTCGCCGGCACCTCGTCCTTGCGGGAGCGACCGCCGGGAGGCGAGGTGCTCCGGCGGAAGCGCGTGGCACGCTGGAACAGGCCCTCCTTCTTCTTCTTCTCCTTCTCCTCTCGCTGGGGCTCGTTGTCCTCGCCGAGCGCCAAGCTTTTCAGCGCCTCCCTGAGGTCATACCCCAGCGCCACCGAGGCCAGCAGCGTTCCGCAGCCGTAGAGCACCGAGTCGGTGCGCCGCCGGGCCGACGAGCGCTTCAGGCTGTTGGTGGGCGTGTGCTGCGGGGTGGTGGAGGTGGACGAGGTGGAGTTGGCGCTGGAGGGGTCATCGAGGGTCTCCACGGGGCTGCCCTGACTCGTCGTGCTGCTTCCTCCCCCCACCTCCCCTGGCCCAACATGGCCGCCGGGGCTCTGAGGCTGCTGCTGCTCGTCCCGCCACAGAGGTAGATCTATGTACACCTGGTTGGGGAACTTGAGTTGCTTTGGTTTGGAACCGAGGCTGTCCGGGCTGTCCAGGGAGAAGGCCTCATCTTTACCGCCGCCTGCGGTATCCATTGATAGGTGGTCAAAGTAAATGAGAAAAAGGTTGTGCATCAGCAATGGTTTTCAGTGAGCCTTCATCAGAGCATGCTCTGACGCGTAAGCGTTCCTTTTTGGTGTGTGCCAATAAAGAAATGGAAATGTGAGTACTTTGTCCGCCGCTTGTTTAATTTTTGGATGTGCTACCTTTTTTATTTTTTTTATTCCTATTTTTTTAGGTGGTCAAAGTAGTTTGACGACCAAACAATACATTTACTGTCTAATTTGAACACATTTTATAATGATCAATAAATTAACTTAATACCCACCTCAAGCAACAACAATGACTGGCAAAAAAATGCTTTAACAAATAAGTGCAAAATAAATTCTAGCACTTATCTTTGTATTGTTTTTCTGTTTTTTTTTCTTAGTTGGTTCCTTTCTTTTCTTTATGTACTGTAATGCTTTACAGTACAGCGCTACATAAATCTGAGCTAATATTATTACATAACCAGCAAACAGGTTTAAAGTAGTTTTGTTAAAAAGTAGACCAACACTAAATAGATCTGTGTTAACAACTCACCTTGTTCAGCGAACAGTGCGGCCAGAGGAACAGATTTCTGAGATTTGACCAGGCTGGTGGACCAGGGATTACTGCCATCAGACAGAGGACGCACTCTGACAGGAACACACAAACAGGTGGCACACAAATTACCCAAAGGAATACGTATGGTATGACAGGACCTCTGTGTGCGTGCGTGCGTGCGTGCGTGCGACCAAAGTTTGGTCTGAGATCAAATAAGGACATGAGCATCAACTTCTTAGAGAAAAGGAAAAAAATGAGATACGATATAAATCACTACAAAGAAGTCCCAGATATGCCGATACACATCTGTAATGTAGTCATTAGCATAATGTCAAATGCTGCACTCAAGTACAACAAAACAAATGTTAAACAGTCACCAGTGATGGCATTCATTAAAATATTGTTTGTGAATAAATGCAGTTTCAGGTAAATGTTTCAAATGACACCAATGGACCATAGCCATGTTGTATGGTACTGACCATCTCCTGTATCTTGACCTCCCTCCCTCTGTGTGTGTGTGTGTGTGTGTGTGTGTGTGTGTGTGTGTGTGTGTGTGTGTGTGTGTGTGTGTGTGTGTGTGTGTGTGTGTGTGTGTGTGTGTGTGTGCGTGCGTGCGTGCGTGCCATCTCTACCTCTCGGCAGTGGTGGGCCTGTCTTTGTTCTGCACCGAGCTGGGACCCCAGGTCCTCCCTTTCTTCTTGATCCCCTTCTTCACATCATCAAACTCTTCTGGCCTGAAGAGGGTGCTGCGTCCCCACGTACGGTTGCTCTCATCCAGGGTGACTGTCAGTGTCAACACAGACCACAACACAGTGAATATTACCACGAAGACAGCGGCTTTATAGAAGTTTATAATTAGAGTTACAACACAGAACACAGTGAATATTACCGCAAAGAAAGCGGCTTTATAGAAGTTTATAATTAGAGTTACAACACAGTGAATATTACCGCAAAGACAGCGGCTTTATAGAAGTTAATAATTAGACAACACAGACCACAACACAGTGGATATTACCGCAAAGACAGCGGCTTTATAGAAGTTAATAATTAGACAACACAGACCACAACACAGTGAATATTACCGCAAAGACAGCGGCTTTATAGAAGTTCATAATTAGAGTTGCCATTGCGCAGCCTATAATATCCACTTTTGGAGCTGAATATGGAAGTGGTGGACACTGTGGACAGTATTTCTATTTCACTGCTGAAAATGGGGTTTCTTCTCGTGTGTGTGTTGAAAGCGAGTACAGCCACTTCTGTGTGTTATTTATTTATTTAATCATTCATTCATTTAGGTAATCTCGATACGCAAAGTTACATTTTCAACCAGTAGTTAAAACACATTTGTGGTGTTATGATAGTACTGCCAGTACTACCAGGTTCCATCATCGACAGACCAGGGTCAAAAAAACTTGATGCAGTTATGTTTTGTAATAATTTTGTGTTTGTATGTCTGTCCAGAATGCTCAAAGTTTTCATTTGTCTTTTGTATGTACAGTACGTTTTATGAGTTATCGTGAAGTTATCGTTTTCAGCAAAGGTTATAAATTGTAAGGTAACTGTGATTTCAAATGATTTGAAACGGACCTCTGACCCAGGTCGGTAGCCAGAACCTGCATTATTATCCTGTTAAACACGCCACAGCTTAAACCTGGAGCTTCAAAAGAAACTGTGATGGGAAGTTAGGGACAGCAAATAATTTCAGACTTAATGCAAATCATGTGAGAAAAAAAATTATGTAGCCATCACCACACAAAGCAGTTAGAATCCACACTTTAGGAAAAACTCTCCAATCAACACAAACGCACAGACAGACAGACACACACACACACTCTGCCATGAACGATTTAGGCAGTGAGCACCCGGAATCCTTCTCATTGATTGGCTAAGGAGTTAGTCAACCATCACACGCCAAACAGTCGATGCCATTAGCCAGAGAGCCCACGGCAAACATCGTGGCCACACCCACACTTGCGTCCGAGTAGCCAGAAGCTTGCCTTTGTTCCTGAACCCACAGTGGGCCGTAACCTCGCTGGTGAGATCCACATCCTGTTGGTAAACATACAAACTGTCCCTCTGTATGTGGGACGTCACTGAGGAGAGGAAACATACATGTTGTACGACGTGCACGGTGTACATGTGTACATGCCACAGCTTACAGGCTACAGCCATATGGGTTGGGACCCATCTCTAGGTCACGGAACAATTTTTAGCGGTCGTTGAGTAAATATCCCTTCTTTTAAGTTTCCTAAAAATATATACTGTATATTATATACACTGTATATATGTCAAAAAATACGATTTGTCAGAACTAAAGAAAAAAGTAAAAAATGTGAAATAAAAATGTGTAATCCATACATTTAAAAAGATTTTAAAGAAATAGTGGAAAATCATTGTTCCAGGGAGACACCAAATGTATATCTTTTGGGTCTTGAAGTGAAATGTTTGGGAACCCCTGGGTTAAAGTTCACTCTAGATACCCATATTTTCTTACAACCAAATGGTTCCATAAACCTCCACAAACATTTGTCAATTCTATAATGGAACTATTTGACAATATAAAAAAGAACAATGAGGGATCATGTTTGAGGTCAACAATGTTCAGTACATTACAGACGCAAAAGTCGCCTAACACAAACACACATGGTGTACAGTATGTCACACACAAAATACAAAGTATAGTTCAAGTAAAGAATACATAATCAACGAGTAGCGTCAGAGTGGTATCTGAAGTGACTTACGCTGAATGGCTCGCAGTCTGGGGATGGGCGTTGGGCTACTGGGAGGGGAGGAGCTAGTGCTGTGAAGGCTCCGCCTCTTGTCCATGGAGGGGGACGCCTGCACTGTTATCTTATGTTGGAAGTCTACAATATACAAGCACATGTACATTGCAGTTAGAAAAAAACAACGCCAACTCTAATCCTCTATACTGTATGCTCACGTTTACAATACTGTATGCTCACGTTTACAATGCAAATATTGCACTCCCAGTAATGTACGCCCTTCCAGTGAATTATCACACACTGACCCCTAAAAGGTGTTATTATGGCTGATTTATAATAAGTAATCGCATGACCCTTTTGGGTTGCTCAACTCAACAGCAAATTACTTAATGTTTGTCCTGCGATAGCAGCTTCCGAAATACTCGATAAATTCATGTTAACCAATTCAGTACGGTAACCCTTTTTGGTGTTTTAAGCATACTTTAGCTATATGGAAAAGTCGTGAAAATGTGGCACAAATCTTTGAAAAAAAAGAAAACTTTACTTCTGGAGGGGTCCCTGGAACAACATAATTTCAGATGGGGGGGTGCGGACCCCCCCCATCTGAAAATATAAACCAAATACAGATAATTCTGGGGGTCCTTGACATGAAAAAGGTTGAGCACCACTGACAGAGAAACATAGGTTTTTCAGAAAACTGTTAGGATTTAGAAGCCATATTTATTTTTAGAATTGGCCTCAGGTAAAGCTTCTTTATTCAAAAAGGGGGCCAACAAAATAACACATTTTGGAGGACTCCCAACACGCGGCCCGACTAACCGGAGGGCAGGCTGATGCGGTTGCCGTCCTTGAGCTTGAGGCGTGAGCGCTTGAATTTGCCCTTCCTCTTCTTGACGTTGGGCTTGTCCTTGTTGAGCTGGAAGATGAGGATGTTGAGCTCTCTCTCCAGCACGTTGATCTCCCGCTCGGCCAGCTGCTGCTCCCGGAGCTTCAGCAGCTCCTTCTGAGACTTCTGCTGCAGCGCCGACCGCGTCAGCTCCTCCTCTCTGGAACGCAGCTCCTGGGTGAGTGGAGAGAAGCAGGTGAGCATGGGAATTTGACTGTGTTTCGTCGTGTGCTTTCCGATGCAAAGATCTTGAGTCGTTGAATATCATCTGCCCGCCAATGTTTAGATCCAGTGTGCGATTAACCCATTCTGACCTGAGATCAGATTCTAAAAATGTCTATTACATTCTGACAGTTTCATTATTAACCCATTCTGACCTGAGATCAGATTCTAAAAGTGTCTTCGATTTTTCAAAAATAGCAGACCTACAAGCTCGTATCGCGCCACTCGGTGGCGCGATATGAGCTTGTAGATCTGCTATTTTTCAATAGCTAAAGCATAACATGATGCCGACACCAAAATGGGTGCCCGGTCAGAATGGGTTAAGAGAGTATTGTAAAAAACCCCACCCTAACTGCAGTTACGTAGCAAGAAGTCTGAGAGGTGTTCACAGTTGTGAAAATGAAAAATTAAGCATATTAGTCAGGGATTGAGATACAGATTGTCGGTGGCCGCGAGGCAAATCCAGTTGGCCGCTCAACCCACTAAGCAGCTATGGCCGCCTGTACAAATGTCACTGGGTGTACAGCGTTAAATTAACACTCGACTCGACTCGACTCGACTCAACTAACACTACAGTATGCTGCTGTATAAAGTGTTCGAGTTCCTGTTCTCTGGAACACTATACTCCTGGATTGACAAAGAGATAGGATTAGGATTAGTGTAGGGGTATAACAATATAGTAAGAATCAAAGTATATCCAAATGTAAACAGCAACATTGACTTTGTATCATATCTTATAGTTTTGCAATGCAAATATTCAGTATTGAATCATTTTGCAATGCAAATAATCAGTATTGAATCGTTTTGCAATGCAAATAATCGATTGTATCAATACTAAGTACTTTGTATTGCGTTGTATTTAGCAATTTTAAGAAAAAAATAAAAAGAGTTGTTTAATTATGTTTCCATTCAATATGTCAATAGGTCTATCGATAAATGTGTGTATTCTCATGTTCATGTCAAGGTATGTGTTCAAATATAATGTCTGTGTATTTGCCAGAGAATCACTGTTTACTAATTTATATCCATCCTCTCTAAAGTACAATTAAGAAGTTGGTGCGAACACGGCACACGGAACAGCGTGTGCCCTCTTCTGAGCCCTCTGATTGGCTATACTGCTTCATACACGTCTCTGCGCTCTTCACACATACGTCTTTCAATTGGCTCCGACCCCACCATGTGACACGTGTTCCGTCGCATCACACACTGCATCCTCTGGCCAGCACAGACAGACAGACACACACACACCACAAACCAGGTCACTCGCGTGACGCGTCCCGTCCCACCACACCCTGCATCCACACACACACACACACACACACACACACACACACACACACACACAGTGTGTGTGTGTGTGTGTGTAAACCTGACTGAGGCAGAGTCAGAGAAGGGAACGCAAGCAGCGCGAATAAGAGAAGGAAAATAATTTTGTCTGTTGTGTGATTGGCTTGTTGGTCAAGGAGAGGGACAGCACAACAAGGGAGATAGACATAACTTCTGACAGGAATACACTAGAAACTTACTTTTTTTGACATGCTCGTATCACCTTCTCGCCGAGATATATTTTCGAATTAATAAAAAAAAAATATATATAATAATATTTATTTTTATAAAAAAAAAAAAAAAAAAAAAACGAATGGTTCAAACCCATTAATTAAGATTCGAGTGCCAACCCTAACGAGCGAACATTCGAACCTTGAATGTTTGGGGACAGCCTTAACACACACACACACACACACACACACACACAAAATCATTGTTCCAGGGAGACACCAAATGTATCTTTTGGGTCTTGAGGTGAAACGTTTGGGAACCCCTGGGTTAAAGTTCACTCTAGATACCCATATTTTCTTACAACCCATATTGAACCTCCAAAGAACAATGAGGGATCATGTTTGAGGCCAAGTCAACAATGTTCAGAATACAGACGCAAAAGTTGCCTAACACAAACATACATGGTGTACAGTATGTCACACACATCTAAAATACAAAGTATGCAAAGTATACAAAGTAAAGAATACATAATCAACGAGTAGAGTCAGAGTGGTATCTGAAGTGACTTACGCTGAATGGCTCGTAGTCTGGGGATGTGTGTGTGACGCACACACACACAGTGTGAAGTGAGGGGCGCTCTTATCATCACATTAAGAGTACAGTAAGAGTACAGTACACAGCAAGAGTACAGTATACCAGAGACTAAATGTTTTTATAATCATCATGGGCGAAGCATCCCTATTCTGGAGAGGCAAACATTCAGCAAAGATAGCAGCTCTACAAGCCGGCAACGAGCGTGTAGATGTGGTGTGTAGAGGGAGAAGAGAGCAGACCAAGTACAAATCAAACTCTATACAATTTATAGAGGGTTACGAGTTTAATGCACACAGGTCCGAGAAAAAGAACAGGACTAAATTGATAAAAGAAGGGAAGAACAACTTTCGCTCCTGTGAGGTCTGATGTGTCAAACAGATAAGACCTTTAAGCAGGGCTAACAGATAAGACCTTAATGCAGGGCTAACAGATAAGACCTTAAAGGAGAATTCCATACTAAAAGGCTTTCTTACCTTTCTTTGTAGTTGTTACATCCCCATCAAAGAGGTCCAGGTGTTATTTTGTGCAAAAGCTCCTTATTGGCTATTTCCCCTACCATAAGCCCTAAATGAATTGCATTGAATTGAATGGGATGTATGGGGTGTTGTGCTAATTTGCTTATTTCCATCGAAATACATAGTAAAGTGTGCCGCTTGGGTTATTATTTACATTATGAAGAGAGGATATATACAAACAAATTATAATTTTGAGCGATGGAAATAAGCGAATTAGCACAACACCCCATACATCCCATTCAATTCAATGCATTTCATTTAGGGCTTATGGTAGGGGAAATAGCCAATAAGGAGCTTTTGCACAAAATAACACCTGGACCTCTTTGATGGGGACGTAACAACTACAAAGAAAGGTAAGAAAGCCTTTTGTATGGAATTCTCCTTTAATGCAGGGCTAACAGATAAGACCTTAATGCAGGGCTAGAGTGCCAGCTCTCCACAGAAACAAACGTCTGGATTGATGCACAGCACAGTTAAGGGTTACAGGCAGTGAGAACTAAAGCAAGTCAAGTGTTATACTGTAAGCTCATCTCTGAAAACTCCTTGGATGGACATTTAAGATGAGTTAGTTGAGTTATAGACAGACAGGTGATGAGACTTCTCATTAGTTTGGTGGCAATCGAATACTGCATAATGTACAATTTCCAATAAGCGCCATTTCATGCACAAGGCATGTACGCACAAGTTCATGCCTTCTATACAAACTGTGTTATATTAGTTACAGCATAAACATTCTTTCAGTGTTACAGTAGCTGCACATGGTTCCATCTTCTCGTGAGCTTAGCCATTTATCCCCCCTTTTTGTACCTCTTGTCAATGATTGCTCTGTGCAGAGTCATAATAATAATCCTAACTGGATGACTTCCATGCAGTGGCTTTACAAGCAAAGCCCCTAAACCACCCACCTAGACACAAATTACTGCAGGCTGTTTACAGGAAATACGGTCATGTTTTTGGCTAATTCTACAAAGAAAAACATATGAAATCACCTGTGAGAAACCTTTTAGCTAAGGCTTAAAGCAAAGTAAGGTTATTTTCATATCCACACAAGTTTTATATAAATGATGAATAGGATTTGTGTGGTGGAAAGAATTGGATGCCTAACAATATGATACGATGGTTGTTTGCAATGATTTGCAACAAAATATTTCATAAAGCAGTGCTAATGCTTTGCACAACAATCAAGAACTGGTACAGAAAATATGCTCTCCTTATTCTGTAGTCAAGAAGGCAGAGTGGTAGCAGTAATGTTGGACTACCCAGACATCTTACACACACACACACACACACACACACACACACACACACACACACACACACACACACACACACACACACACACACACACACACACACACACACACACACACACACACACACACACACCTTGTGGCAAATGACTTTAGAATTCTGTTACTTGTCTATAAAGCTCTCAATGGTCTCGCACCTCCGTACCTCCGTGACTGCCTACCTAGATATGTCCCTAGCCGCCCCCTCAGGTCCTCCAATGCTGGCCTACTTGGAGTGCCTAAAAGAATGTGCACAAAAAGGTATGGTGAGGTAGCTTTTTGCTTCTATGGCCCAACAGCCTGGAATAAACTTCCATTCGAGCTCAGACACGCACCCTCTGTAGACATTTTTAAATCTCAACTCAAGACTCACCTCTTCACCCTTGCTTTTAGTTGAGTTTTATTTTTATTTTTTGTGTTTTTATTTATTTTATGTTCTTATATTCGGTTTTGTTCTCTGCTATTGTTCTATCATTTTAACTACTTGTGTTTTATTGTATTTTAATTTTGTGTCCTGCCCTGTGAAGCACTTTGAGCTGCATTTATGTATGAAAAGTGCTATACAAATAAAGTTTATTATTATTATTATTATTATTATGGGGTAAAAATATTGAAACTAAAATGCTAAATAGTCAAAATCTCCCTTTAACCTGGACACGGTGGAACAAAAGCCACAGAGCTCCCATCATGGCCGTTATCCAGTGCTACCGTTGAGCAGCCCAGATCAGTGTGCTGATCCCGCTCCTTCTCCAAACATTAATTAACCCCTCCCTTTAAGCCGGCGACGGGAGACCTGCACAGGAAGCAGATTACGATCTTAACGAGGGGAAGTGCGCGAAAGCGCCTTGACGCTAAATGGCTCGTTTTGTTGGAGGCCGCGATTAGACTCCCCCTGGAAGCAACCAATTAAAAATGTAAAGCCGCTCAAAGCCGTCCCCAAGTGGTAGAGCCCAGTTACTATGTTCCATCACCACAAAACGAAACACAGCAGTGCGGTAGTGAGGAGGACATGTAGCAAAAATAATGCGTTGATGAGTTTGGCTCCATACGTGCGTGTGTGTGTGTGTGTGTGTGTGTGTGTGTGTGTGTGTGTGTGTGTGTGTGTGTGTGTGTGTGTGTGTGTGTGTGTGTGTGTGTGAAAAATGTGAGCGAGGGTGACCTTGTCCCCATGGTCTACCTTCTCTTTGGTCCTGAGCTCATCGAACATCTCCTGGATCTCCACACGCCAGTCGTCCTGCATACTGTGGAAGGAGTCCTGGGGCATGGTGGCCATCACTGCCTCCTCAATGGCCGACAGCTGCTCCAGAATGCAGGCGAACGATGGCCGCACATGGGGATCCTGGTCCCAGCATTCTGCAATGCACGCACACAGCAAACATTTAGAGAGAAACAGACATGTTGGCTCCAGCTGTTTAACTGTCCAGGCCAGTAAAATTCCTGTTTTGGTATTGAAAATACACTCATACTGAACAAAGTATCCAAACTAGAAAAAGTGCCCTTCTGGGCACAGGTCTCCACCAGGTTATCCACAGATCCGTGCAGTTAGAGGTAAAAACACTTTTGGGCCAGTTATAGCGCCACCTTGAGGCTGAGTTGAAATTGTTCATGTGGCATTTCGTCCTCGGCCTAGTGGGAATGTGCGTGCACAATTTCAGGGAAATCACGCGATGTGTTCATGATTTGCAGCATTTTGTTTGAAACTGAGCACTCCTGTGAACTTTGGAAGCCAATCTTAACCAATCAGGATGGAGTCTGAGAAATCTGAAAGACCCGTTTCGTTGAATGGCTCTAGAGAGACTGTGTACTAATTTGCGTGATGTTTGGACAAAATCTGTAGGTGTACTGTGAAAAAACTTGTTTTGCACAAAGCGGCCTCCTGGTGGCGCTATAACAGGCCGTTCTGGAAAGTTTGGGGCAGAGGTTCATGGTTGGCATCCAGGGAGTGTGTGTGCAAAATTTGGCATCGACCGGGTTAACGGTGGCTGAGATTAGCTGGTCACGGACGGACGGACACACGGACACACGGACACACGGACGGACGGACGGACGGAGTGCAAAACATACTCTCCCCATGCCTTCGGCTGGTGGAGACAATAAGAAACTAGACCACAAAAGGTTTAGCACGTCTTGGTTCCAGCAGTAAAACTGCCTCCACACACAACTGTTAGATAAACTACTAAACTAAACTTGCTGCAGAGAATTCCATAGTCCCTCACTGGACCAAAATGTCGTACTGCCTCTAACAAATGAACCATATCAATGACCAAATATGAGGCCCCCATATACAGTATACATATGACAATTATTCTGTTGATAGTAATAGTTTTGAATGTTCAATATCGCTCGCAGCCATTCCTCTCTTCAATTATGCAACAACAACACCTCTCATCGCTTCTCAATAAAGTGTCTCCCCTTTACCTCCCAATGCCGCACATTATACCCAGGTTATTAACAGGAAATGGGTGTAACTTAACATTGTGGGAGAGAGTAAGGCAGCGAGTGAGTGAGAGTGAGAGAGGGCTATGGGTGGCGGGGGGGTTGAATGACGGTCAGTTAGAGCTCATAAGCTCCCCTGAGGATGGAGGCCTGTTTCAATTGAAACTGGTGAAACATAACAAAGGCCTCCTATATGGGTATACAGTGTATATTATCAGATAAAAAAATAAAAGAAAACGTTAAAAAAAAAGTCTCCTGAATATTTTATTTTGGTCCAAATCAATGGCGCTTCATGGTGATTCCGCGATTTGGCAAGTAATCAACTCTTGCATGTATAATCCATGTGCAGGATGCATCCATTATGGGTGTACCTTCCATGAGCTTGGCGAAGGGTTCAGGGCAGGTGGACGGGATAGGCAGTGTCAGCTTGTTGACCGCCACGCCATAGGCCACGGCAAGGCCGTCTATCCCACGGTATGGCACTTCCCCTGTCAACAGCTCCCATAGCAACACACCATAACTGGAGAAGGAATGAGCACACACACACACACACACACACACACATAACTTATTAACTAATATCTACTTGCCAATATCATCAGTTAGAATATTAGATTACTTGGCAACAGTTAAAGGTATATTCAGTGATTTCACTTAATTTCAATTTCACTTATTTTTTTGTTTTGTTGTGATAATCCTCCCTACTATAGAGTGTGCTGGCCATATAAGGAGTTCCTCCCTGTCCCCAGTTAACCCCTGGGGGTCAAAAAACCTTAGGTTTCGTTTTTGACTCTCTATCCTGATTGGACGAAAGGCTGGGTCCCACAGCCAAAAACGAAACCTAAGGTTCTTTGAGTGAAATCACTGAATATACCTTTAAAAGCACAGTTATCACCTGTTCAGTATATGAACATATATGAAATAGAGAGCACAGAGAAGCATCTTGTGTCTTAAAAGTGACATAAGTTCAGAAAAGGAAGAAAGGGAAGGATTTAGAAAATATACAGTATAAGAAACAAGACTAAGAACAGTGTGGCTCCCATGTGGATCACAGGCTCAGACGGATTTGTGTTTTTTTTTTGGTTCTTGGAAACCGCTAGTGCGACCAATTTGCCACTCATCACTGCACAGCCCCAGGTCATATGAGGACACACGCATACAGTTTGAGGTTGTTCTGTTGGACACACATGCAGAGATTCTGTGCATGTATAGATACTTTATAGATACTAGGTTCAGCCGACATGTCCAAGGAATCCAGGGGGGGAAAAAACATGTCACATTTGTAGTATACTGTAGTAACAAAAAAAAATGTTTAGCTAACATCTGGCGCTACAACGATAATCTAGCCTTCTGGTTCTGACGTGTCAACACACAGTAGTCTATGTCACACATGGACCATTGATATGCACGAGTTGCGTCGGCAGCTAGTGTAGTCGTAGGAGCCGATTTTTGTTTATTTTCTCACCTCCGTTTTTCAGCAGCCTATAGCCTCAGTATTCTGGGAAAGAGCTCCATTGACTCAGGCTGGGCTGCCCAACAGACACTGGAATTGGGGACGCATTCTAGAGTGCACGCGCGTGCACCGTACCGTGCCGTACCTGCGAGTACGCCGTGGTACTGCGTGCTACAAGCATGACACCACTGCCTACTGGGAGTGTGCGTGCAAACTAAAGTTTCCCGCGGATCGGTCCACCGGGTCCAGCGGTACTTGTAGCATGTCGTGCAAAACAGGCCCTTCCAGAAAACCTTGAAAGCCAATCTTAGTCAATCAAAATAGAATAAAAAAACAATCTGACAGATACATCTTGATCACATGACTAAAGAGATAATGTACGAATTTGAGTGAGGTTTGGACAAAATCGGTAGGAGTAATATAAACACACCCGTGTGAAATGAGGGCTGCTCTTGTCATCGTACATCAATTTATGTAAGCGGACATTTGACATTGCTACATAAGGTACATAAGGTGATCCCTTATTGGCCAAGCGCTCCCACCAACATGTGATTAGTTAGCCGATTTGCTCGTTTACATATGACGTAAGTTTTACCTTCAATGTCAATGCCGTTTAATGTTTTGGTGTCATATCAGCTCTTATCATCATACATCATCATGCATCATCATACTGGCCAATCAGAATGCCTGTTGCCTGTGATTGGTTGGCTGATTTGCTCGTTTACATATGACAATATTCCATTAAATGTCAATGGCGTTTAATGATTTGATGTTTAATTGACGTTATATTTAGCGGAATTCTGATGTCATTTCTCCGTTCATTGTCAATGGCAAATATTGAGACGGGAGGGGACAAGATTTAGATTTTTCTCGTGGTGGCGCTATAACCGGCCCATGTGAAAAATGTGAGGCAGAGGTTCTGCTCTGGCTTCCAGAGAGTGTGCGTGCCGATCGGGCCAACGGTGGTGGAGATCAGCTTGTACACAGCCGAACGGAGGACGGACACACGGACGGATGGGCACACAGACAGACGGACGGACGGACGAACAGGGCCGAAAACAGTGTCCGCAATGCGTTCGGCCGAGCAGAGACAATAAGAATGAGGAGAGTGGAGAAAAAGAAAAGGAAGCACAGAACTGATGGAGGCTTGGTGAAATGACGGGCTTTGTATGCTGGTACCTCCACACGTCGCTACCCTTGGAGAACAGTGAGGACTTGATGACCTCAGGGGCCATCCAGGAGTAGGTGCCCGCGGCAGACATCTTGGTGGTCTTGTGCCACTCCCTGGCCAGGCCAAAGTCTGTGATCTTCAATGTCTTCCTGCCGATGTCATCATTCTCAATCGTTTCAAGTAACAAAACTGGGGAGAGAAATAGGAAAGTGAGAGGAGAGAAACAGAGGAAAGGGGGAATGATGGGTTAACGAGGAGATGGTGGTAGATGGGAAGGATGGAGTGAAGCAGGGAAGAGACAATCAGGGGAGAGGTGAAGGCAGAAGAAATAGAGGGATAGTGGGATGAGGGGTTAAGAGACAAACAGGCAGGTGCGCGAGGGTCATTTATAACTGCAGAAACAGGAGGCTGACAGCTCTACAAAACCCCCTGAGGATGTAAAACTCCTCCTTCATACCTCCCTGTAACACTATATCTACACTATACTAGAGACACTACTAGAGGAAAGAAAAAGCAAAGAAAAAAGATTAAAAGAAAATATTTCAGTCTATCCACCAAATAGTAGGTTTCACAAGTTAAGTGCATGCACTGTACTGCTTTGACAAGAGCTATGAGACTTAAAAGCCTATTCAAACATGGGGACCTCATGTAATTTAGAAATGGCACCCTGCTGTTTTCTTTGTGCAGCACATTCATACTACATAAGTGAAGTATTTTCATTTAATTTACGGACCATTTAGGCCATCTATTCATCCTCAATTGGAACCAAATTGGCTCTTATGGTTCCATTTGGTTTCATTCCATTAATATTTCACATGCATGGAACGTTAACAAAAAGATGAAGCAAAAGGTCAAATTAAACTATAAACTATTTCACAGTAAAAAACAATGTCATTATATTCAAAACAAATTTCACTAAACAATTCACATATTTAATTTGAGTGAGTGTTGAACATCTTGCCACACTTTGATTCATGAAATTATATATGCCTATGGTCCCAGAGAAAGTGTCAACGAGCTCCAATTGTGACTATTCATGCGAATAGCGTACCTATTCTACAAGCTGTGTAGTATGCCGGACATGATGTGGGCATGATTAACAAGCCAATTAAAAAACTGGAGGTGCTGGAGATTCAGAATGTCCGAGGCAGCACATCACATTCCTCGGATATGGGACTGGTAGATGGGTTGCATATTCACTGAATCCTGGACTAGTAGAACAATAAGACATCTAGTATGGGTCATGCTATGGCCCAGTGGCGTCAACTCCGGGGGTGCACAGGAGCAGAAGAACCCACTGGCAAAATAATAACACAACACAACGGCTCTTTTAAGAGCTAATAGCAGCCAGCCGCAGCGCAAATATGCGTGGCTGCACCCACTGCCGTTATAGGAACCTTCCGCCTAGTATGGCCGATATATTATTGTAATACTTTCATTTGTCACAATTACCCCAAGGAGGGCGAAATATGAAAGATTATAGGAATCTAATAAGTGGCTAATATTTTCCTGTTTGACAGGATTCAGTGAACCTCGTTGTAGCCTGTGGTATTAGATCAGACATTAAAAAGGGGAACTTTGCTGACATGTAAAAACCTGACATATTCTGTGTCAGCATACATGAAAAACACTGACTGAAACACCTCCTCACAATAGATGGAAAATAATTTAGGTTAAATATTGGAACAATTCCAGATTAAGAAAGATTGTTCCGTCTTATATAATAAATTAAGTAAAAACTAAAGTCTAAGTAACTAAACAGATGGAGGACATACCTCCTTGACAGCCATTGGCCCCTATAGGGGCTAATGGTTTCATTACCGTTCACAGCCATCGACCCCTTTTGGGGCTTTATTCGTTTTTTATTGAAATTAATCAACTCTTGGCGCAGCCTGTCATAACACCCTTGAAGTTTGCATCCAGCTAGAATACAACCTCAAATTCTACCGGCTGAAGCTAACTCCATAGAGATAAAAAAAAGGCTGGCTGTCAAAGAGACTTGTTTTCATGCCTTTTTTTTTATAACCACGAGTAAATAAATATATGCACATGTTTTTTTTATCATCTGAATAGATACTAGATCAGACATCTACAAGACAAAGTCATGGCGAATTCAAAATGTTAAAATAGATGCATGCCTTGAAACTAAAGACATTTTCAGAGATGAAGCCAAGCATAAGCCATCTATGTTCAGTATTGCACTTTAGGCCACTTATGGGTTTACCAAGGTGTAACCTAATAGTTAATATGAAATAACTATTAATATTATATCACAAAATCATATTCTGTAACATATCAGAGGACGGCTTCCACCTAAACTCTCCCGAAGATATTCCAGTTAGTGTTAAGTGAACATACTGTACTGTACACAGTATATCTGGTGAGTGTCACCTGGGTTTGTTTTGCATGCCACATCAAATCACCGCATTTGCCTTAAAGTGGGAACTGTATTAAAAGTAGAGGTGTCAGATATTCCCATGGGAAAGGTCCTTGGCTTCACGCAGGCTCAGGAACGCCACAGGACTATGGTACGGAGCACTTGCTTTGTGCAGCGGCTTCAAAGCAGAAACAATGTGTGTGCTGATAGAGTTACACTTTGCGTGAGGACAACACTCACGCAAACACATTGAGGTGTTCTTGGATCAAAACAAATTCAACCCAAACTCTAACCCATGAAACATGTTTTATATCCTCTTAAAGAAAAACCATGTGTGTGTTACTCCTCTTGGTGGTTATGACTGATGAGATCTCCAGCTATCAAACTCCAGCGGGAGCCGATTGAAGTCTGTGCGTGCAGGTGTGCTCATGCGCGCGTGTTTCTGTGGTCTCAAAGGGCATATCACTGACCTTGGATTTACCGGAACGTGCCAACACACACACAACAGGCACTTTCAGTCTCAAATCACATTCATACAGACGCTTATAGCCATAGCTGGGTTCAGCGCTGTGTGTTGTTGTTGCTGGCTTACTGCAGATAAAGTACCATCTGACTAGACCTTTAAGCACCACTGCCACCCACCCACACCCACACACCCACACCCACACCCACACCCACACCCACACCCACACACACACACACACACACACACACACACACACACACACACACACACACACACACACACACACACACACACACACACACACACACACAGGGGAAAGGATGAGGAGTTGAGTGGGAGGACAGCCAGAGGAAGACTTTGGGGGGTATAAAGAGCTAGGGAGCTGGGGGGATGGGTTGAGAGACCTTGACTAGTTTGTACAGGAACCTGTACAAACTAGTTGTACTGACAGAACGAAGGCAGACATGGATGTATCTGGGTTGGCGAAAGGCCCTTTCTGTGTGGAGTTTGCATGTTCTCCCCGTGTCCCCTACGTGTCCCTCACAAAAACATGCAGTAATCCTGGTCTCTAAACTGCCTCCCCCTGGCCAGCCGGGGCGCCTGATGGAGGGGAAAGGAACTGGTTGGAATAACGTGTTCCTTCCACGCGCTACGTCCAACCAGGGAAACTCCCCCCTGTCAGGTGTAAAGGAGCAACTTGGACACTCAAGCATGAAGGAAGCATGATATAAGTCCGTTGCTCTCCCCAGGTTGGCGGAGGGTGTGTAGAGCCCAGGATCACATTAGATGATTGACACAGGGGTGAAAAATGGGTTACAAAATCGTGGGATAAAAATATATATTAAAAAAAAAAAGACATGGATGTATCTTTGGCGCTCTGTAATCGGTCCATCACATCACAGAAAGGGAAACTGCGAAAACACCCACAAAGCTAGGTTGAAAACGCAGAGGTGATGTCAGTGACGTCACGTACCACGGCCACAAAGCACAGGCGTAAACGGCACTTCCGCATACTCTGCGTCTATTACTTGGCCTACCGAATATATGCTATATCTATTGTAAATATATAGATGTACAAAAAACAAACAAAACATTACTTTCTAATTTCAAAGAGCTCTTTGAGGAGGGGGGGGGGGGGGGAGGGTTTCAGAGAAGTTTAATCTTTCAGAGTATACATATCTGGACATATTTCATACATTAACCAGTGACTCCTATGGGCCTCAACTAACAGCCATTATTGGTGCCACTACTAGGCCTGGGGGCACTAAGGGGATCCTCTGCCCGAGATCCAACAATAGGCATTCCATTACAAAAAACAGGTTCCACTAGAGCAGTGATATACAGCTAGCTCCTGTTGTTGTGTCTTCTCTCTCTGATTCCATAGATTCCTCCAAGCAGGCTCTGTAGCTTTACAATGACCTGTTGTAGGATCGTTACACCACCGTGATGAATAGCTATTCTGGGATGACCCGCCTCATTTGACTAGCGGGACGGTATCAAAATGCCAAATGGCATTTTCTTTATTGTCTTGCTCTGTGATACTTCAAAGAGAGCCTTCTAGAATTTTACATAAAGGGTCCGTATCTCGTCTGCATGATTCAGTGCCGACGTTATACTGTATCATCTTTAAAGCAGAGCCATAGTTTGGAGATTGCATTCCACGGGTGACCATCAGTGTGCCACAGCCCCACTCCACCACTGTTGCTGAGTAACGTGATTCTATGGCAGCTGAATGCTTGATCAGGCATCTTGCCATGGTAATATTATGGTCTATGGTGGCTGGTGTTGCAGAATGTCAGCCCACAGTTCACGATCCAAAAGAGGGGTTAGCATGATGGCACCCAATAAAGCCTTGGCATTCTCGAACAGGCCCAATCCACAAGTCAAAATCAAAGCCATTCTTCCGCTGCAGACTAGTCCCTGCATCGTATGTCTATTGGAACAGAAGCACTGTCCGCATGTTGTGGAGCTATGTGGCACAGTAGCATGAGCCATGGCCTGAAGAAAAACTGGCCTCTACTGTTCAAATTTCAAAATAATAAAATGACTGCGAGACATAGAGATTTGGCCTTTTACTAAATTGAGAGCATAAGACATACAAAACTATTTTTTGTGCCGTGTGCATTGCTAAATGACCAACATAAAACCTCCTCCAATAGTACAACCCAAGCTGGCAACCCCTCCTTTAAACACATTTCTGAGAATAGATGATATCAATAGTATTCATGTACGTAAGTGATTGCTAAGTTACTCAGATAGAATAGGCTTGAGTATGATCCCAATCCATCTTGTTGAATGATGAAAAGTGAAATGACAGTGATAAGGAATAGGATATGGTCATGGCTCAAGGGCAGCCTCCACCCAGTCAGACATCTCTCTCCTCCTACTTCTGGAGAAGAGCTTCAGGCAGATCCCCAGTGTTGGGGGTGGAACCATCAGCAGATCAGACGCAGAGACCTCAAAGTAGTAGGTCCTAGTCATCCCCCATTCTAAGATTGAAACGTGAAAAGTGTGCAAACGCTAATGGCAATGCCTTGCCCACCTGGAACAAACATGCGTCCCAGGTGAGCGGTGGCGGTAATAAACCCACATAGTTACATTTTTAAGTATTTAGAAGGCTGCTTCATTATCTTGTTGCCTGCTAGAGAAAGCTTTGCTGCAACGCATGTCATGGGGGGGGGGGGGGGGGGGGGGATTTTCCCTTAGGGGGGATACTACTTGTGAGTTTAAGTAAAAGGTCAATATCTGTCCCAGATTACATTTTGACGCTTTGCTCTGATTGAAGTGATTCTCTGAATTGTGCCGTCTTTCACTTTCTACTCACAGTATCTTCCTGGTGGCTCTCTCATCTGTCTCAATGCTCTATTCTTGTACTCTTTCTTCTCCACTTAAGACTCTGCACATTTTGTAGCACAGCTGTGTGTGTGTGTGTGTGTGTGTGTGTGTGTGTGTGTGTGTGTGTGTGTGTGTGTGTGTGTGTGTGTGTGTGTGTGTGTGTGTGTGCGCACGCACGCAGCGAGTGACCAGAGACTGACAAACACATTGGGGAAGGTGGAAGAGAAATTGAGACGGAACAAAGAGATGGAGAAGCAAGTCTTTCTTAGACTAATAGGAGTATGCAATCTGTGCATGCAAAGTTTGACAGGAACGAAAACATAATATGTCTCCCAGCTTATTATTTTTTATTTAGTTTTTAAGTGGCTAAAAACTAACTTGTAAAATGTATACTCTGTGTGGATACAAATACAACAGTATATAAATATTGCACAGTCACTCACTCTCCCACACTTGTTTTGCGCAAGTGGGATTCCTGGACTAAGCATGAGAGAGACAAGTTTGAAAGATTCTCTTTCAAGTCCATCGTCCCTGGTTTGAAATGAGTGTGCCCCTGGGGTAAGGCTGGTCTGAGTGGTGGGAACAGGATCAGGGCAAACGTCCAGAAACACCCCCATCCATCAAGGACATATCTCTCTGGGCCACTCACGCTTTGTTCTCAGCCGCATTGAGTTCACCTCTGTGTCTAAGCTCAACTTTATCTGTAACCAGGCTAATTAGAATGTTGTAACAAATATTAGTGGTGGATGTCTTGCACCTCCTGGTGTGCCACTCTCGACTGAAGGTGGATACCAAGGATGCTGATTGGTGGACTCGGGAGGCTGCCCTTCTCAGCTGTTTGGCCATTTTCCTTTTCGTTCCTCTCGGCCAACAATAGGTGCAGTCAGGGAGAGGTCATAAAAAACACAGTGAAAGCATCTCACACTCCTCCTCTCTCCCCTCTGCCCATTCTCTCCATTCTCTCGTCAGAGAAAGACAGGCAGTAACTGTCTGTGTGTCACTAAGGGTGACTGAGGCGTAGCCAGAGAAAAGTGCCCCCCCACCCTGTGATATTTATGCCCGTCCATACTCCATAGCAAGTGGGGGTGGGAGGGTGGGGGGTGCAGAAATAGACAGAGGAAGAGGAACAGAAAGGGAAAGGAGGGTCAATGAAACAGAGAGATGTGGTCTAACAATAGCTTTGTACCGATACAGGGGAGAATGCAGCTACGCACGCTTCATGTCGGTTTCAACACAACTGCCAGGCATTCTAGAGCCGAGGGTACACATACCGGGCATTCCTTCTATCGTTTGATCCATCATAACCTGAAACTAAAATTTAATGTGGGCCACTCGTGCTGGCACGGGGACAAGTTTCAGTGTGGTTTAGCTTGTCCTTATCTGGAACTGTGTAAACAAACTCTTGCCACGCCTTCCCAAAAGGCCCAAAGATGGAATGAATTATTGGGAGCGGGAAAGGTGGGGGGTAAGGATGAATGGATGGAGTGAATGAGTGAATAAATGAGGGAAGGAAACGGAGAGGGAAAAGTGAGTTAAATAATCAAGAGGTGTGTCAGCAGAAACCACATATGGAAAGAGAGTCGAAGTGAAGAAAGAAAAGGAAGAAAGAAAGATCCTTCTGAGGAGTAGCCCGGAGGGGGACAATGGAGGGAAGGTGAGGAAGGAGTGAAATAATGAAGGAAGCAGGGAATCCCCCTTGGTTTGTGGCAATAAAAGAGTAGCGCAGCCCTCCAGCAGATTAAATATGAACGGGACAAAACAAAACGAGGGCTTTGAGACCCTCCGAGTCCTGGCCATTCTTCTGGCCACAGTAGCCTAGCAACCGCTGCTTGACCAGTCCATTGTGCAAACGTATGTTAAGCTTTTATCCCTCATTAGTAACATTCCTCCCCGCGGGCCAGGATTTTACAGATTAGGGGGAAAGCACAAAAGACATTGGACAAATCTCGCTGACTTCCAACATATTACTTTACTAGCTAATCATTGATCAAATAGCTGCATGTTTGTCTGTGTGGAGCTTGTGTACACGGCAAAATTGATAAACGTCAGACCAAATGGCTGAGTGAAGGTTGGAGGATGTTAGGTGTCTGCCGGAACCATGAGTGCAAGTGTTGAGTGTCCTGATTTGCCCTTGGAAGGTAAAGTGTAGTACTGTAACCAGGGGATAGGGTGCATTCAGATGACATTATATGTATATACACTGGAAGAAAGTTTACTCTCTTAATTTGTTTTTACGTCCTGGATACAGATAATGACAATGTGCACTGGTGGAGACTTCTGTTAAGTGGCAATGGTTTTGCAGGGGAAACTAAATTTCACACTGCAGGGTGTGGTGTGTGCTTGCGTTTGATTGAGAAGGGGGAGTCTCTGTGAACGCATTGCTTTAGCCCAAAGTAAACACTTCATTCATTGTTTAGATAAGGCCCTATATAGTGAATACAGATGTTCAGACTGATGGCCAATGAGACAATCACACATCGACCGTCTACAACTATGTATTGCTCTGTTGCGATCAACTACTGACTCACCTTGAAATGTGTCGCAGCGTTGCATGCTTGTTAAGGATCAAATTTTTAATTGTTGGCTAGCAGTTCGAGCCTCCAATGTAATCACAATAGAGAGCAAATGCCATAAGAGAACACCACAAATGTTTCCATCTTAACGTCGCAGTCGACAGACAAGTTTTCCTATATTTCCTGTATGGCTGCAGTGAGGATTCGGAAGTTAATTCTATTGCTGAGAAGACGCTCAATCACGAATCATCTTACCTCCCCCATACATTTTAAATTCCCCCTTCTCCAGTCTCCTATCAAAGTCTATATCATCTGGTCACAATGAAGTGGCAGGACAAACACAGTGACTCTGTGTGTCTTAGCAGACAACTGATTTGCTAAATTGCTTGAACAGCCTTAAGCCTTTGTGCTTTCCAAATACAAACAGATTTCAATGTTCAGAATTCAATGAGCAACACTGATCTACAATGAATGAATGAAGTATAAATTAGGGTTTAACAGCAGTTAAATCTTATCTCTTCACATGGCCAATAATTAGTGGTAAAAATGGCAAATGTTTATATACCACCTTTATCCAAATCCCTTTATAAAATGCATCCATCCACACACACACACACACCGTGGTGAAGGAAACCATGCAAAACCAATCAACCTGCACAGCAGGAGCAGAAAGGAGTTCTGTGTCTTGCTCAAGGTCACTATAGGGCTAATAATATTTCCCCTAGGATGAGCCACGAGAGGCACTGCCGAGTGAGCAAGTCGCCACGCCGTGCCGGCTCTCACCATTCAGCTATGCAGTCCCTATATCATATAACAGTGGTGCTCAACCAGTGGTCCCTGTCCCCGAGGAAGTTCCAGGTGGTCCCCAGCTAAATGACCAAATGGACCCCCATCATTTTACGCTCTCAAGAGTTAAATTATATTGTTAAACATCTGCATTACTTATTTACAAGAAGTATACAATTAGAGAATGTAGAAGTCAACAGGTCAACAGGTCAACGATTGACTGTTATCTCTCCCAAGGTACCAACCAACATCAATACAGCATGGAATTGTGGACAAACGCTTAACCAACGACAACAAAATATAATAATATATATTTATATAATATATATTATATTATATACATAATAAAGTGTTGTGTCTGAGAATCTGTCTAAATTTCATCAAATGGTGGTCCGTGCTCCGTGGCTCAAATGCCAAATAAATAATGGACCTTGACATGAAAAAGGTTGAAAATATAGTTATATGAAGTACTTTACAGCAAGTTCAGTTATATCGTGATGGTATTGGAAATATTTCAATTTTAAGCCAAAGGAAACTTTGGCAGATTATGTCTAATTGCCTATGCTAATTTTCTGGTCCAATAAGTATAATTTTGTTGTGTTATTTGATGATAATCTTGTTGACAAAACCAGCACCATCTTACCTCTTACAATTAAGGCACATGTAGGCACATACCAAAATGTGCATTTTTGTGTACACATCATCTCTTTAACGTTATACTGTTATATTATAGGCTACGTGATAATGATAATAAGCCCTCAGATTGTTTGAGATATGTTCTGGGGACTCCCATTAAAATGTCTCAATCTGATAATCAGTGCAGGGCTGAAGCATGTGTATGCATTGCACACATTCTCTCACTTAAGCTTGATGTATACTTAGTTTTGCGTTGGTGTTGCACACCACAAATACCCAAATAGCTCACAAGCTATTGCACTGTGACACCTTGTGAGCTTGTAGATCTGCTAATAAGTACGAATGAACACTTACAACCGCAGATAAACAGACAGCATAGCATCAGATCCACTTTCCAAGTGGCCCCAGGCTGATACGATAGATCAGTGGCTACAGAGGAAGAGATACTGTGGTAAGACTCATGTTTCACTCACACACACACACACACACACACACACACACACACACACAGACACACACACACACACACACAGAGTAGTGGTAGAGTAAAAGAGTAGATACATGACTCACACTCAGTTCTTCAACAAGGTACGTTCATCCATAATTCAGACTAGTAAATTACTAAAGCCTGCTAGGCAGACCTGGCTTCACTGTTACAAACAACTACAAAGATGTAGGACTGTTCACCTGGCCAGGTTGATTTAAAAGGTCCAACAGATTGCAAGGAATTGGGAAAAGACCAATGGAGTACACTATATAAGTCTGCATTTCTTCAAACTAAGGCAGCAGGACCCCATAATATGAATCTCATTGCACAATAGATTCATGTCACTCCCCAGACAACCACTCAAGAGAATCATCTCTAATCTTTCTGTAAGTAGGCCTACACTCAACTCTTATCCGTTTTATACCATTCTAGCCTATGACCTACTCTGTCCACTCTTGTCAGCATTTGGTTGGTCAAAGCACATGGCCTGATAATGTGGTCTGAATATGTGTGTGTGTGTGTGTGTGTGTGTGTGTGTGTGTGTGTGTGTGTGTGTTGTGTGCGTGTGCGTGTGCGTGTGTGTGTGTGTGTGTGTGTGCGTGCGTGTGCGTTAAATCAGAGCCTTTGTTTGAACAACATTGCAGGGGGGTTGAGAGGGGGCTGGGAAAGAAGGTAGGGTGTGTGTGTCTGTGTTACAAGAGGGGGGCAGGCGGTGGGACTCAGCTGAGCAAACTCTGACCTTATTTCACATCCTCTCAAGGATCTCCCCCTCCACTTCATACTCGCAGACCTTTCTCACACACTCTTAAACTCCATCTTGCTTATACATCCCTGTTCCCTCTCCAAACTCGCAAGTTGTGGCAAGACTAGCTTTGTCAGTTTGCAGCTTAAGAAAACTATGAACTCAGCATGTGAACCGAGGACTTTGTTGTGCGCATTGTGAATTTTCTGCACCACTGCTCAGTCTCTAATGATAATGATACGTCTGTACTCTACTTTTTGCCTATACCCCTTGCCTAAATAAACTCCTCACTAAAAGTTTGGAAACTTAACTTCGGTCGATTATTTCTCCCCTTCCGTTATACCAATTGGTATTGTATCATATATATTTTTCATTGTTGATTAGTCACCTTTACAACGAGGTATAACTTGTAAGGAATGAGCAACACAATTAAATGTGTGGGTAGCGACCCCCAACAATTTGCCAAAATCTCCCAATATGCTTCTGTTGGTAATCACTCTCGTTTTGAGTGACCAGCCAGTGTCAGCACAGAACTGCTGGAAGTTGTCTAACAGTCACAGGTGTGTGTAACTGGCACCTGATAATGGGTCCTGCAACTTTTACATCCGTCTGCGGTATCGTTGCACTGTAAATCTATGGAAGAAAAACAAGAATGCCTATGCAAGGGTGAGGATCTGGTCTTCTTGGGGTGTTGTCTTCCTTTGACTTCACCAGTTTCACGAAACTTGGTCCTAAGTTTGGAAATAGTACCAGGACTGAGCCTGACACCAAATAATGCTGCCACTCTGCCTAACGGGACACCAGCTTCCACTTGCCCGTGCAGGCGCGCACGGGCCTCATCCTGAAGGGACAAACGTTCAATAGGGACAGAAGTGTTGCTTCTTGGAGCAAACCAGGGGGGCAGTCAGCCAGATATTTCGTGAAGCCTCATTTGAAATCGGTAGTTCATATGTGGCGCCTGTTGTGGCGCTGGACTGGACCCAAAAAGCCCCATAGCTCCATAGAGGCCCATGTATTTTGGCCCAACTTCACCTAGACTTCACTGTATTACCTTAATAAACATGGTCATGAATACTTTCTTCTTCCAGTCATTAGTTTAAAGTCTCATTTCTTCTATGGAGCAAACACAAACTCAACAAAGTTGCAGGACCCATGTTCAGGTGCTAGTCGCACAACTGTGCGACTGGCCCAGTCGTGTGGGGGGGAGATGCCCACACGTTTAACTGTGTTACTCATTCCACAATCCTTAATTGCAAGTTATACCATTATCTACCTTGTTGTAAAGGTGACTAATCATTAAAAATATAAAATACAATGCCAATTGTTTCCAAACATTTTGTGAGGAGTTTATAAACAGAACATCCCAATTATGATGGCTGTTGAAGACAACACAACATGTGTCTCTGGCTGGGTGAGAAAACCTAGGAGCAACAGGTTGATAATAATATTGTTTTGCCATTTGCTCTCATTTTACATGTCACACCAGCATTACTTGTACTTCTGAGTGAGTGATAAATACATTTTATTTGTAGAAATCTTGGAAAAAACAATCCCAAGATGTCTCACTCAATAACTCACTCTCCCACACACAGGACACCTTACTGTTGCTAGACTTGAGGTCGCGGTGAATAATTGGAACCACGGCCTCTTCGTGTAGGTAGTGCATCCCTCTGGCGATCTGAACGGCCCAGTTGACCAGGATGTGTGGCGGGATCCTCCTGCCGGTCAACGCCCGGTTTAGGGTGCCGCCGCGGGCGTACTCCATGACCAGGCACAGATTGGGCTCCTCCAAACACACTCCTTCCAACTTGATAATATTGGGGTGTTGCAGCATTGAGAAAAGTTTCGCTTCTTGTTTAACACTGTCAGCGGTGGCTGTTATGTCCTCGTCCGGGTCTTGTCGTGCCGCTTTCACGGCCACCTCTTGCTCATTCCACGTCCCCCGGTAGACTTTACCAAATCCACCAACACCTATTATCTCCTCTAGAACAAGTTCTGCGAAAACGATTTGCGCCGGCGAAATCGGGACGCGCTCCCGGTCCCCCACCGAGCCCCCCGTGGCGGGGAGCCGGTAGATAGCGGGCTGGTATGTCACGTAGTTGGAGGGGAAAATCCCGACACGGTGATTTATTTTACCGGTCCACCAACCTTCGTCCCCGGATATGGCAGCGTCCTTGGACAGAACCTCCACCACGTCTCCTCGCCGCAGGCTCAGCTCGTCCTCCCCGCTGGCCTCGTAGTCGTAGGCGGCGGTCCAGAGGGAGCGAGTCGAACACAGCGGGGCAGAGTGCGCCCATGCCCGGGCTATGGGGGAGTCTGTCCAGGCGAGCTCCCCCGTCCCTGCCCCGCCGTCCGGCCGCCCTTCACCGTTTGGGAAAGGGGCCTGACTCGCCTGAGAGACATCCATTTCTCGGTGGCTGTAATCGCACCATAGGGTGCTCAGCTCCAGTGCCTAAGTTACAACTCAAAATGGTGAAAAATACCAAACTGTACTGTTCATTTTTTTGGTCACATCTGTGAAGCTCTAGGGCACAACAGGGTGAAATTCCCCTGTGTGGCCCAGGCCGAGGTCAAACCGTGGTCCAAAGTCCTGAGAGGCAGAGGCAGAGTCTGAAAACTGTGGATCCACGTCGCCACTGTGGGTCAACCACTAGCTGTTGGCCAAAGTTAGCCCATACATGTCAGCCAATGTCATTGCCATCGCGCGCGCCAGCGACTCGAGAAACATCAGTGAAAACACAACAATTACCAAAAAATAGAATGTATGTATCAGATATAGATTATATGAAACTTGGTATAGTTTAACAGCGAAAGCTAACGTTTGAAGCTAGCGTTAGCTCTCCGCCGACGGACGGGGCTACAGAGTTTTCGCAGGTGCCGCAAGAAGAGAGGTGCACCTGCACCGTCCATTCAGACCGAATGAAGCGGGGCTCCAGCCGGGCGAAACTCTCCGAAACCACACCGACCGAACTAAACGAATGGCCGTCTTTCTAGGAGTGTATTTTCACAGCTCGCTTGGTGGACCTTCCTTTCCGTTTTGACCGCATTCCGCACTTTGCAGCGAGCTGGTGAGCTAGCCTCCTAGCTTCGGTCAGCCTGGTAGAAGTAGTATGGCACTGGAAAAGTTGGTCCACCAACTTCTTCTTCGATTGGTGCATTCAGGAGCTTACTACTTCTCTCTCCAGTGTGGGAACGGACGACGGTCGAGTGTTTATAGACCCATTCAACATCTTGGGTTGAAGAAAATAAAAAATAAACAAAAAATAGATCTAAATGAGCGATACCAAGATAGTTCCGTCAACTTTAATCACCAAACAACCCCCTCTCTCTCTCTCTCTCTCTCTCTCTCTCTCTCTCTCACTCACTCACTCACAACGCCATCGTCACCACACACACACACACTTGTCGGAGCGTGCCAGAGAAGCGGAGCCTGGGAACTCAGCCTGGTCCTGTGACACGGGGTGTTTTCTTGCCTCTAATTGGCATGTGTCTATTGAAATATACCTTGAACTGCACTTTTTAACTTGAAGAAAGGTCAAGAAAATGGTACTATCTGTTAGTATCTGTTATTGATTATGATTATTACCGGTATTATTATTGTCATCATTATTATTATTTGCACAAAAAGGAATTTCAATTTACACCTGTAAACATGTTATTATGTGACAAATTGACAATAAATAATCACTGGTTAAAATACCTATAGCCATTTCATATGTACTCAGGCTTTACTGCACTTGATAATCATAGCGGCTGGGTATGTGACCGTAGCCCAATCAGGGACCAGCATCTCCGGCAACGTCATTATTAACAGGCAATGAGGGACCAGTATTCCTGGTGTTGCCACTTGCCAGTGGTGATGCCAGTGGTGATGCCATTGGCATCGTCAGTGGTGATGCCAGTGGTGAGCACATGGCGCACTCTGCTTGCGCACACAAGATTAAAAATACATAACGGCATCGGCGGTTAATGACATTTCGTAGGCCTACACATTGCGGCGCGGCGGTCTCCTATAGCTGTGTTATGCATCTTTGAAACATCTCACCAACACTCAAGCGACGCCGCCACTCTCCGTGAACAGAGAGTATGTACATCTGCATCCCATGTAGGGTGGAATAAGCTGCCAGGGACCCTAGGGTGGCGTGTCCAAAATTCAGAAAAGCTAACCGAGGGTTCCGAAAGGGGGCCATACATGGCCTACTTGTGTGCAAGTTGGCACCTCGACAGAGTGCATGCCATTTCTAGTAAACTATGCTGAGCATTGCAATGAAATCATCATCTGAAATGTATATATGATAGAATATGTGAACCCATCTGCAAAACAAATGGAAAACAGCTATACTTTGTTATGATATAAAATTATAAAGTGTGAAATATAGGTAGAGGATTGCCTTACATTTATTATTAAAGGAAAATCATTACCCTATGTGGTCCTGGGGTCTGTCTATGGTGGCCGCTGATTGGTGGCTTCTGGTCCATGTGAAACATCCTCCGAGGAGGGAGGAGCCTCCAATGGAATGTGGTGAGGAGAGCGCGCCTTCAGGTTTATTATGGAAATTGTACAGCTTATTATAATAACACGCACATATTGCACAATCCGCCCCCCCCCCCCCTTCTCTGCCTCAATGTATCTCTCTGTCTCTGACTCTCTCAAATTATTTTCAGTGCGCTTTTGTAGCTATACATATTCCCAAATAAATACATTGTAGTCTCCTTTGTGTCGATCAAATTGATCTCTCCCGCACACATCATTTGCATATTTAAGCATATGCATTAAGCACCAAATGTATATAAGTCGGCTACATAATGACATCCACGACCACGATTCTCTCTCTCTCTCTCTCTCTCTCTCTCTCTCTCTCTCTCTCTCTCTCTCTCTCTCTCTCTCTCTCTCTCTCTCTCTCTCTAAACAACACAACACAAACATATAGGCCTGGCCTAGATGATACCACACCCACCAATTGACAATTAACAAAAATAGGCCTATTTAAGTAATCACCTTATAAACCATGTTTTTCTATAAGTGCAATGTAGCCTGCGATACGTAGTATACGTTATAATTCACCATTACCAGGTAGAAAGGGACAGGTCACAAGGACTGGGGGGGGGGGGGTAAAGGGGCGGAGCTGCGCATCTGTAGAGACAGCGAGAAAGAGACACACAGAGAGGAGAATAGGACAAGATGAGGACCACGGCAGCAATGGACGATTTGACATTGGTATGGGAATCAGACGGCAGGACAACACCTAGAGCGGCGAAAGAATGATATAGAAACGGTTTAGTTCGCCCCAATATGGAGGCTCAGCAGCCTATGCGCTAGGGAGGGACACCGTTCCATTGTAGCCTGCCTTGCAGCATCCATCCATCCGTCCGCCGCAGCTCAGCTGAGCTGACAGAAGAGATGGGTTCCCAGGTTGTGCAGACTCTGCGCCAGGGGGTCTGGGCATCACTGACTGGGGGTTGGTACCACGACCCGGACCAGAACAAATTCAATAACTCCTGCCACCTTTATCTGTGGATCTTTCTATTAATGCTGCCCCTGTCTCTTCATCTGGTGAGTATTTATATACGGAACGCAACGTACAGTATATACAAGGCCGCGGAGGGGGTGTGAGTATAGCTACAGTACATGGCATTTCATACCAATCATGCATGTCATTGGCGATGATGGATAAATAGCTACTGCTTCCAAGCGTCCGATGACAAGACCTGGCTAACTGTCTAATTAACCCGCCATCGTCTCGTAGACGGGTGGTGTGGGCTACAAAACAGGGGCAATAAAATGCATTGTCGCAGTATTTCCCCGCATGCAGTTATGGAACGCATGGCTGCTCTGTGGAGTCAAGGCGTCAGCGTGCTTCGTAGGATGTTATTGGCACGGCGCACGGACAAAGATAAACACAGCAGCATTATGCCGTCATCATCATGCCAAGATCAAACTCATACGACTTATACGGCAATGCAATAGGTCTAATCAAATCAGCATTATAATTAGTATTGCATGGGTATTGCATAATTATGCCCTAATTATGGCAAGTTATTATGTTGCAACAACACCACCTGAGTGAACGGGACGTTAATTATTTTGTCAGTGTTTTAATAGTCAACACCACTGGGATAAAAGCCAAAGTGACCGCCTGCATTTTTTTGCTATTCGTTGCAGAAGTCAGAAGAGTGTTTTCCTCACTGTCCTAAAATAATAGTAGTAGCCTAGTGCTGCATGGGATAGGCTACTATACAGTGACACACTGACCTATTTCATTGAGATTAGATATTGTTTTCTGTGACAGATTATGACTCACTGACTTCATCATTCTGTAGGCCTATGTTCCTAACTTCCTATCTCTTTTTTTTCTAAAGAACAGACCCATATATACTATAGGGTATTATATATTTATATACACAATAATAACTGTTAGGTCAAATGAGGGAGAAAGCAATTCACCTGCCATGTTAAAACTCACAATATGATGAGATGTTTCTTCTTTGCTCCATTGCCACCTCTGATGGTAATATTATTATTATTATTATTATCCTGCCACACTAATAGCCAGCGCAACACCCCATCCTCTGTCGCCTTCGCCTACCAAACTACACCGTTTGCACACATCTCACCATGCACAACACCAACAGCATGCCTGTCCAGACATCACGCACTACTTTGCATCCATGCAACTGTCATATTTACAGTACAATACCCATTTCTATGAAAGAACACATTCTTGTGCAAGACCACCAGCCTGCGTGTGTGTGTGTGTGTGTGTGTGTGTGTGTGTGTGTGTGTGTGTGTGTGTGTGTGTGTGTGTGTGTGTGTGTGTGTGTGTGTGTGTGTGTGTGTGTGTGTGCGTGCGCAGTACACATACTATTTACCCAGGGTGTGTGTGCGTCTCCGATGGCCAGCCAGCCACACACACACACCACCTCTCATCGCCACAAAACGGATGCCAAGTTCTTCCGCACATTATTTATTTCCCAGTCCCACCACGGATTCAAAGTAACCTAACCAGTGACTGTGTGTGTGTGTGTGTGTGTGTGTGTGTGTGTGTGTGTGTGTGTGTGTGTGTGTGTGTGTGTGTGTGTGTGTGTGTGTGTGTGTGTGTGTGTGTGTGTAGTCTGTCAACTCCCGCAATTTCCTTCTTCCCATATTGCGCTG
This sequence comes from Protomyctophum parallelum, assembly GCF_964188405.1. Lineage (NCBI taxonomy): Eukaryota > Metazoa > Chordata > Actinopteri > Myctophiformes > Myctophidae > Protomyctophum > Protomyctophum parallelum. The sequence goes on along the minus strand of NC_139704.1, from coordinate 43,437,527 downwards.
CAACCAGGGGGGCAGTCAGACAGATATTTTGTGAAGCTACTAAGGAAATCGGGATTTCCTGAAAGTTCATATGATGGCCTGTTGTGGCGCTGTCATTGGGCCCCAAAAAAACCATAGCCCCATAGAAGTCCATGTATTTGGGCCCAACTTCACCTAGACTGTATTACCTTAATAAACATGGTCATGAATACTTTCTGCTTCCTGCAGTCACTAGTTTAAAGTCTCATTTCTAATGTCATAATATTCTTTTTGGAAAATTATGGTCCCATTTATAAAAAGAATGACCATAAAGTCCCGTATGTTCTGAGGGGCGTGGCTACCGTTACAGTCTATGATCGGGATTCCCCACCCACTCGAGTCAAAATAAAAACCAACGGAGAAGAAGGGGGGAAGTCCCGCCTCGTTGTCTGGGCCAGCCAATGGCCAGCTGGGCCCAAACGGATCTAGAAAGATGGCGATGTACAATTCAAGGACTGACAGGCTTCATTTTACGTTCATGTTAGACCCGCAGAACGCTTTGTCCATATTCTTTACGGCTGCAACGTAGGCCGAAGGGCGGCGAAATTCTAGTTATTATTATATTATTATTATTATTACTATACTAGGCCAATGCCGTTGGGAACGGATGCCCTTCCAGTTATGCAATACCCGTTGTACCCATTGTCAGAGTAGGCTACCTGTTGTACCCGTTGTTATAGTACAATCAGCGTTATTGTCACATCACATGTTTACAGTATAAAGAACTGGTGCAGTACTTATTCTCATATAGCACTTGGAGGCCAGTCTGTATGACATCAGTATGATGACATCAGGGAGCTCCACAGGGGCATGAAACGTACACAGACACAGAGACAGAGACAGACAGACCCCACAGGCATAAAAGGTACTCAGAGAGACATACACGCAGGCACAGTCGCACACAGACAGACAGACAGAGATACCAGTATGAGATTTTTAGATTTTCGGTTGTGGACACACTACACACACACACACACACACACACACACACACACACACACACACACACTGGCCAATCACAATTTGCGTCCTCACTTTTTCGTCCTCACTTTTATCTTCAAGGTTTGTGTTTACACAAACCCGGAAAGCTGGGCATAGGAGGGGCTGGCGCCCCTCAAAGATGACACTATAGCTGCCATTATAGTCTTGGCTATAATGCCAAAGCCTGCGGTATGTGAGGAGAGTTTTAAGAACAAAGAGGGCCACATCTGAGGATCTAAGGCAGCACTCTGAGCCTGGCCTTGCAGCCTTGCAGAGCTTTAAAAGTCAACAGTAAAATCTTAAAATCAATTCTGAAACCCACAGCAACCAATGAAGAGAAGCTACGTTAGTCCCAAAATAGCACCCTCTTCCAGGATAGGTGAGAAAGTAGGAGGTGGAAAAAATAATACACATTCGGCTTTGAAGATGACAGCTTTTATCGTCCAATGCATCTCCCATGAAGCAATACAAAAACAAGCAATAACAAAAGTGGTTACTTGTGTCTGTTTAAATGAGACATTGGAGTAGTCAGCTGTGGGGTGGGGGTAGGGAACTGTGACTGACATTGTGCATTTGTTTGTTTAACTGTATGTAATGTTTTTTATTTTAGTTTTAGTTTTGTTATAATTTTTTTGTTCCGTATTTATTGTTGTCAAAACATTTCCTGATAAGATTTTGTTTGTATTTGTGCTGCCATGGGGATGTGGGAGGGAAAATATATGTCAATAATTGTTTTGAAATTACTTCTTTGTACTGTAAAGAAAATCAATAAACATATGTTTAAATGAGACTTTACAGTTTGAGAATTTACAGTTTTTGTTTTGTTTACAGCATGCTAGTAGCGCTCGTTGGCTGTGTTTATTTGGTTAGCAACCTGGTTAGCCATAGTCACATGATTGACAACAATGTCATTTGCTTTCCTACTATTCTGAATACCGAGATCCACATGATTTAATTATTAATTCTCTCTCTATATCTCTTTCTCTCTCAGGCCCTGCCCCCCACCACCATGGCACTGAGCATCTACTGTACCTCTATCACTGTCTTCTTCATCCTCATTAAGTTGGCCAACTACCGGCTTCACGTGATGTTTGACCAGGGAGAGGCGGTGGTACGAAGCAGCTTGTCAGACCTGAGCAAGGCTCCTGAGAAGAAGAGCAATGCTTCTGATCCTTGCCTGTCCGCCGGAATCAGGTAAGATCCATGTGCAAACAACCACATGTACTGCTCATCCAAAGGGGAAAGCCCATTTCCCAAAGGAGATATTATGCTTCTGGGCTTCAGGAAGGACTACTGTGCTACACATACCTGTGTCACCACCTATCCCCCTCTATCTAAGGGCCTAAAATGGATGGAGGCGGAACAATCACAGTTCAAGGTTGTTCCCAATTAATTCCCATGATGAGTGTTGGCGGCTATGGCTCAGGAGGCGGAATTGTCATTTGGGAATCGGAAAGGTTCCCCTGATGCTCTGCACGACTAGAAGAGTGCTAAATAAATGCGATGGCTACCCAGGCTTTGTGCCAGGCTGAGAGTGAGTTACTTAGTGTCGTCCTCAGGCTGAACACAAGGAAGAAGCCCTGGGCTGTGCTGTGCCCAGAGGTGGAATAGTCAATTGGAGCGACATGTGCTCCTTCATTTCTCCTGTGCCTCTCCAGTGTGGTCTCCCTTTCAGCGTTCCTGCTAATCCATCTTGGTAATCAGTGGGTGAAGCACAGTGAGAGTGCCTATACTCCTCCTGGTTTGAGACCATACAGTAGATATGGTGAGTCCCCATGGGCCATCTGTGCGGGGGACTATGCAGAGAGATAAGTGATGCACTGGTATTGTTCTTCCCGATGCCAAGAGCAGCTTTCTAGGCAGATCTTTCATAAAAATATACCAGTGCATGCGAGATGGAGGGCAGCGGCATATTAAATCTGGGTAATCCCTGATTACCTGATTTTATCCATGATGTTTCTGCATTCAGACCCCTTGTTGAGTGTATATCCTTGAGTTTTATCACCCTGTCTGTGTCATTAAGTTTTGTTTTTGAGGGGTGCTAGCCCCTCCTATGTTCATGCTTTTAGTGTGTGTGTGTATACACACACTTTGTCCTAACACAAACATTAAATGCCATTGAGAACGAATGGAAAGTATTGAGTGTTTGTGTAAACCCAATCACCCAATGCACATGGGGGAGCCGCTTCTTTTCACCTAACATTGGGGAGTTTTGCCGGAAGGGCATACATAACATGCCGTCCATCTAATTTGAGTCGCTACTCGCTAGTAATGCAACACATGCCGTCTTCCCACAAGAACATACCCTATTGTGTTTACTGGAAACTTGGCCAAGCCGGAGAAATAAAACCCCAGTCTCCACAGTGGTGGGCAGGAACTTGGACACTTTGTTCAGCACCTTTGACAGACTCAGTTGATACAGGCTCTATATCTCCTGAATGATGGAACAGAAATGAATTAAAACAGAAACACAGAAAGACCGTCTTTTGCCTGCACTGTATAGCCCCTCCTATGTCCAGCTTTGAGATGTGTTTGTGTTTGTGCACACACAAACATTGTGAAAACACAAACATTTAGCCTCAGTCCCAGCCTTACTCATCTGCAAAGAGAAAATCCTGCTCACAACCTTAGGCAGAGATTGTCGGGCCGGAACATCCATCCATCCATTCACAGAGAATGTAAACAGATTTGTAAAGCGTCAACGTAATTTCCTTGAGCAGTACTTCTGCCAAAAATCCTGATACCGCCAAATTCCAGCAATGCACTCTACAGCGTACTGTAGGTCTTGCCCAGCGTGCAAACATTGAAGACGAAGGTGAGGACGCAAATTGTGATTACGCTCTAATCCATGGTTCAAGCTGGCTAGTTGATTTGATTATAGATTTTCATCGTTCATCATGCCCAGACCCCTCTAGAATGCAATAAAATATTTTAGGTGCTTCATCCCCTTTTCATGTCTCTCTCTCTCTCTCTCTCTCTCTCTCCTTGCTTCCTATTATATTCAACACAGGAAGAGCAGCACAGTCCCAGACAGTGTTGCCATGACGATGCTGGCTCGTAACCGGCCCAGTCCAGTGATCCAGGTTACCGTGAAACAGACAGAAACAGACCAGGGGCTGATCGGAGCGGTGAGTGGACCGCAAACCAACATTTTATGAAAGACAGGTTCATCAGAATCAGAAACACTTTTCACTTTCCAAAGACGATGATCATGCACAGAGATCGCATCTGCATATGGTGCTGTCAGCCTGTGACAACAGCGCAAGAGACAATTGCGCAATGAACACAAGACTATACACACATTACATGGACATTGTAAGAACATACATTCAGACTGTAGATTGTACTTTTCACTGCAGACATTTGTTATTGACGTTGAGTGAAAGATGGTCTCTGCTTCAGCTAACACAAACCTGATAATATGATAATATGTCCCTGATTTGTCTTCATTTAGGAGTGTCCAAAGACAGACAAGTTGACTACAGAAGGTAATGCTGTCTCATATGTTTGCATGAAACGGTGGCATGGTCCACAATGTTCATTTTTAAATAATGTATTTTAGCAATGTCAGCACACACTAACTCATCAATTAAGTGCTACAGTTTTACCTAGGATAAACCTCCAGTGAGCAAGGCTTGTTTTGTTCAGCAGGAATCAGGAATATATGCAGCGATAGTGTTCAGGTTAAGCAATTGAACTTCATAACAGAGAAGTTATCAGGGCTGCCATATTTCAGAAAATGTCAAGAGTGAGACTCTAGTGTCTTAATGTGTTCAGCAATTTCTTTTGGCTTTTTTTAATGTGGATTTGGCCCGTTTTAACGTTGATATTTAACCTTAACACTGATGTCTTCACCTCCATGCCAGCTGCTCTCCCTGCACTGACAGCCTCCTCATGCTTAAAGTAGAAATGAAAAAGATATCTATCTATCTATCTATGCTCCTCAGACCCAGCCGGCCAGCCAGCAAGCCACACACATAGTACTCAGACCCAGCCAGCCAGCCACACACATAGTGCTCAGACCCAGCCAGCCAGCACGCCACACACATAGTGCTCAGACCCAGCCAGCCAGCCAGCCAGCCAGCCACACACATAGTGCTCAGACCCAGCCAGCCAGCCAGCCACACACATAGTGCTCAGACCCAGCCAGCCAGCACGCCACACACAGTGCTCAGACCCAGCCAGCCAGCAAGCCACACACATAGTGCTCAGACCCAGCCAGCCACACACATAGCTCTGTAAGGGAGTGGTTGCACCACTCAAAAAATCTTCAAAAAACTGAAGAGGCTACTGGAGATTGGAGAACCTGATTTGGACATGATCTGATGCAGGACAATGTCACTATGACAGAAAGAGAAGATGGGTCTGGCCACATTCATTCACCCCATAATCTCAGTGGAAATTGGGGAATATGTCAGAAAACTGGAATGTGGGAAAATTCCTTATTTTTACATTTTCTTAGTTCAAACACATCTGTGGGCTCTCTCTCTCTATGAACAGAAAGAAGTCACGATGCGGCCCCTCCCCCTTCACTTCACTTCACACACACACACACACACACACACACACACACACACACACACACGACTTTGTCCCTATAATGTGCACGGGCTATGGCACCGTTCCACTTCCTCATATCACGCAAGAGACGCCACACACCAGTATAGAAGAGAGATAGTCACAGGTCACTTACTCACTTGTTGTAACTTGTGGGGGCTATATTGTCTTCCATGAAAAATATTTCGAAGCGATGTTAAACTCCGCATGGCTCATTTCCATGCGTCACACAGTCAGGGACCCGCAGAGAAAATTGTTATTTATCATTATAATGCGTGTGAAATGGCATGTGTGGCGTGGTGCGTGGTAAAGGGTTAAATTGCGTGACTGTCACACTCAAAGGGTGAGACATGGCAGCTCTGGAAGTTATGAAGTCGTACTACAAAACAAGCGCAAACCTTACCAAACATAAATTGTAAACAACAGGTATGGTCATAAATCAAGTTGAATATAAAAGCGGCACTGTAAAATGAAATCTGGAATTTGGAGTGATGTGGGCCAATTAGCGCTGGGTACAACCCATAGTTTGAATGTCTGTGCCATGGTAGTTTTGCTAGCTGTTTCCTCAAACTAATGCTTGTGACTATAAACGACATATGGGTGCATAAACCTTGCTTTTTTAATGTTGCTATTTTCACTGTTGATTTATGCATATGTATGATTTATGCATATGTATGCATGTTCTCTATTCACTTATTTAAGTCTAGTCAGTGAAAACATTTTGGGAGAAATGTAGCACATTGTTAGACATCTGGCCCGCTCTGTTCCACTTCTCTAATGCACAGGAGAAATAATCGGACAATGTAGATTTAGCACTTCCAATTCTGCTAACACATCACGGTTACAAATATGCTCAGGCAAGCACCCAACCAGCAGCCAAATTAGCCAGAATGCCTGTCAACCTGTTAGCCAGGTGGCTAGCCAGCCAGCCAGCTAGCCAAACAGGCAGAATGCCAGACGGACAGTCATCCAGAACAGCCAGACAACCAGAACAGTCAGCCTCACAGCCAGACCAGTCGAGTGCTTCCAGTAAATCTATGACCTCATGCACCGGTGATTTGTCAAAGCACGGTCAGCTAATGGAAGGAGCCGATGTCTATAGTCACTGTAGTGCAGTGCATCAGATGGATGCATAATGTATCAACTAGGGCTGTCAATCGATTAAAATATTTAATCTGATTAATCGCATGATTGTCCATAGTTAACTGTGATTAATCGCAAATTAATCGCATATTTTTTATCCGTTCTAAATATACCTTAAATCAGTGGTTTTCAAGATTTTTCATATCAAGGTCCATTATTTATTCTGCATTTGAGCCACGGACCACCATTTGATGACATTTAGCCTTCCAGACCCAAACTAAAGAACTGTATTGATGTTGGCCAATGGTACTATTACAAGAGATAACAGGCCATGTTGATCAAAATAACATGTTTTCTAAGTTTTCTAATTGTGTAGACTTAAATTAACTTAAGTAATGCAGCTGTTTAACAATTATTCAACTCTTCAGTGTAAAATTGCCATGCATCTCTCAACCGTTCTGTCAAACTTCACAGTGCGTTAATCGCGCGTTAAAAAAAATAGTGCCGTTAAAATGATTGTGAGTTAACTAGTTAATAGTGCGTTAACTTTGACAGCCCTAGTATCAACATGCTCTTCCGTAGTGGAGTTTGTGGCAGTTGGTGATTTATTTTATTGCACTGGGGAGATTTTTGTGGCGAATATATCTTAACCGTTGTATCAAAATATGAAACTATTTAAAAGAGGAATGCAAAACTGGGTAAAATGGGTAAAGGAATTATTAGAAAATGCACTGTCAAATATTAGGCACGTTAGTAGACATAACACTAGAGGGAGTGTGAATAATTATCTGGTGCCACCTATTTTTAGAACAAATATCGGTGAATCCACCTTCCACAGCACTGCCACTCATGTGTGGAATACCCTGCCCCTTTCCCTCAAAACAAGCAAATCACTGGTTTCCTTTAAAAAAAGGTGTGAATTCACCTGTCACTGTCATCAGGTCAAAGAGAGAGAATGTGATTGCCCCACCTCTTTACCCTTTGTTTTCCCAATTTATTTCTATTCCAACATGTACCCAGATTTAATTATGTTTGAGATATAAATGATGTCATTGTTGTGTTATGAATGAATGTATGGGACCCGAATGTAAACAAGACTGCAAGGTCTTTCTTCGGTACTATCCTTTTGTACCATTTGTGCTTGACTGTACCCCTGTACTGTTTGCATTTTATTGTCTAATACAATTATCAATCAATCAATCAATCAATCAATGAGCCCACTTTCCATTTCGTTCTAGGGGAGCATGACAATGCCACAGAGGAGAAACAGGCAGAGGAAGATCTCGATCCCAATCAAGAGCTCTCACCAGAGGACCTTTCCAGCCCCAACCCAGACCAGGCCGCCCCACTGCTGCAGGCCCAGCAGAGGCCTTCGTCTCGGGCTGGGGGAGAGGAGCCGAGGCCTGGATCAGCAGCAGGGACTGGACAAAAAGATGTTGAGAGGACTGGAAGTGAGTCCGGGGGTGGGAGAGAAGAAGACATGTGCATCCAGAGCTCTCTGACAGATCCCGACAGGGAGCAGGACAGGAGAACTGAGAATGAGAATGACTCACAACAACAGGAGAGATCAGTTGAGAAAGACGCTGAGGACGGGGAGGTGGCAGACGAAGGTCTGCCTCTATCCAAGGGGAGCGAAGGGGAGAGTGGGGAGGAGAGCGACGGGGAGAAGGAGCCCTCGGACCCCAACAACAACTCACTGGAGAACCTCCAGGAATACCAAGACAGTCCTGTCAAAGCACCCCAGCCTCCTACGCAGGTACAATCTACAGTAAGTAGAAGTTAGAAGTGAGAAGTGCATTACAGAAGTCATCCTTGTGTGCGCTCTACAGTAGTTTGTAGTGTGGATACCATTTATACGATTTGAGATTAGAGATAGTTTAGAGATGCTTGTAGCTTGTACAGAATTAATTCCATATTATGTCGATCTGACCCCCCATGCCAAAGCGCCAGCGCCCGACCTCGCCGAGGTCGAGGTCCCCCTCAGGCGTCTTACTGCATATTATTATTATTATTATTATTATTATTATTATTATTCAATCACTCTTTTAATGTGTGACTGTTCAATCAATCACCATCTATAGCTCAAACTATCAGTATCATTTTATGGTAAATTATTTTAGATTTTATTATAAAGAGTCAAACAGACAGTCAGCCAGATGATAACAGATCTATGCCTACTAATTTGCAGGTGGAGATCTATGATCATGTTGCTAGTACACAAGACTAGATTATGAATAGCTATTTCTGTCACCTACTCTTATTTTCGACTAGGCCTACAGTACATACATGTACAGTATATAATATAATTGCAGGCTCAGCTAGAAGAGACCTACTGCTCCGATGAGATTGCCGTCGTCTTGGTGGACAGTTTGGGTCCTGGGCCGGTGATGATGACTCGCCTAGACGACACCGACACGGTTAAGATCATCATCACCATGAGCTGTGACCCTCTGACCGCCGCTCATCTGGAGGAGAGTGTCAAGCAGAGTCTCCTGGAGAACGCACAGGTAGGACTCGTGAGTTGCTCTCACACACGCACCACTTTGTGTGTATGTGTGTGTGTGTGTGTGTGTGTGTGTGTGTGTGTGTGTGTGTGTGTGTGTGTGTGTGTACTGTATTTTGGGACCCCCTGGAAAAGAAGAAGGGGATCAAGCAGTTTATCCTAATAAAGAAACAATTGATCCATATTTCAACATTTTATGTTTCATTCATAAAGTAATGCCGCACTTCGTCATACAAAAGTGTCATGCAAAAGTAGTGAAAATAGCCGATCTACAAGCTCACAAAGCATCCCATGAGATCGATTTTCTCCACCGTCAAAAGTGAAAGTGAAATTGTCTGTCTGCAGGGTTTATAAATATTTGACCAATTAACAAGGTATTTTGACTAAATAATAACTACATTGGATCCATTAAAACACGGGTTATTGTTCCATTTCCAGAAAAGTAACGGTTTTGGACATACAGGTTTCTGTGCGACAGCGGTGTTATGTGAAAGCGCCATGGCGTAGCGGTGTGTGATCAGGATGTGTGTGTGTGTCCCAGCAGGCTCAGTTGGGGGCTGGAGAATGTCACATCAAGATCCCGGTTATTACCTTCGACTCCCCCGAAGAGGAGAGAGAGGAGCGGGAGGAGGGCGGAGAGGAGCCGGTGGAGGGTGAGCAGGGGGCTGTGTCAGAGGACGACCCCACCCCGAAACAGACCGACCAGAACGAAGACCTCCAGGTACGCGGGGAGACCAACAGCTCAGAGTCAACCGCACTCGAGGGTCCCGATCTGGAGAATACGGATCACTTCAGCACACAGCTGACCAATGACACTAGCTCATCGGGCATCGACGTCCAATCTCACCCCGACGACTCGGATCCGCCCGATCTCGACTCGGAGGGTTTGCTGCGGTTGCCCCCGGCATCGTGCCGCTACGGGCCGGGCGGCCGAGCTCACATTCGAGGGCTCAGCATGGACAGTGGGAAGGACGCTGTCCTGCTGTCGGACCGCTCCCACAACACAGTATGTCAGCACTAATAGCTCATTGATAGGTGGTTCCATTGACTTTTTGAGGAGAAATTAAGAAAATATGTTTGTCTGCAACTGTCTGACAGCCCATCTCCGTCCATCCATCCATCCATCCATCCATCCACCATTCATCCATATTCTGTCTGTCTATCCACCAGACAACCATGACTAGTTCCAAGTCAGACCTGGAGGCCAAGGAGGGGCAGATACCCAACGAGTCCAGTTTCCTGGAGTTTGTGTCTCTGCTCGGCTCACTCAGCACCAGAGGGGGAGGGGAAAGTACACAGGAAGAGGAGGAGCCAGAGAGCAAAGGGGAAGCAGGAGGAGCTGGAGAGAAAGGTGAGTGACAGCAGCTGGGAGGTCAGTGATGGAGTCCAAAGAGTCAACTTCACTTCCGTTCTATTTGAATTATATAGCTGTGGTGAATGTGTTGCAGAGTTAGAACTTATACAACCAAAACTGTTATCACTTCATCTGCTCCCAGAGGAGCCGAGTGCGACCCCAAGACACGATGAGGCAACTACGGACGCAAACACGGACAGTTGGCCTGAGAGACCCAACCCGCCCAACAGCCTGGCTACTGAACCGCTTCAGAGCATCGCTCCCACACGGATCCCTATAGTCTCCCCCGACAGGTATGTATAGTATAGGCCAGAAGAGGCATGTTGCAGCCCAGGTCAGGGTTCCAGCAGTGGTTCCCAAACCTTTTAGGCTGGGACCCCAACTAGTGAAAATAGCAGATCTATACAAGCTTTGCTTGGTGCAGCGTCTATTTTCACTATTACTTGAAAAGAAAATTGGGAATGTTTAAAAAAAAAAGTAATGAAATAATTATTCGTAGAAACAAAAGTGGGAAACAAAAAATATATAGGGGCCCATAAAAGTGTGTCCACGACCCACAAATGGGTCCTGAACCACTGTTTGGGAACTAGTGTTCTATTGTGTCTCTCCGCCTAGCCCACAGTCACTGCAGTCTCCTACTGTGTATTTTCCCATAGCCCACAGACACTGTCTCCTATTGCGTATTTTCCCATAGCCCACAGACACTTTCTCCTATTGTGTATTTTCCCATAGCCCACAGACACTGTCTCCTATTGTGTATTTTCCCATAGCCCACAGACACTGTCTCCTATTGTGTATTTTCCCATAGCCCACAGTCACTGTCTCCTATTGCGTCTTTCCCCCTAGCCCACAGTCACTGTCTCCTATTGTGTATTTTCCCATAGCTCACAGACACTGTCTCCTATTGTGTATTTTCCCATAGCCCACAGACACTGTCTCCTATTGCGTCTTTCCCCCTAGCCCACAGTCACTGTCTCCTATTGTGTATTTTCCCATAGCTCACAGACACTGTCTCCTATTGTGTATTTTCCCATAGCCCACAGACACTGTCTCCTACTGTGTATTTTCCCATAGCCCACAGTCACTGTCTCCTATTGTGTATTTTCCCATAGCCCACAGACACTGTCTCCTATATTGTGTATTTTCCCATAGCCCACAGACACTGTCTCCTATATTGTGTATTTTCCCATAGCCCACAGACACTGTCTCCTATTGTGTATTTTCCCATAGCCCACAGTCACTGTCTCCTACTGTGTATTTTCCCATAGCCCACAGACACTGTCTCCTATTGCGTCTCTCCCCCTAGCCCACAGACACTGTCTCCTATTGTGTATTTTCCCATAGCCCACAGACACTGTCTCCTATTGTGTATTTTCCCATAGCCCACAGACACTGTCTCCTATTGTGTATTTTCCCATAGCCCACAGTCACTGTCTCCTATTGTGTATTTTCCCATAGCCCACAGACACTGTCTCCTATTGTGTATTTTCCCATAGCCCACAGTCACTGTCTCCTATTGTGTATTTTCCCATAGCCCACAGACACTGTCTCCTATTGTGTATTTTCCCATAGCCCACAGACACTGTCTCCTATTGTGTATTTTCCCATAGCCCACAGACACTGTCTCCTATTGTGTATTTTCCCCTAGCCCACAGACACTGTCTCCTATTGCGTCTTTCCCCCTAGCCCACAGTCACTGTCTCCTATTGTGTATTTTCCCATAGCCCACAGTCACTGTCTCCTATTGCGTCTTTTCCCATAGCCCACAGACACTGTCTCCTATTGTGTATTTTCCCATAGCCCACAGACACTGTCTCCTATTGCGTCTCTCCCCCTAGCCCACAGTCACTGTCTCCTATTGTGTATTTTCCCATAGCCCACAGACACTGTCTCCTATTGCGTCTTTTCCCATAGCCCACAGACACTGTCTCCTATTGTGTATTTTCCCATAGCCCACAGACACTGTCTCCTATTGTGTATTTTCCCATAGCCCACAGACACTGTCTCCTATTGTGTATTTTCCCATAGCCCACAGACACTGTCTCCTATTGTGTCTCTCCCCTAGCCCAGGCCCCACATACACTGTCTCCTATTGCGTCTTTCCCCCTAGCCCACAGACACTGTCTCCTATTGTGTATTTTCCCATAGCCCACAGACACTGTCTCCTATTGTGTATTTTCCCCTAGCCCACAGACACTGTCTCCTATTGTGTATTTTCCCATAGCCCACAGTCACTGTCTCCTATTGTGTATTTTCCCCTAGCCCACAGACACTGTCTCCTATTGTGTATTTTCCCATAGCCCACAGTCACTGTCTCCTATTGTGTATTTTCCCATAGCCCACAGACACTGTCTCCTATTGCGTATTTTCCCATAGCCCACAGACACTGTCTCCTATTGTGTATTTTCCCATAGCCCACAGACACTGTCTCCTATTGTGTATTTTCCCATAGCCCACAGACACTGTCTCCTATTGTGTATTTTCCCATAGCCCACAGACACTGTCTCCTATTGTGTATTTTCCCATAGCCCACAGACACTGTCTCCTATTGTGTATTTTCCCATAGCCCACATACACTGTCTCCTATTGTGTATTTTCCCATAGCCCACAGACACTGTCTCCTATTGTGTATTTTCCCATAGCCCACATACACTGTCTCCTATTGTGTCTCTCCCCTAGCCCACAGACAGACAGAGAGAAGGACCCCGACTACGACTCCTTACCCTCGCAGACGTCTCAGTCTGAGAGCTCCATGCTTCAGGTCATCTGCAGGCCAGAGGCCACCAACAAAGAAGACGCTTACACCTTCCACACCGTACACAGTGAGTCACGCATGTATGCTGTTGCAAAACACTGTAACCGTTAGAACTCTCTGGCACATGGCCATAGCCGCCTGGGCACTTAAAGGCTGCTATAGTAATGCCACCTGACAGTGTGTCGTGGGTTCGACTCCTGATCCCAATCGATTGCGTGTCATTCCACATCTCTCTCTCTCTCTCTCTCTCTCTCTCTCCGTTTCCTGTCAGTCTACTATCTCTATCAATAAAAGACAGAAAAGGCTTAAAAAAAGAACTACCTGACACATTATATGCCATTATGTACAGCTGTTTTTCATTTGTAAATTAAAATAAATCTCAAAAGGCTGGCAAATTCAGTTTAGCACTGATGTTGCTCAAACCAATGCAGCGTTTTTGTTCTGCTGTTTTTCTCAGTGCTTTGATCAATCTGTAATATGCACGTATTGACTAAACCGCTCAACGCCTGGCTGTAGCGTTTGTGTGTGTATAATGGATGTCGCGTGTTGTGCTTGTGTCACCAGGAGACCGGCCACGTAAGCTGTATGCAGAGAGAGCTCTTAACCTGCCCCTCGGAGCTGAACTCATCACAGGCAACATGTGGTACTGATGTTCTGGCTTCCTCGTTATGTCTGTCCTTTTCATACTGCCCTCAGCCCTCATGCATGACTCCATTCACTTCACTTGACATGCTTTGTCAATAAGGTTTAGTCCATGTGTTTACATAAACTGACATGCCTGCCTGCCTGTGTGTGTGTGTGTGTGTGTGTGTGTGTGTGTGTGTGTGTGTGTGTGTGTGTGTGTGTGTGTGTGTGCGCGTGCGTGCGTGCGTCTCCCCAGTGACTTGCTGTCAACTTCGTCCAACTCAGAGTGTCAGGAAGGCGGCGGTCTGGCGGGAGGTCACTCTGACTGTCCCTTTCAGCGGCGTATCATCCCTGCTCACAGACTGCGCCCCCGCAGAACACACCCTGAGATCTTCCAGGTACACAGTGTATATACAGTATATACTGTATATGGAATGAATTCTGTACTGGCCATATATGGAGAGTGTCTTGAGTGTACAGGGTTTGATGAGGTCAGATCAACATAATGGAATGTCAGAACAGGTCAACAAGATCTAAGGGTGTCTTGAGTATACAGGGTTTGATGAGAGCCCAGGTAGAAAATGTGTCCCGACCCAATGTTAAAATTGTCTATGTCTGCTTTTCCTGTTCTAGATGCTCTGTCTCATCTCATCCTCTATTGATTCCTCTCCTCTCCTCTCCTCTCCTCTCCTCTCCTCTCCTCTCCTCTCCTCTCCTCTCCTCTCCTCTCCTCTCCTCTCCTCTCCTCTCCTCTCCTCTCCCTCTCCTCGCCTCTATATATTCTATTTCATTGTATTCCATTCTATTTGCCCCTGACTCCAGATGGTAAACCATTAGTCTTGTGTGACAGCAGTGTAGAGCAAGCAAGGCCAAATGCTTGTTGTGAATTTGTCTCTTTCTCCAGATAACCGAGACTAACTGTCTATACCAAGCCATGACTCAGTTCTGCAGCCCGCAGCAGTGGTGCTGAGGACTCTTACTACGTGTTGTACTGTATGTAAGCTTATTTAGTAACACAGACAACAAGGAAAAACAAAACAAAACATCAACACAGCAACCATGTACTTTCCACAGCGAGGTCATTCACAGTTCAGCGTGCAGTGGCACTTTAACAGATTAGCTACTGCCTTATCAGCCCTTGGGCTGAACAGTTATCATCCTCTCTGTCATGTTGTCAATCTCCTCATCCAGAATTGATGAAGTAATCATTTAAATGTGTACGTCTGTGCGTTTTGCCAGGAGGAGGACTCTATGGATGAGTCGTCGGAGACTTCGACCCAGGAGAAACCGACGAGGAAACTCTACTACAAACTGAAACTGTTTCCTGGGAAATGGATTAACATCCTGTACGACCGACTCACCCTGCTCGCCCTTTTGGACAGGTCTGCATCTGTTTTACTGTACCTTTCTAGGACACTTGACACAAACTCACTACGTCTGGCTCCGACCTTTAAAATGATTTTGTTAGCGTGCTTTAACCAATTACTGTAAGACCGGAGGCCGATTCTACAAATGCCTTCGAAATCAGTAGTTCTCAAAATAGCACATTGTGTATCCGCTATTTTTGAATATCCCAATGCAAAAATCTAAAATGGCACAGATGTTTTCCCGGTTTTAATGGGTTAAACCCAATGTATGCTCAACATTAAAACTCGATATAGATGTGCATTTTCCGCATTCATTTAATTCGTCTTTGTGCATGTTTCTTTCATTTAATTCATCTTTGTGCGCGTTTCTTTCTAAAGGCGTATGCATGAAACAGAGCAGTACCATTAGTAATTGTGAGGGCAGTGATAGGAGGAGGAGTGAAAGGAGTTCTTGAACTAGATGTAGTTACACATGATAATTATTTAAATACAAATATTGGCATAACTTGAGGACAGTTTAGGCAAGGTGGTGAGAATAGGGAAATCCAATTATTATTGAACACTGAACAGTGAACAGTACCTCAACCATCACCATGTTTGCTGATGAAAAACCTTTGACTCAGAACTGCCCTCTAGTGGATGTAGTGCTTAACAGCCATGCAAACCTAAAAGATGCAAATTTAAATCTTTCAGCTATGACCAGTGGTTTGGGGTTCAACTTCAAATGCTGTTTCAAAGTCTCTACAATTTCCGCAAACGTTTTGTCAGCTGGCTTTTCAGAGGTTAACAAGCTCCGTAGCAGCCCATATGTCTTGGCTCCCATTACACTGAGTAACACACTGGCTGTCTTGGCAGCAGCAATGTCGTTAGCAGTAGAATATAACTCCACTCTTTCAATATAAGTTGCCCAGTCTTCAGCACCACTGTCAAATTCTGTCATAGTTCCAATCATCGCCATCTTTTTTGTAAATCACTCACATGTCCTTGGTTTGTTTTGTGTATGTCCAAGCAGGTTGTGCAATCTGCACACACACACCCTTTTCTCTGTGTCCACTTTAATCTTCACTCAAAGTCACTCGTTTTCCTTCCTCCAAACTCCAAAGCTGGCATTGCAAACGTCCTTCAACAACGCACTGCAGGTTCTTAATTCTCGTCGCCAATTTGTTGTGTATGTGGCCTATGAACACAACTAATAAAGACATAAAACACTGGAGAAGGGAGCTCAGGTTTATAGTACTTTACTGGTCAAAGCCAGAACTGACACACATCAATCAAGGGTATACGATGCAGCTGCGCAGGACCTAAGAGCACCTAGCACAAGGCAGAGTGGTCTGCCACAGTGCCACATAAAGTAGTCCCTGGATAAGCAATACACAGGTATATTGTGTATCCATCTATGGGAGTATGGTTGGAACTTTATCGTCTTCATTTGGCGTCCGATTTGAATGAAACTTCACACTATTACTATTTAGCATCTAAGATCAAAGTAATGCAAAATAAATACTTTGATTGTGCGCAGATCTGAGTGTGTGCATGGAGATTCCCTTTATTTTTCTCAACTAAGATCAAAGTAAAATCAGTGTTGTCTAAAGTTGTATTATATGCAGCTGTATAGTATACTGCACATAGTTTTATACTTCAACACTCATTGCCATTTTTTATTCTACTAGTCTACTGGGATGGTTTTCTTGTTTTCAAAAAAAATTCCCACGATTTTGTAACTCATTTTTCACCTCTGTCAATTATCTAATGTGATCCTGGGCTCTACACACCCTCCGCCAACCTGGGGAGAGCAACAGACTTGAACTCATGCTTCCTTCATGCATGGGTGTCCAAGTCGCTCCTTTACACCTGACAGAGGAGAGTTTCCCTGGTTGGACGTAGCGCGCGGAAGGAACATGTTATTCCAACCAGTTCCTTTCCCCTCCTTCAAACGCCCCGGCTGCAGGGGCTGGGATGGTTTTCTGATGAGCTGAGTTGGTAGAGACTAGAGAGGCAATCTGGCAATCAGAAAGGTTCGTCTGGCCTGCCAATATCTGTGTGTGGAAGTGTCCCTGATCAAGACTTTATGGGGCCGCGTGTCCATAGAGGCATTTCTTCCTGGCTGAAAACGCCAAGGCGCTCGCCTTAAAATGCTCCCAAACGCAGTTGATAACGTTTCAGCTCTCAGCAGGCAGATAAAAACGTCATGTGAAGTCGCGAGCACAAAATAAACCCTCAACCGCTCTGTGTATAATTGTTTCGTGCTGTGTTGTTTAGGAACAAGGATGTTCTGGAGAACTTGGTGGCTGTCTTCATGGCCTTCCTGGTTTCCTTCTTGGGCTTCCTGCTTCTCAACCACGGCTGCTTCAAAGACTACTGGGTCTTCCAGTTCTGTCTGGTCATCGCTAGCTGCCAATACTCCTTGCTGAAGGTAAGTCAGTGCTATTCATTAGAAGTCACAGCATATCGCAGTGGTTCTCAAGCCTTTTCATTTCGAGGACCTGCAAATTGTTGGATGCATTTGGCCGTGGAACCCCATCTGAAAATGTTTTGTGCCATGGACCCCCAGGAGAGATGATTTGTGTTAACCCATTCTGACCTGAGATCAGATTCATACGAGGTTTCCGCCGGACACACACTGGTCTGATGAACCCATTCTGACCTGAGATCAGATTCTAAAAAATGTCAGTCGTTCTTCGATTTTTCAAAAATAGCAGACCTACAAGCTCGTATCGCGCCACTCGGTGGCGCGATATGAGCTTGTAGATCTGCTATTTTTAAATAGCTAAAGCATGACGTGATGCTGACACCAAAATGGGTGCCCGGTCAGAATGGGTTAAAAAAAGAAAGAAATAAAGGTCACACTTTAAATAACTATAATGGATGCATTAGAACACAGGTTCAGTTAAAAATAATGGTTTTGGACATACAAGGTTTCCACCCGACTGTGATGTTATGTTATACCTACACCTGACCTGACTTGGGACCGGTGCCATCAAATTGTTTAGTTCTCAGGGGAAATGTTATGCAACTTCTACTTTGACCAATCAAATCTAATCCAAAAATGATTGATGCAAATCCATACAGTTAAAAAAAAAAGACTGAAATATTTTGTGCCAAGGCACATGCATGGGCAAGTCAACAAAAACTTGATACACTTGGATGTATCACGTAAGTGCCATTCACACTGAGCGCTATAACACTAAACTATACTGTTCACCATTGTATTTTCTTTATAGTCAGTGTGAACTCTGCCATCCACTTGACTTAGGCCGATTTTTTTTAAACTATATTTTTATAGTTATATAGTGCTCAGTGTGAATTGCCCTTTAAAGCGCAAATAACATGCATTTTAAAACTGCTTTTAATATTTAATATCATATTGTCTATAACCAGTCCTTGTCATTTCTTTCTGGACTTTGAAAGCAGTTTTAGCTGCAGTACCACAATGTCCTGAGGTGGTGGGGTGCTGATATGCAGATTATTTAATATTTGAGTCATTATAATACTGATGCTAGATAAAACCAGGCTTGTTTCCATTCCATGCCAGCTTGGAAAATCAACAATTGTGGACATTGTAAACAAAGTGGAAATGCAAATTTGAAACTGAAGACTGAAGAAAGAGGAAATATACAAAGTAGGGTGACATTGATGACATCACAATGAGACCAAAATCAGTTGAGCTGTTCCTGAGAGCAATTTCCATTAAAGCATCAATATGATATGAAAGCCTGATTGTTCAAAATTGGTTATTTGTGGAGATAGAAAACACATATGGGAGCCCCAAAAACACAAAATAAATTGAAAAAGTTGAATTTTATGTTATAGCTCCTTTAAAAGTAGAATGCTCCTCAGAGATACAAAAACAGTATAAATTAAGTGCTCTCCATTCATTCACTCTCTCCAGTTGCCAGCAAATACATGTCAGGTGTTGACTAATGCTAATATGTTTGCCTGCAAATGGTGATGGAATATTTGTTTGTGTGTCTTATTTTCCAGAGTGTTCAGCCAGATGCTGCATCTCCAACACACGTGAGTTTGATTTAGCTGACACTGTTCTGAGCGGGTTTATTGTTCCTTAACAGTCAACAACAAATCTCTCTAGTCTATAGCCACAAAAATACATTTTCAGCTTACAATACAAATTTAATCCAATTAGGAGACAAGAGAACTTATACAGAACACAGCATTTCAAGTCAATTGAAAGTGGGACGTTATAAAACTGAGGCTGATAAATTATCTTTGTGGGCTACCTGATTCGATTTAAAGGGATTGTGACATTAAAAAAAAGGTTTTGGATTTTTTTTAGGTTTTCTAATCTCAATTGCACCCAAAAAACATGAACTTTTAACATTCAGTAGATTTTCTGTGATCTGGGGTTTTCTGGCTCAAACAGGTGCTCTGATTTGCCGGCAGTAAGTGATGTAAGACCCTGCAAATCCCATTTATGTCAATGGGATTTGCCAGCAGATGTCACTGTTTTCACTGTGTTGCCTGTTTTCATTGTAGCTCAAAAGGCTTCCAAACCCCAAAGAAAACTTCAGACCACAGAAAATCCACTGAATGTTCAAAGTTCAGGTTTTTTGGGTGTAATTGAGGTCATAAAACCTAAAAGAAAAAAGAAAAATAAATGAAAATGAACCTTTGAAATGAAACCTTTAATTGTTAACCGAACTAAAAGAAATATTTTCTGTTTACCAAAGAAATGGAGAGATGGTGATCAGGTGCGTGCGTGCGTGCGTGCGCGTGTGCGCGCTCGTATGCAAGGGCTAAAGCCTTAATTTAGATTCTTGGTTTACTTATGATCATAGAATACTGTTTCTATGCATGTGCTGTATTACCATATGTTGTTCTTGCTTACTGTAAATGGCTCTGGATTAAGAGCGTCTATACTAATATATATATACTGTACACACTGTGTCTGTGCAGGGCCACAACCAGCTGGTGGCTTACAGCCGTGCAGCGTACTTCTGCATCTTCTGTGGTCTGATCTGGCTGCTGGAGCAGCTGCTGAGACGGAAGGACCTGCCCGTCTCCACCCTGTACGGAGTCACGGTCGTGTTCCACGACGCCCTGCACTTCCTGCGAGACCTGCTAGTGGGTACGGGTATACTCCCAGGCACACACGCACGCACAGTCGCACACACACACACACACGTCCATATTGATGACACACATGGGAAAATGTATGCCTTCTAAATCAGTAGTTCTCACACTTTCAACATTTTTAAAAAATGATTAAAAAACGCAGATGTACAAGCTTGCAGCTTACGAGCTTGTACTGTATATCTGCTTTTTAAAATGACACATGCATGTGTGTGTGTGTGTGTGTGCGTGTGTGCGTGTGTACGTGTGTGCGTGCGTGCGTGTGACAGGTTTTACCTACTGCTTCCCTGTCACCTTCCTGGTGGGCCTGTTCCCTCAGATCAACACATTCACCATCTACCTCCTGGAACAGATAGACATACACTTCTTTGGCGGGACAGGTACATGGCACTGCATGTACAAGCTGGCTGTGAGCTTGTATTTCTGCTATTGAATAGCCAATACAAATATATAAAATTACACATGTGCTTTTTCTTTCTTTCTTTCTTTCTTTCTTTCTTTCTTTCTTTCTTTCTTTCTTTCTTGGCAGATTCTACAAATGCCTTCTAAATCAGTAGTTTTTTTTGTAATTTAAAATGTCAAAATGTAACATTTTTCAAACACTTTGTTACCAAGTGGGATTGTGGATCGGCTGTTTGTCAGTAATAAAACCTTTAAAATGACATATTGGACAGGAGGCAGACTTGCAAGTGAAGACAAGTTTTAATTAAGTTCCAGGCCTGGACAACATAGTGAATAATAAAGAAAAGAAAGAACTCAAAACAACTCAAACAACATAACACAACTTAACTGTGAACAGAGAGGTACTGGTGTCAACCTCTCCCCATGGCAGCACAAACACTACTGAGCCATTTCCCCTCTATATAGACTCCTGACTCCACCCCTGGCTAAGCAGTCAGCGAATCACATGGCATTTAACAACACAAGCAATCAGAGCTCTCTTCAGGCCATCAAGGCAGCTTCCCAACTACAGCATCTGCATAGATAAACACAAGTATTAATTCACATTTCACAGCAGAATGTGCACCTTCTGTGGGACTGAGAATCAACACATTATATATATATACAGCAATATACAGCAACAATACAATGAATGTATATTGTATATATGTTACATTACTCTGACAGAGGCTGCTCTGTCACACACTTTCAAGACTTAAAAAAAATAGCAGATGTTCAAGCTCGCAGCACGGCATGAAGTGATGCCCGGTGAGCTTGTATATCTGCTGTTTTCTGCTATTATTTTTGAATAGCCAACACTATGACACGCTTTCCCGGTTTTAATGGGTTAAATTAATGTGTGTGTGTGTGTGTGTGTGTGTGTGTGTGTGTGTGTGTGTGTGTGTGTGTGTGTGTGTGTGTGTGTCTCAGCTGCAACGGGTCTCCACTCTGCCGTGTACAGCATCCTCCGCAGTCTGATTGCCTTGACTCTTCTTTATGGCTTCTGCTTTGGTGCACTCAAGGTACAGTGTGTGTATCTCCCAGGGGGGCAGTCAGCCAGATATTTCATGAAGCCTCATTTGAAATCGGTAGTTCATATAATGGCCTGTTGTGGCGCTGGACTGGACCCAAAAAGCCCCATAGCTCCATAGAGGCCCATGTATTTTGGCCCAACTTCACCTAGACTGTATTACCTTAATAAACATGGTCATGAATACTTTCTTCTTCCAGTCACTAGTTTAAAGTCTCATTTCTAAAATTATGGTCCCATTAATGAAAGAAATGACCATAAAGAAAAAAAACCATCGCGTATGTTCTGAGGGGCGTGGCTACCGTTACAGTCTATGATCTGGATTCCCCTCCCACTCGAGTCAAAATAAAAACCAACGGAGAAGAAGGGGGGAAGTCCCGCCTCGTTGTCTGGGCAGCCAATGGCCAGCTGGTCCAAAACGGAGCCAGCCAATGGCCAGCTGGTACCAAACGGATCTAGAAAGATGGCGACTTACAGTGCAGGAATAACAGGCTTCATTTTACGTCCATGTTAGACCCGGCGAACGCTTTGTCCATATTTTTTACAGTCTATGGTATCTCCTCTCCTCTCTTCTCCTCTGTGTGTTGAGTGGAATTCGTGTTAGAAATAGCGTTTGAACCCACAGTTCATTTATAAATAACACAGAGCCAGAGAACTCATGGTGGAACTATAAGTGGGATTGCAGAATTGACTATATGGGGACACAGTGGAACGACATGAGAGCTGAACCTCTCAAGAATTCAATGTTTTTCTAAATAAATGAACAGAGAGCAGAGTTTAACAGTATACTAGACAGTACAGAACAAACAAGCTGCCAGAGACCAGCGTCCAGTCTCTGTGCTTCTCTCCTTCTCTCACCACACACCGTTCTCTCGCTGAAGCATGTTTACAATCTGCTGATTATAATGTTGCTGGAGTCATCAATAGTCCATACACCGACACATTTATAATGATGCTGGGGTCATCGATATGTCCATACAGCGACACATTTATAATGATGCTGGGGTCATCGATATGTCCATACAGCGACACATTTATAATGATGCTGGGGTCATCGATATGTCCATACACCGACACATTTATAATGATGCTGGGGTCATCGATATGTCCATACAGCGACACATTTATAATGATGCTGGGGTCATCGATATGTCCATACAGCGACACATTTATAATGATGCTGGGGTCATCGATATGTCCATACAGCGACACATTTATAATGATGCTGGGGTCATCGATATGTCCAT
This sequence comes from Protomyctophum parallelum, assembly GCF_964188405.1. Classification (NCBI taxonomy): domain Eukaryota; kingdom Metazoa; phylum Chordata; class Actinopteri; order Myctophiformes; family Myctophidae; genus Protomyctophum; species Protomyctophum parallelum. The sequence continues at coordinate 43,414,479 of NC_139704.1, read as the reverse complement.
ACAGCGACACATTTATAATGATGCTGGGGTCATCGATATGTCCATACACCGACACATGTGCCCGTGGCAAAGACCTGGCATTGGCCTTTTAGATTGAGTAACGTGCATATGGACATGTTTCCTCCCTATCACGAGCAAAAGCTGTATATCTGATCTGTGCACAATATTTTGGATCTCATGCCCTTTCAAATTGTACAGGGTCTTCCTTATAGAAGTGTGTGTGTGTGTGTGTGTGTGTGTGTGTGTGTGTGTGCGTGTGTGCATGCACGCACGCGTGTGTGTGTGTGTGTGTGTGTGTGTGTGTGTGTGTGTGTGTGTGTGTGTGTGTGTGTGTGTGTGTGTGTGTGTGTGTGTGTGTGTGTGTGTGTGTGTGTGTGTGTGTGTGTGTGTGTGTGTGTGTGTGTGCGTGTGCGTGCGTGCGTGCGTATGCGTGCGTGCGTGCATGCGTATGCGTGTGCACATGCATGTAACGATTTATCAATGCATGCGTGTGTTCAGGAGCCATGGGATGAGCAGCACACCCCAGCACTATTCTCTGGTTTCTGTGGCCTCCTGGTGGTTTTCTCCTACCACCTCAGTCGACAGAGCAGTGACCCCTCAGTACTTCTGTAAGTCTCCAAAGCCGTGAGGCCTCCTATACTACATTGTCCCCTGTTTTTAACATGTAAGAACTGGATGGTAAAATAGTTCGGCAGCCCAATAGGGTTCTTTTGTTTGAAGTGGGAAATGGTCACATATAAACCCCGATAAAAACGTGCTCAATACCTGACAGCCCGTCAGCAGGTGGATTCATGAATGTATACATATAGATATATTATATATATATTTTGGTTTTGGGCCAATAAAAAAAAACTATATACCAAATTTCCCACTCCACACCTCCAGCTGCCGGACTACTAGAGGACCTGATGCACGCATGGATGAAAATGAGGCCTACACAGCATCTAGAGATGTGTGTGGGGGGATGGGTATTGTCTTAACTACTGTACATAAGCCCTTCTGTATATACCGTACTTTGTTGGGAAAAACTTTTTATTTAAATTAAATTGTAATCAGTCAGACATTTAATTCAGTCTGACCAGGAGCAGGGGTAAATATATGGTATATAATAATATATGGTAAAAAAAATGACAATATAAATTAATCACCAGAGGTATCAAAAGCAGAGGCATGGATCCTCCCACACACACACACACACACACACACACACACACACACACACACACACACACACACACACACACACACACACACACACACACACACACACACACACACACACACACAGTCACACACAGTCACACACAGTCACACACACACACTACTGAGGCTTGTTATGCCCTATTCCTATCCAGATCCCTGATCAAGTCGAAGGTCATGCCAACGCTGGTGGAGAACGAGGAAGAGGATGAGGAAGAAGACGCCATCAAAGACCCTCTGCCGGAGAAGCTCCAAAACTCTATGGTAGTAGAAGTGGAAAATGTCACAGCCTGATTGCGAACGCAATGAGCACTAACTATGAGACCCTGCAGATCATGTCTGTGTGTGTGTCTGTCCCGCTGTTACACCACCCGCGCAGCTGTATCACACAAAACACACACACGCACGCACGCACTCACACACACACACACACACACACACACACACACACAACTTAACTTAAAAAACTTAACTTAAAAAAAAAACTTTAAAAACACTTAACTTAAAAAAACTTAACTTAAAAATAAAATCTTAAAAAACACAAAAAAACTTAACTTAAAAAAAAACTTTAAAAACACTTAACTTCAAAAAACTTAACTTAAAAATAAAATCTTTAAAAAGAAAACCTTAAAAAAGTATGTAATTTATTCTAATTGTTGTTATTGCCATTTACGAGCTGCGTTCGCTTCCCGCGTTTGTGCGTCTTACTTGTTTATACTTGGTATACCAAAAATACCCGAACTAATTAACCGGATAATCACATTATGAGTTCATTCTGATTGTCTTTTTCTCTTGTGACCCATAGAAGGAGATCTTGCTGTCGGACGTGGTTGTGTGTTCTGTCGCATACATCTTAACCTTTGCCCTAACGGCCAGTACGGTGTTCCTGTCTCTCAAGGTGAGACTTGCTTGTGTATTCATTACATACGTCCTGAGCGTTCATTTATCAATTCACTACTTCTATTGTTTTCGTCCCTGTCCGTGTGTCCGTGTGTGTGTCCGTGTGTGTGTCCGTGTGTGTGTCCGTGTGTGTGTGTGCCAGAGTAGAACCTCTGCACCAGAAACACATTTTCTGTTACTACACCTCACCTCACACAAATCGGTATACATTATCTGTGCAGGCATGTGATCAAGACGTATGTGTTCGATTTCTCATATTCCATTCCGATTTATTGGTTTCCAGAGATTGTGGGGGTGGCCCGTTTTGCATGAATGCAGCGCCCGATTGCTAGGAAACTTTGCATGCTAATTTCCATCCCCAAGTTTTTTGCTAATGCCGTCTCACACAAATCGTTACACATCAGTATGAGTCAGTATGAGTCAGATTTTTCGGATCCCATTCCAATTGGCTATGACTATGCAAATTGTGCAGGCCCTGGTTAGGCAACCTGGCCTGGCGGAGACCTGTGGTCAGAGGAGCGCACACAAGTTTATACTGTGTAACGTTATGAAAGTGACATAACTGAAGGATGATCAGCTAATAATTTGTTGTCATATTAACCCATTTTGGGCGGGAACCCCCTTTGGTTATGTTGAAAAATAGCAGATCTACAAGCTCATAGCGCGCCACTGAGTGGCGCGCTACGAGCTTGTAGGTCTGCTATTTTTGAAAAATTGTGAAAATATTTATTTCAGGTCAGGCCTAAATGGGTTAATAACCTATTATCTTTGTAGTAGTTATTTATATAGACTCATCGTGACTCTTCCTCCAGCCTTTCGTCACCATCGTGTTGTATGCGTTGGCGGGGACGGTGGGCTTCGTGACCCACTACCTGATCCCCCAGCTCAGGAAGCACCACCCCTGGCTGTGGATCTCACACCCCGTCCTCAAGACCAAAGAGTATCACCAGTTCGAGCCTAGAGGTAAGCCACTGAATCTTCTAAATCCTCCAGTTTTCTGAAATAAATATTTTCACGATTAAAAAAAAATAGCAGACCTACAAGCTCGTAGCGCGCCACTCGGTGGCACGCTATATGAGCTTGTAGATCTGCTATTTTTCAATAGCTAAATTATAACATAATGTTTAAAACACCAAAAGGGGTTCCCGCCCAAAATGGGTTTTCAAAGCTCAAAAAAAGCTCAAAGATCTGCTATTTTCGACTCCCCAGAATAGGGACACTAGAGTAAATGTTGTTAATTTTTTTTTAAACAAAGCAAACTAAATTGTATATTGTGCGGCACCCTCCAGTGCACATAGTGAACAGAGTGACATACACACAGAGAGTCTTGTCTTTGCACTGTCCACTTCACAGTGACTCAACTCAAATATAAATCAGGATGTATTCAAGAGCACGGATTTCCCTGTTTTGGGGGGATTGCCATGTTTGAAATCAGTGCACCAGAACAGCCTAGATGTAATTTAACAAATATTAACAGCACATGGGCTCTCTGAGCCCAGGGCATGCAAGCAGAGGTCAACAGCCTGCCGTCAGTCATTAAACACAATTAAATAAAACAATTCACCATATTTCAGTATTAATAAGTCTATAGTATTAACTTGTCGGGAAGAAACCACCCAACTCCAAATAAAGGAATACTGCCTCGTCAAAGTTGGTATTGTGACTTTATATTGTCAATTACTTGCTTGAGATGGGGAGAGGTGGTGGAGTTAGCTGCTTTGCCCAATGGAGTTAAGAGGTTTTGTCCGAAGCGCTTTATGCTTTATACTTTTCATTGATTCAATTATTTTTTTAACCAGCACACAGCACCCATAGCACTGATTTATTTAACCCATTCTGACCGGGCACCCATTTTGGTGTTGGCATCATGTCATGCTTTAGCTATTGAAAAATAGCAGATCTACAAGCTCATATCGCGCCACCGAGTGGCGCGATACGAGCTTGTAGGTCTGCTATTTTTGAAAAATCGAAGAACGACTGACATTTTTATAATCTGATCTCAGGTCAGAATGGGTTTAATCAGGTCAGTGTGTGTCCAGCGGAAACCTCGTATGAATCTGATCTCAGGTCAGAATGGGTTAAAAAAAATGCATATGCATATGGACAGTATAAGTAAACTGAGCGTATGAGTGTAGAGAGGTGGAATATACAGCACCAGTCTCAGAACTGAACTGGGGACGTTGCGATGGCATGTTCGAAGCAGATCAGCTACGAGTGTGCACCTGTGCAGGGCGTTCTGTGTTCTAAGAAAGCTGTGATTGTTGATTGATATGCTTGGTTGACTTGACAGAGGATGCAGTGTTGATGTGGTTTGAACGGCTGTACGTGGGACTGCTGTGTTTCGAGAAGTACGTCGTCTATCCCGCCATCGTGCTGAGCGCGCTCACCAACGATGGCTTCGCCCTCAGTCACCGCAAGAAGCTGGGAATCCAGTGAGTGGACACACAAAGCACATGCACATGCACACGCACAAACAGACACATACACAGTCACATACGCACGCACTGTACTTTGCACGCACGCACGCACGCACGCACGCACAGATATAGTTGAGGGGTGATTTCACCCGCGTGCTGAAAAAGCAGGGTGGCATTTCATTAACTGTCACGGTGTGTCAGGTGAGGACCCAGAAGCAGACAAGGGAACACTGAACACAGGGAACATTACTTCAAACAAAAGGAACAGAAAACACCATACAATGTAAATCACAAGACAAAATATCACAAGGGGACAGATCATGACAAATACAATATTTCAGTAAATAAATCACATTTACAAATGTATTGCACTTGCGCATGTGTGTGCGTGCGTGCATGCGTGTGTGTGTGTGTGTGTGTGTGTGTGTGTGAGAGCGCGTGTGTGTGTGTTAACCCATTCTGACCGGGCACCCATTTTGGTGTCGGCATCATGTTATGCTTTAAGCTATTGAAAAATAGCAGATCTACAAGCTCATATCGCGCCACCGAGTGGCGCGATACGAGCTTGTAGGTCTGCTATTTTTGAAAGAATCGAAGAACGACTGACATTTCTAGAATCTGATCTCAGGTCAGAATGGGTTCATCAGACACAGTGTGTGTCCGGCGGAAACCTCGTAAGAATCTGATCTCAGGTCAGAATGGGTTAACTATTTCTACTATTATACTCGGTCCCCCCTCTCCCAGCTGTGACGTGCTCCTGACCACGGTGGCGGGCATGAAGCTGCTGCGCTCGTCCTTCTGCGACCCCACCCTGCAGTTCCTCACGCTGCTCTTCACCCTGGTCTTCTTCCACTTCGACTGTCCACACGCGTCTGAGAGCTTCCTGCTCGACTTCTTCCTCATGTCCATCGTCTTCCACAAGGTGATGATGATGATGATGATGTGCGATTGTACGAGTGTGTGGGTGCGTGTGTGCGTGTGTGTGTGTGTGTGTGTGTGTGAGTGTGTGTGTGTGCGTGCGTGTGCTGTGCGTGTGAGTGCGTGTGTGCGTGTGTGTGAAAGAAAGCAGAGGCAGACACAGCTACAGCCGAAACAGAAAGTGTTGCGTGGAATATGTCCTGTGGGGCATTTGGCAGTTTTCTCATCTATCATAACTGCCTAATCTCTGAAGCACATGACACACACGCGCATACACACATACACACACACACACACACACACACGCACACACGCACGCCCACACGCACACATGCACACACACACACACACACACACACACACACACACACACACACAAAGTCACACCATGCGCTTTTCCTAGAATGGATAACAGCATGTGGATATTTTCACAATAGTGTTCATAGCGCAGTGAGTTCAAGTCAAATCCAAGTTCTATAAGCGACATTGTCCCACAGTAGTGTCAGCTAAACATTGACATTGTATCTAAATGTTACCTAGTGTGAACTAAACATGGTCATGGTGTGTGTGTGTGTGTGTGTGTGTGTGTGTGTGTGTGTGTGTGTGTGTGTGTGTGTGTGTGTGTGTGTGTGTGTGTGTGTGTGTGTGTGTGTGTGTGTGCGTGTGCGTGCGTGTGCGTGCGTGCGTGTTTGGTGGGGAGCAGTTTATCAGTTTATCAGAGTCCATAAAGCAAGACGACAGAAACAAAGAACGACAGAAAAAGACTCGACTTGTTTTGACTGTGGGATATAAATAACTGTCTGTGGGACAAAACCCACAACGCACAGCTTCATTTCTGCTGTCTGACCTTGACTCTGAGGGCTATTACACGCTGGCCAAATATTTGAACAACTTATTTGGACGAGGAACTGAAACCAGATATAAGACCACAAAATGAGTTAACATTCTGCAGGAAACAAGAGGCCGCTCTGTGACAGGGACTGCTGCTTACCAATGTCTTAGAGCAGTGTTTCTCAACCAAATGGACCCTTACAGATTAATTGTACACTCTCAAGAGTTAAATTATTGATAAACATCTGCATTACTTATTTACAAATCTCTCTAGGTCGTCCTTAGAAGTACAAGTACAAGTAGTCTACACAATAGAGAATGTATAGAAGAATTGTTATTTTGTTCAACGATTGTCTGTTATCTCTCCTATGGTACCAACATCAATACAGCATAATGAGGACATATTCTTTCGTTTTGTGTCTGCAAGGCTAAATCTCATCAAATGGTGGTCTGTGCGGCTCAAATGCGGAATAAATAATGGGTCTTGATATTAAAAGAGTTGGAAACCACTGTCTTAGAGCACTCATTCACAACCCGTGGGCTGGGGCCGTGTGGGTATTGCAAATGGGCCCCCAAATAATTGGCTTAGATTTTTTTTCTAGACCTCCCAATGTTGAATGAATGGACCATTGTAAATCACTTTGAGTAAGCAGGTCGTGGTGCATAGAAAAATACTATAAAAATGCAATCCATTATTATTATTATTATTAGATACCTCATTGGCCGCTGCAGTTTATTGGAGCGACCTGTATCGCAGGGAAGGCAGAAGTCAAGCAGAAGTGCGGAACGTAGGTGTCTACTGGCCAATCACAGCGTGTCTTCAGCGTGTCTCCCGCACTTATCAATTCAACATCAAGCAGCTTTATTGGCATTTGAAAACAAACGTTTACATTGCCTCTGATTGGCCTACCGAATGTCCCCCTCTGGCGGCGGTGGCTCAGGGGTGGCTCAACCGCAAGGTTGCCAGTTCAAACCCGGCTCCCCCAGAGTTAGTGTTGAAGTGTCCTTGAGCAAGACACTGAACCCCTTATTGCTCCTGATGTGCTGGTTGGTGCCTTGCATGGTTTCCGCCGCCATCGGTGTATGAATGTGTGTGTGAATGGGTGAATGTAATGCACAATCTATGTAAAGCGCCTTGGATAAAGGCGCTATATAAATGCACCATTTACCTCTGTGACGCATGCGGAAGCTTGCCTTCCCTGGAGATTCAGGCGGCCAGAGCAGAAATAGGCGTCTAATAATAATAATAATAATATCTGGGATTTATATAGTGCTTTTCTTGACACTCAAAGACGACATGTGTTGGGGCCAGGGGGGGGGGGACAAGAAAAAAAGGACAACTTTATTAGGAAAAAAACAATTAAAAGAACCTTTCTATGTCTATACTGGTGCTACCAATCTGGGGTCCTGGGGGAATAGAATGTGCATAACAGGATGTTGGCCCGTTTGGTCCGTGTATACTATATATGTTCCGAATGCCCCTGCCGACAGATTCAGTAGCGCAGCTCGGAATTGGTTCTTGAGAGATTAGTGTGCTGCTGGCCTGTATGTATGTTATGTGTGTTTTATATATGTAGGACTAATAATTATGTTCTCTCT
>NC_139704.1:43291614-43394114 GCF_964188405.1 Protomyctophum parallelum | reverse complement strand
CTCGTCTCTCTGGGGCTGGTGGGATCAGCTCTCAGCTGCATGCAGCCCAGCATCAGCAGCGGTCCAGCCAGGTAGCTGCTGCTTCAGACTCCCCTCCTGGTTTATCACTGTGTGAATTCAGCTTCAAGACTCCCCTCCTGGTTTATCACTGTGTGAATTCAGCTTCAAGACTCCCCTCCTGGTGTATGACTGTGTGAATTCAGCTTCAGACTCTGCTATCTGCTATTTTAGAAAAATCGTGAACATGTGGTGCATATCTTTGAATACCGGTACATGTTCTTGATGTCAACGGCGCGGGCTCTCTCTCTCTCTCTCTCTCTCTCAGGTCTCTTCGTCGTCGTCCACACTCAGCCTGCTGTTTGGGAAGCGTAGCTTCTCCAGTGGCCTAGTCATCTCTGGGCTGTCGGCCGCCGAGGGGGGCAACACCACCGACACACAGTCCTCGTCCAGCGTCAACATCGCCATGGGGCCGTCGCACCGCTCCAGCAGCAGGGCCACACAGGTCGGGGAACAAGTGGGCAAACAGATTCTATTACCTCTCACACTATAGGGCTGGGCGCACTGGTGGAAAGTACACATTATCTTACCTCTCACACTATATAGGGCTGGGCAAACAGCTTCTCTTATACCTCTCACACTATAGAGCGTCGCAGTCCCTCCCCCTTTCAGAACAACGAGTGGCCCAGGAAATGAATCGCAATGCATTTGTCCCATGGGCATTTCGTGCTTTATTTATTTAAAGACCTTTTAAGCGTCGTACGAAGCCAACTCTTGTCGTGACAAATCATGACAACACACACAATATTTTGGGCCAAACAAAGAATTAGAAAGTAGAAGAAAACAGCAGGTTACAACCCTTTTTTGTTGTTTTTCTTCTTTGTAATTATTTGTTTGGTCCAAAATGTTGTGTGTGTTGTTATGATTTGTCACGACAAGAGTTGGCTTCGTACAACGCTTAAAAGGTCTTTAAATAAATAAAGCACGAAATGCCTATGGGACAAATGCATTGCGATTCATTTCCTGGGCCACTCGTTGTTCTGAAATGGGGAGGGACTGCGACGCTCTATAGGGCTGAGCTAACAGCTTCTCTTATACCTCTCACACTATATAGGGCTGGGCGCACTGGTGGAAAGTAAACATCTTACCTCTCACACTATAGGGCTGGGCGCACTGGTGGAAAGTAAACATCTTACCTCTCACACTATAGGGCTGGGCGCACTGGTGGAAAGTAAACATCATCTTACCTCTCACACTATAGGGCTGGGCGCACTGGTGGAAAGTACACATCATCTTACCTCTCACACTATAGGGCTAGGGTGCACTGGTGGAAAGTAAACATCATCTTACCTCTCACACTATAGGGCTAGGGTGCACTGGTGGAACCAGGCCCGGAGTGGAACTCCAAATCAGGCCGGGAGTTATACGCCCTGGCAGGCCACACCGCGCACGCGCGCCGAAATTTTGGGGGCCCTTGGGGGACATTTTGGGGGCCTTTACAGTAATTTCACATGAGAAATGTACCATGTTGTTATTTATATTATTAACTTCTTCCCTCCATTAACACAAGACACACAACGTATAGTTGTGCTGCAGCAACACTGCCTGAATTTAATTGAAATTGACTGTGGCTGGCCTGGCCTGAGCTTAGGAGAGATTTCTTTTTTGCTGGCCTGACCTGATGCAAAACAGCCAGGGACAGCCAGGGACAGCCAGGCCACTAGGAGGCAGGCCACCGGGAATCGTCCCGGTGGCCAAACCGGGCCTGGGTGGAAAGTACACATTATCTTACAGTACCTCGCACACTATAGGGCTGGGCAAACAGCTTCTCTGACCTCACACTATAGGGCTGGGCAAACAGCTTCTCTTACCTCACACTATAGGGCTGTATTTCTAAATTTCTATTTTACAACTTTTATCTTTTACTACTCTACTAACCCATTCTGACCTGAGATCAGATTCTAAAAATGTCTTCTACATCCTGACAGTTTTCTGAAAAAGCTATGTTTCTATGTCAGTGCTTCTTCGATTTAAAAAAAATAGCAGAGCCACAAGCTCGTAGCGTGCCACTCGGTGGCGCGCTACGAGCTATATGTAAAACGTTTGCCTCGATGTGATGCAACATGTTGTGAGCTTGTAGATCCACACTTTTAGCTCTTTTGTCTGATTTTATGTATGTATGGGATGCACACTGATAGGGATGCACACAAACAGCAACAGAGAATACATATTTTATTATTTAATAGAACTGGACTACATCATGGTCAACACAGATCGGCGCTGTGCAGAACTGTAGTCCCAGGTGTCCCATAAGGTGGCATAACCGTTTCCTGGTCCGGTTCAAGGAAGCTCTTAGAAGGAAGTGAAGTGGTCACGTGACTGGGCTGCGCCATGACACTTTCATGGACACTTTCACGGGAGCCAAACTACACCCGGAAGTTCGGCAGAATGCACTGGAGCCAATGAGAGCTCAGTGACCAGCTCATGAACAAACATTATTTATGAATGACTGAGACCTTTTGTAAAGTGATCGCTTCTGGAAAATAGAATAATATATATAACACGTTATTTTAGGCTGTCTTATTTTTTGATGTGCATACTACTTAATGTGATTTATTTTTTCAAAGAGCAGAGAGCAGCCCAGGCAGAAAACTTACTATGTGCTCTTCTATAAATACCTCAATAAAAATAAATAGTTATTAAGTCGAAAAACAACCACTCGGAAAAAACGTGTGATATCACTTATGTCTTCTTTCATATTCCTGAACCAATTATATGACAAAGCTCGCAATCGTTCATGTATAATGTTTGTTATGAGCTGGTCCAGCCGGCTCCATTCACTGCCATGTATTCATTGCACTACCGGTGTGAGTTTGGCTCCCATGAAAGTGTCCATGAAAGTGTCATGGCGCAGCCCAGTCACGTGACCACTTCACTTCCTTCTAAGAGCTTCCTTGGTCCGGTTCAATGCTCCATACATTTGTTTGATTGGCTCGGCAGCAGATCTGAACGGGAAACAAAAGGTTCATATCTCTAGTTACTGTATGCACAGGGCCTATTAGGGTTAGCCTCAGTCCCAGACTGCGAAGAGAAAAGCCTGGTCACAACTTAAAGCAGAGAAGCTATCGGCGGAAGTGTCGGCCCGGAACATCCATCAGATGTATTTCCCCCGATATTTTCCCGACCAATCACAAAACGTGAGCGGTATACTTGAGCCAAAATCCAGCAACTTTTGCCCCAAAAAAATGATAGCGTCTACAGCGTAGGTGTTGCCCAGTGTGATTCAGGTTCCAATGTGAATCCATCTGAAAAAGATCATAAGTGAAGATACATTTTTATTTGTATACATTTTTCAGCCTAACCACATCTCTCTCCATCTTACTCTTCTTGTCTTTTGCTAACTCTTAGTGGACATCGGAAGCGTATGAGAGTATAGACGCGACGTACTCTAATGCTGCCATTGGTCCAAAAGACAGCACGCAGTCAGGTGACCGAAGCTGCGGCCAGCTATTGGAGAATACACAGGAAGACTCCGCCTCTGCGTCGACTGTCCCAGAGGCGACGGATCAAAAGACTGACTAAGAGAGAGAAAGCACACACACACACGCACACACACACACGAGACGACTGAAAGTGCACGGACACGTCCTAATACAGTATACAGAAAAGACTGTATGAATGATCACAAGCGAGACTTCACACTACATGTCTAGACACATGCAGATGATTGTATGAGATAACACCCATGCACACGAACCTGCCGCCTCTCCTGTCCACAGCATGGTCTCACCCTGTTGTCTGAATGTAACGAAACTAAAAGAAGTGATCTCTGATCCACTGATCGAATAAAGACTTTTTAAAACAGATTGCTTAATAATTCCCTCGCTTGTCTTGATCACACTGCATTGATTGGACACATTGATTATGTGAGCTGATTTTGTATTTATTTATTGGTATTTTAAAAGTACCACTGTGCAATCTGCTGAACAACAGCAGCCATTGGGTAGCGTGAATTCCATTTGTGTCCGAGCATAGGCATGGCTGAGGCATGGTAACGCCCCGCCTGTCTGTGATTGGTCTACTGACACTGCCCGTCTTGACTGTCCTCGAGACGCGAGGTTACTCCGTGGTGAGATTGAGAAATAAATAATAGGCTACAAGAGAATGACAGCTTGGCACGCGCAACAGAATGCAGCCTTGTGTAACTAACTTGTACGTTTTATATTTGTAGAAGAGGCAAACTAATATTGTTTATGCATGTTCAATCAATTATTCCATCAAAGCAAACGGCATAAACAATATTAGTTTGCCTTGTATCATACCATACTACTTGTATCATTTCCCACCACGGAGTAACCTCGCATCAGACTATCCAGCATGACAGTCAAGACAGGCTGTGTCGGTAGGCCAATCACAGGCAGGTGGGGCGTCACCATGCCTATGCTCGGACACAAACGGAATTCACGCCATTGGGTAATTACTAAATATTGAACTGCAAATGGAACCAGCTGCGAGTACTATAGACGAATAACAGTTTAAGTCCAAATTTTATTCGGACCCCTCCACGAAAAGTTGTTGGCCTAGTTGGCCCACTTGAAAATCTCGAAAGTGTTCACAGAATATATTATCAACTAAATCTTAGTGTTTTGCCAATAATTTGGGGGCCCACTTGCAATATCCTCACGGTCCACCAGTGGGCCCTGGTCCACAGGTTGGGATTGGGAATGGGAAGGGAGTCGCTGTTGTAGAGGATGACACCAGAAGAAGGGTCTACGAGTCGACACACCGTCATCAAAACCTTCTGCAACCAAAATCGGAATGGAAACCGGTTTGCAGAGCATTCCATAGCCTCTAGACTAGGCAACAACACTCAAATCAGCGTCACATTAAATAATTGTAAAAAAAAACAAGAAGAAAAGCAATTTAAAGATGGGTACTAATTATGTCACATTTTGGTGTGGGCCGAGAACCCAAACCCATTCAGTGACAATGTACAGGTTTAGTTTAAAACGAGAAATACACCATCTGGAAGCCTTCTTGAATAATATTCAAAAGAGAGTATATTCAGAGTAATATTCAAACCAGTGGTTGTAAAGCACTTTGAGTAAGCACGTAGTGCATAGAAAAGCGCTATAAAAATGCAATCCATTATTATTATTATTATTATTATTAGAGTAGCCCGGTATAATTAAAATCAGTTGTGTTGTAACATGAGTCATGAGCTATGGAAATCACACCTGTGAATACACTTTTATATTTATTTTATTCATAAGGGCTTGTCTATGTCATATTGTCATCACACAGTTTCTTTCTTTTTTCTCTCATTGGGTCTTTTAACAATTAACAGGGACACATCCACATGTACTGCACACAACACCTCAAACATGGTCATGGACACTAGAAATGTGGTCCTCACATGTCTAGGACCCCCAGATTGATGTACAGTATATTGCCTAGCTGAAAAGATGTAGCAGGGAGTCGGGGAGCCCCATAAAGGAAGATTTGTGTTCATCTTCTTCCCATCACATTGTGATCTTGTAGGTCAGCCATTTTTAGTAGCTGACAAACTAAAGGCATTTTTTGTTTGAGATCTTCAAAAATAGATCTATACGACCTCATAGCATGTCACATAACATGGTATGAGCTTGTATATCTGCTGTACACCACTGGACCTGACAGAGAACCTGCCACATCAACTCAAACTCAAGGAAAGACATGAATCATTCACACACATCACAACCCAGTTTTTATAGTGTCTTGAGCTCGTTAGCAAACCTACTTCATCTGGTCCTCACAGGTGATGACATTCAGGCTCATCAAGGCTTCAGGGAGAGGAGAGTGGAGTAAAGAGAGAGGACAGAGAAGTCGACAACTGGGAGGAAATAATGTCCCTACACAATGTCCCTAGTACTGAATGTCAGTCTGCAGGTATTCTTTCGGCATACAGTATGTATGCCACTGATTTACTATGACACTTTATTATCATACTATCATCATCATCATACTATAATTCTTTTTTTTTTTTTTATATATATATATATTTTTGCGGCTTACGCCTTTTATTGATTTTTGAAGGGACAGACAGTAGGCTGACAGGAAACGGGAGAGAGATGGGGGGATGACATGCAGTAAAGGCCGTGTCGGGTCCGGGAGTCGAACCCGCGGCACACTGCGACTGGATTACCAGTCCGGTGCCTAGACCGTTACGCTACGGCCTGGGCCCATACTATAATTCTAACAATGTCTGTCCGCCTGTGTGTCTGTCTGTCTGTCAGAAACACCGCCGTAGCTCCTCATTGCCTGCCCCAATCGCTCCCACTTTTCACACAGGCATTGGCCATATGAATATGGAGGGCGTAACGAAGCCCTTTTTTTGATTTGACACATTAATGATTATTAATTAATTTATTAGTGAATTAAAAACGCACTGGGCGCAGTACCCCCCACGGCCACAAGGGGGGGGGCAAATATCTCACAACGGGTAAGGGCTAGTAATAATAACTAGAAATACAATTCCTTTAGAAACAGTGAAGGCTTGAGTAGATCCCTACTGGATGATGATGTATTGGCCCACACGACGTCCCTGTCTTCCTATTTCTATGACGTTACAGCACAGCCTCAATTAAGAGCACCGGCTGAGCTTCCCAATGGAGAGGGCACTTATTACCGACCATCAAAAGGACAGGTCCTCTAGCATCCTTTGATGTATACACAAATTACACATGTGAACGTGCCTGCGCCTAAAATTACCATTCTGTTGAAAATGCATAGTATACTAATGTCTTAGTATATTATCATTTTTGTTATGTTTTATTTTATGAAATGTATTTGTATTATATTCTCTTCAGTTATATGTAAAGCACTTTACAGTCTTTACTTTATTTGTTGTTACTACTACTACTACTACTACATTAATTAACATCATAAAGTAACCAATCTAGAACCTTTTCCCCCAATATAATGCAAAATGTACTTGGTGAAGAATTAAAAAGCACAAATATTCCCTGTATTAGTTCAACTTTAATCGCTTAATTGCGCTATTGAAAGAAAGACACAATCACATTCTATTAAGTATTTATTATAAGATGTTACATTTAATTAATTTATTTCTCTAGCAGCACTATTTAAATTACAGATATTCAAGGAGTGTAACCATAGAATGAAGATCTTCTGAAATATGCTGTCATGTAAACAAAGAAAGAGACTGCATTTTACATCCAAATGTACCACATCTGAACACACTTCTAACATAAATGTATGTTAAAAATATAAGTTAAACACTGCCGTAACACACCTTTGTGTCTTTATATATATATATATATATATATATATATATATATATATAATAAAAATAAAACAATGAATGAAAAATACAAATGTTAAAATAAATTAAATAAAACAAATAAAAATGTGATTATTTTGTTTTGACATTAAGTTACAACTTCAGTTGAAGCTGATATGCTGTAGCCTCCACGTCACTCAAATGTTCATTGTCTGTCAGAACCACTAGCTCCTCTGAATGTGTAATGTACGTCATCCTGTAAATTGTAAAAGAAAAGTGAAACTTTATTATTTTTCTTAGATTAGTTAGATGGACCTGTTCATGGTCCATTTACAGCGATCATCCACTAAGGATGGAATCGATGTAATCAACAACAGCCAAGTGTGCCTGTTCACTTCCAAATGACACAACAGCTTATGTTTCAGAAAGAAAGTATATACAGTATACTGTATATATAAAAAATACATTTGAGTTTTTTAAACGGAACATGTTTTTATTTTGTTTTGTTGCAACACAGCTCAAAACTCTTCCTCCGGCCTCATTACATGGAAAACAAACACATTTTGGCACATTCAAGCCACAAAACAGGCAGATTTATTTTCTTCTTAATTGTTTTTCTTTTACTTATTAGGATAGTTGCATTAACTCTCGCGCTGGGAAATTTCAAATTGTAACACATTTATCTGCATTGCTGTATGAATCATGATGTATTATTTACTGTATGATTATTTTATATACCCAGCTCTGCAAGTGCCACAGCTCTGCAGTCTGCACTCCGCAACCCGGCAATAATCACAACCATTCATGGCTAAGCATAAATAAAGACAAAAGATCTAACACATTTTGCACCTTTCTGATCTATTAATGAAATGTGTATTTTTCTTTCTCCAGAGGTATAATTCTACTGTCCCTGGAAGAAAGTATTGTCACCTGCTATCCTACTGTCATGCAGAGAATTGAGATGACCAAACAAGATCAATAAATGTTTCTGATAGTCCCTACTGCTCCATGCTGATTCTAATTTAGTCTAACAGCTCTATCTTGAAATACATGGTTGGATCCCTATGAAACAAGGCTAGGTTGGGTGAACGTGGATTATGACCCAGGGTCATAAGACATTGGCCAAATCCACATGGCTGACGTGTGTATATGGTCTTTTGAATGCTACAGTGAGGGATAGTTGCGTTCTTCTAGGGGTGTTCCAGAGTAGTCGTGCTGATCAAGGATACATTGTTTTTGTGATCATATTACTCAATAAAATCAACTCCTCAGACAGCACAAACTCGAGTATTAGCAAGATATTAGCTCATAATTTACAGTACCACTACTTATGTACATGATCATCTCAACAATTTGCCTTGTGAAAATTGGGCCCATCTTGTGGTGAGAGCAGCACTGGAAGATAAATAAATCTCAAACCGCACTACATATCACATATCTGTCAACCACTAGGCATCAACTATAATACAGTAGATTCAGCCACTGCACCTTGATACAAATAAATGACTGTTGTCAGCGTCTCAATCATCTTCAGAAGTCGCCAGCAATCTCTGAACCTAGAGAAAGTTAACTGAACTACAATAAAAAGCACTGCAGTACTAGGCTTCAAATTGTTTCCATAATTTCCATTCAGATCCAGTTATTCTCTAGAAGTGTTGTTGTTAATATAAAGTGTCATACAAGTAATTCTGACAAACTATGAAAAAGTCTTCAGTATTCATAATACTAGTGAAATATACAATAGGAATCTCTCAAGAGTTTCAGATATTTATGTCTGCATACTGCAGTACTTTAATACATACTCATACAGTATTGTTTATAGTAAATAACTGAATTACTATGTCATTTACGTAGCAAAAAGCATGCTGAATAGAACAAATGTCACTTTCGGTGTCAATAAAATAATTTACCTTTGTCTGTTGATCATCTCTAATGCCTGATTTATACTTGGTTGTGTGCTGTCATGCACTGGAAATAGCCAATCTACAAGCTCACAACACATCACAACGTGATGTGTTGTGACTGGCGTCCAAGTATAAATCATGCATTAATGTCTGTGATCCATCTACAAAAGGCATTGCAAAAACTGAGAGGCTTAGGCATCTAAATCAATAAAGAGAAGAGTGATTACCTAAAACTGTTTTTTAAAAAAAGAGAAGGAAAATCAAACCAATATCTGTACAAATATCTGACCACTCTCCTAAAATACCAGAAACACCTCTGGAGGAGGCATGCCAGACTGCAATAGGGAGTCTGTAATAAGGTACCAAAACTGAACGTGTCTTTTTCTGTTCCTATGTGCTATTATGTGTATTATCTCTTTTATGAGAGAGAAAGGATGAGAGAGCGAGAGAGAGGATGTCTTGAGGTCTAGTTTGTAAAGGCTAATTCATGCTTTGACAAAAAAGTGCAGTGTGACTTTTGGCTCAACAAAAATGAAGTATTTGCAACAGAACAATGTGCTGCTGGGTGCTCAGGTGGCGCATTGGTAAAGTGCCTGCCCACCGCCACAGAGGTTGTGGGTTCGAATACACCATGGTGCATCTGGCTTTGTCAAGCGTCTGCACCAACGCAATTGGTGTTCGGGGGAGTGAAAATAGTTACTGCACGCACTCCTACGGGCTGGGGTGGCAACTGTCAGCATGCAGGGATAGTGTTGGGCGGGAGTAGTAGAACAGTGAGTCAGTAAGACACAACACAGGGGGAGGAATCAATTGACATCATGGCAGCAGTGACAACACAGGGGGAGGAATCAATTGGCCTAATGACTAATTGTGTAGAAAAAGTGGTAAAAAGCAACAAAAGAAAATGCACACAACATATTCTTCACTAAAGCATAACGTAGGATCAAGAGGCACCAGCTGATCCATGATGACCTGTAGGAATTGGTGGGAAAAGTGTGTTCAGTATCAGTCCACCACTGTTAGGCTTAATCCCAATATATACAAAATAAATAATAATATACTGAGTTAATAATAAAACCAAAACACTGTGTTTTTAAAAGTTGAGTGAATGGCCTTTTGACAGAAGTTAGCACAGTGACTGGATTTTGTCCAAAGAACAATTAGATAAAAATAACAACGAATCAAACAAAAACGTTGTATGCCGATGACATGATGCTGTTCTGTTATTACAGACCCATGGCTATGCCATGGATGTGGACATGGCTGTGCAATATAAATTGCAAATCAGTTTAAAAGGTTTCAACAAGATAAAATATGTTTCATTCATTCAGTCCATGAAGGCTATAGGGAGCATGCAGTGTTGTGAAGGAATGTTTAACCCATTCTGACCGGGCACCCATTTTGGTGTTGGCATCATGTCGTGCTTTAGCTATTTAAAAATAGCAGATCTACAAGCTCATATCGCGCCACCGAGTGGCGCGATACGAGCTTGTAGGTCTGCTATTTTTTGAAAAATCGAAGAACGACTGACATTTTTAGAATCTGATCTCAGGTCAGAATGGGTTCATCAGACCAGTGTGTGTCCGGCGGAAACCTCGTATGAATCTGATCTCAGGTCAGAATGGGTTGTAAAGAGAGAGGACAGAGAAGTTGACAACTGGGAGGAAATATGTCCCTACACAATGTCCCTACTGAATGTCAGTCTGCAGGTATTCTTTCGGCATACAGTATGCATGCCACTGATTTACTATGACACTTTATTATCATACTATCATCATCATCATCATACTATAATTCTAACAATGTCTGTCCGCCTGTGTGTCTGTCTGTCTGTCTGTCAGAAACACCGCCGTAGCTCCTCATTGCCTGCCCCAATCGCTCGTTCACACAGGCATTGACCATATGAATATGGAGGGCGTAACGAAGCCCTTTTTTTGATTTGACACATTAATGATTATTAATGAATTTATTAGTGAATTAAAAACGCACTGGGCGCAGTACCCCCCACGACCACAAGGGGGGGGGGGGGGCAAATATCTCACAACGGGAAAGGGCTAGTAATAATAACTAGAAATACAATTCCTTTAGAAACAGTGAAGGCTTGAGTAGATCCCTACTGGATGATGATGTATTGGCCCACACAACGTCCCTGTCTTCCTATTTCTATGACGTTACAGCACAGCCTCAATTAAGAGCACCGGCTGAGCTTCCCAATGGAGAGGGCACTTATTACCGACCAGCAAAAGGACAGGTCCTCTAGCATCCTTTGATGTATACACAAATTACACATGTGAACGTGCCTGCGCCTAAAATTACCATTCTGTTGAAAATGCATAGTATACTAATGTCTTAGTATATTATCATTTTTGTTATGTTTTATTTTATGAAATGTATTTGTATTATATTCTCTTCAGTTATATGTAAAGCACTTTACAGTCTTTACTTTATTTGTTGTTACTACTACTACTACTACATTAATTAACATCATAAAGTAACCAATCTAGAACCTTTTCCCCCAATATAATGCAAAATGTACTTGGTGAAGAATTAAAAAGCACAAATATTCCCTGTATTAGTTCAACTTTAATCGCTTAATTGCGCTATTGAAAGAAAGACACAATCACATTCTATTAAGTATTTATTATAAGATGTTACATTTAATTAATTCATTTCTCTAGCAGCACTATTTAAATTACAGATATTCAAGGAGTGTAACCATAGAATGAAGATCTTCTGAAATATGCTGTCATGTAAACAAAGAAAGAGACTGAATTTTACATCCAAATGTACCACATCTGAATACACTTCTAACATAAATGTATGTTAAAAATATAAGTTAAACACTGCCGTAACACACCTTTGTGTCTTTATATATATATATATATATATAATAAAAATAAAAAAATGAATGAAAAATACAAATGTTAAAATAAATTAAATAAAACAAATAAAAATGTGATTTTTTTTTTTTACATTAAGTTACAACTTCAGTTGAAGCTGATATGCTGTAGCCTCCACGTCACTCAAATGTTCAGTGTCTGTCAGAACCACTATAGCTCCTCTGAATGTGTAATGTACGTCATCCTGTAAATTGTAAAAGAAAAGTGAAACTTTATTATTTTTCTCAGATTAGTTAGATGGACCTGTTCATGGTTCATTTACAGCGATCATCCACTAAGGATGGAATCGATGTAATCAACAACAGCCAAGTGTGCCTGTTCACTTCCAAATGACACAACAGCTTATGTTTCAGAAAGAAAGTATATATACTGTATATATAAAAAATACATTTGAGTTTTTTAAACGGAACATGTTTTTATTTTGTTTTGTTGCAACACAGCTCAAAACTCTTCCTCCGGCCTCATTACATGGACACAAACACATTTTGGCACATTCAAGCCACAAAACAGGCAGATTTATTTTCTTCTTAATTGTTTTTCTTTTACTTATTAGGATAGTTGCATTAACTCTCGTGCTGGGAAATTTCAAATTGTAACACATTTATCTGCATTGCTGTATGAATCATGATGTATTATTTACTGTATGATTATTTTATATACCCAGCTCTGCAAGTGCCACAGCTCTGCAGTCTGCACTCCGCAACCCGGCAATAATCACAACCATTCATGGCTAAGTATAAATAAAGACAAAAGATCTAACACATTTTGCACCTTTCTGATCTATTAATGAAATGTGTATTTTTCTTTCTCCAGAGGTATAATTCTACTGTCCCTGGAAGAAAGTATTGTCACCTGCTATCCTACTGTCATGCAGAGAATTGAGATGACCAAACAAGATCAATAAATGTTTCTGATAGTCCCTACTGCTCCATGCTGATTCTAATTTAGTCTAACAGTTCTATCTTGAAATACATGGTTGGATCCCTATGAAACAAGGCTAGGTTGGGTGAACGTGGATTATGACCCAGGGTCATAAGACATTGGCCAAATCCACATGGCTGACGTGTGTATATGGTCTTTTGAATGCTACAGTGAGGGATAGTTGCGTTCTTCTAGGGGTGTTCCAGAGTAGTCGTGCTGATCAAGGATACATTGTTTTTGTGATCATATTACTCAATAAAATCAACTCCTCAGACAGCACAAACTCGAGTATTAGCAAGATATTAGCTCATAATTTACAGTACCACTACTTATGTACATGATCATCTCAACAATTTGCCTTGTGAAAATTGGGCCCATCTTGTGGTGAGAGCAGCACTGGAAGATAAATAAATCTCAAACCGCACTACATATCACATATCTGTCAACCACTAGGCATCAACTATAATACAGTAGATTCAGCCACTGCACCTTGATACAAATAAATGACTGTTGTCAGCGTCTCAATCATCTTCAGAAGTCGCCAGCAATCTCTGAACCTAGAGAAAGTTAACTGAACTACAATAAAAAGCACTGCAGTACTAGGCTTCAAATTGTTTCCATCATTTCCATTCAGATCCAGTTATTCTCTAGAAGTGTTGTTGTTAATATAAAGTGTCATACAAGTAATTCTGACAAACTATGAAAAAGTCTTCAGTATTCATAATACTAGTGAAATATACAATAGGAATCTCTCAAGAGTTTCAGATATTTATGTCTGCATACTGCAGTACTTTAATACATACTCATACAGTATTGTTTATAGTAAATAACTGAATTACTATGTCATTTACGTAGCAAAAAGCATGCTGAATAGAACAAATGTCACTTTCGGTGACAATAAAATAATTTACCTTTGTCTGTTGATCATCTCTAATGCCTGATTTATACTTGGTTGTGTGCTGTCATGCACTGGAAATAGCCAATCTACAAGCTCACAACACATCACAACGTGATGTGTTGTGACTGGCGTCCAAGAATAAATCATGCATTAATGTCTGTGATCCATCTACAAAAGGCATTGCAAAAACTGAGAGACTTAGGCATCTAAATCAATAAAGAGAAGAGTGATTACCTAAAACTGTTTTTAAAAAAAAGAGAAGGAAAATCAAACAAATATCTGTACAAATATCTAACCACTCTCCTAAAATACCAGAAACACCTCTGGAGGAGGCATGCCAGACTGCAATAGGGAGTCTGTAATAAGGTACCAAAACTGAACGTGTCTTTTTCTGTTCCTATGTGCTATTATGTGTATTATCTCTTTTATGAGAGAGAAAGGATGAGAGAGCGAGAGAGAGGATGTCTTGAGGTCTAGTTTGTAAAGGCTAATTCATGCTTTGACACAAAAGTGCAGTGTGACTTTTGGCTCAACAAAAATGAAGTATTTGCAACAGAAAAATGTGCTGCTGGGTGCTCAGGTGGCGCATTGGTAAAGTGCCTGCCCACCGCCACAGAGGTTGTGGGTTCGAATACACCATGGTGCATCTGGCTTTGTCAAGCGTCTGCACCAACGCAATTGGTGTTCGGGGGAGTGAAAATAGTTACTGCACGCACTCCTACGGGCTGGGGTGGCAACTGTCAGCATGCAGGGATAGTGTTGGGCGGGAGTAGCAGAACAGTGAGTCAGTAAGATACAACACAGGGGGAGGAATCAATTGACATCATGGCAGCAGTGACAACACAGGGGGAGGAATCAATTGGCCTAATGACTAATTGTGTAGGAAAAAGTGGTAAAAAGCAACAAAAGAAAATGCACACAACATATTTTCCACTAAAGCATAACGTAGGACAGGGGTATTCAACTGGCGGACCACCCAAAAAAAAAAAAAAAGGGGGGGGGGGGGTTTAAGTTAATAATATAAATAACATCAGATGGTACATTTCTCATGTGAAATTGCTGCAAAGGCCCCCAAAATGTCCCCCAAGGGCCCCCAAAATTCTGGCGCGCGCAGTGTGGCCTGCCAGGGCGTATAACTCCCGGCCTGATTTGGAGTTCCACTCCGGGCCTGCACTCTGCACCCCATTATTGGTTGGGTGGAAGGCGATCTGATTTGTATAAGCTTGGCTTGACCATACTAAACGGGCATAGAGCCCCGCTCTCCGATGGACGCCGCACATGGGACCGGACCTCGGTCTTATTCAAAAAAATATTTGTGGACCTTCATCATTTCTAGTTGAGGACCCCTGACGTAGGATCAAGAGGCACCAGCTGATCCATGATGACCTGTAGGAATTGGTGGGAAAAGTGTGTTCAGTATCAGTCCACCACTGTTAGGCTTAATCCCAATATATACAAAATAAATAATAATATACTGAGTTAATAATAAAACCAAAACACTGTGTTTTTAAAAGTTGAGTGAATGGCCTTTTGACAGAAGTTAGCACAGTGACTGGATTTTGTCCAAAGAACAATTAGATAAAAATAACAACGAATCAAACATAAACGTTGTATGCCGATGACATGACGCTGTTCTGTTATTACAGACCCATGGCTATGCCATGGATGTGGACATGGCTGTGCAATATAAATTGCAAATCAGTTTAAAAGGTTTCAACAAGATACAATATGTTTCATTCATTCAGTCCATGAAGGCTAGGGAGCATGCAGTGTTGTGAAGGAATGTTTAACCCATTCTGACCGGGCACCCATTTTGGTGTTGGCATCATGTCGTGCTTTAGCTATTGAAAAATAGCAGATCTACAAGCTCATATCGCGCCACCGAGTGGCGCGATACGAGCTTGTAGGTCTGCTATTTTTGAAAAATCGAAGAGCGACTGACATTTCTAGAATCTGATCTCAGGTCAGAATGGGTTCATCAGACCAGTGTGTGTCCAGTGGAAATCTCGTATGAATCTGATCTCAGGTCAGAATGGGTTAAATAAGAAACCTCTGGACATTATATTAGTCCCAGCTGTTTGTTTTTTTAGTCACATTTGGCTGTGAGAAACAGTTGTTTTACTTACAGTATATGGTTACAGTGTGACTCCCACTAGCCATCAAATCTGTCCTATACCAAGTACCCATCACTAGCCAGAAGTAGATACTAATAGCATCTCTTCTCATGTACGTACGTACATTTTTGCTCTGAAATAGCCCTTCAACCTGGTTAACCCATTCTGACCGGGCACCCATTTTGGTGTCAGCATCATGTTATGCTTTAGCTATTGAAAAATAGCAGATCTACAAGCTCATATCGCGCCACCGAGTGGCGCGATACGAGCTTGTAGGTCTGCTATTTTTGAAAAAAATCGAAGAACGACTGACATTTTTAGAATCTGATCTCAGGTCAGAATGGGTTCGTCAGACCGGCGTGTGTCCAGTGGAAACCTCGTATGAATCTGATCTCGGGTCAGAATGGGTTAACAGTGACCAAAAGCTCCCCATAAAAAACGACAAGAAAGTCGTAGTGGATGGTGCAAATAGTTTATCTTCCACATGGAGGGAGTGGACAACAATATTGTTTACAGCAATTCATGTCATACAGTGGCTCCTTAAAGAAATAAAATGTTCCCTTAAGTTAGGAAACACTACATGGACAGCTACTAGTTATGTAGCCCGAGTAAAGAAAGTGTGGCCTGACATGATTAAGCTTTAAGTGTCTCTTTGAATTCCAGTCATCACCTTACCAAGACACACAGCCACATGTCAGACAACACATTTAATTCTTTTCAGCAAGGTTTCTTTTTTTTTATCATCACAAAAGGCATATACTATTTTCTCTGTATGTTACTTGTTATATATTTATATTTATATATTTAATATAGAAACAAAAATAAGCATACATTTTTGCTGAATAAGACTGAAGAATATCAGCAAAGGGCAATGTAAACCATGGTCCATCTAGTACATGTGAAAGGTACGGTAGCTTGCCCGTTCCCAACTCGCCCACAGTAACAGATTTGCATAGGCAAAAATGGGATTAGCCCTTAGACAGTGGATTTCCTGAATTCTGAAAAAATCTAGTTCAACTCAAAAATGTAAAGGAAAAAAAAAGAAACAGAAAAGAATGTTGACTAGGCTAATCTCTCTTCAACCCCTCTCATCAAATACATATTCATTTTTCTGTGCACATGTTTTTCTTTTGTTTACAGTGTTAGGCTTCAAGTAGATCTAAAAACAATTTGTACATTGACAACTAGATGTGAAATAAATTAACTGTTACAACCAGGCTCAGAGGCAGTAACAATATGGGAGACAGAGCAACTGAATAGACCCAACTCAAAGAATTTAACAAATAATCCAAAAACAAAACAGGATAATGTGGCGTGTGCTAGCCAGTATCAGTGGTGTGAGTGGATGTAATGACATGTATAATGTAGGGGTGTTGTAGGATTCATAACCAAACAAACAGCAAAGAAACATGCAGTGCTGGTCCGCTGGATGAGAGGGAGATACCGTTTATGACTGAGTGGACCAGATTATCTGCGATGGGATACACTGGGCCCAGGTGAATCCCATAAGCACTGACCATGCCTGCCTCCAACCTGCTAATAGACAGATTTGCGCCGCCCTACATGATCACATCATGTTGTTAGCTGGAGGCAAAACAAAGGGATATTGGATTGGAGGCAAACATGGATCACCTCAGAATAATGGCAAAGTTCTTTGGTTGTAGGCTTGCGAATCACCTACTGAACATGTCATGTGTTGCTGAGTTCCAGAATCAAAAGGAGTAAATGGCTTCATTTACTGTGGAAAGCCTGGATTTTTCCAAACAAACACACATGCACCATTTTCATATCCGTTCTAGACCCAGACTGGATCAGCAACATGCAAAGCAAATTGATCACAGTCTAACCACATAACAGCCACCACTGCCAGTCATTTTTTTACTAATACGATAAAATATGAAAGGATTGGACAGAAATCATCAGAAATGCTTATTTCTAGCACACTTAAAATCAGGTTAAATAAATTATTGTCTGTTTTAGGTACAGTATGGATAATTGTCTAAAGGTTTGTCATGCCCAATTAATTCATCAAAAATCAATTGGGGAACTAGGAGAAAAATAGATGTCTCATAATACAACCCATTAGCGCATGATCTGCGTCAGGTGTGTGTTCTATTAGACTTTGTTATTGACTGCATGTTGGCAAAATATAAAAGCAAACTAAATTGATAGGCAGCGTTGGCATTGATGTATTGAGTAGCTAATGTGTTTAGGTAATGTTTTGCCTCCACGGCCATAGAAAAACGTCCTAAAAATGGGTACGGTCTACCAATAGGTATCTCAAATGTGCAAACAACAATTAACCAAACTCACAACAAATATGATGAAAATAATCATTATAAACTTAACCTGTTCCAGGTCTGACTCCCTCCCTGTACTTCGTTTTGCCCCATCTCTTTACCCCCCGCAACTTTGTCGACTGAAGAAGCATTTTAAGAGAGGAAAAAAGGGAGCAAGAACAAAGGCACCGATGGCAACAGGTAGAGCAAAGTTAAGAACAGCAGCTAACTAAATAAACTAAGATCATGGGGAAAGAGGCACTACATATTCAGACCCATTGATATGACGGGTATCCAGACAGTACAACTGAAAAAACTAAACAAAATAAACAAACAAAAAAAAGAAATAGAGGGCAGTGCTTTCAGTGATTGATCAGCACACTGCTCTTTGATCAGGTCATCTGTTGAAATAGAAGATGGCAATTAAGTCAGGCAAAAAAAAGAAAAGCTAATCCAGTTTCCTTTATTATCTTTATCTTATTTTTGATGCTTTCAGAGGCATTAATGGTTGCCAGGGACTTTTTTTTTTTTAAAGGATAAGAAGAAAGTGCAGGTAAGTAAAACCCGGTCAGGTATATAGTAATCTCAAGAACAGATTCCAAGTTTACACTGAATCTGTCAGCAGGGGCATTCAGAACGTGGAATGAAAACAAAGGCACCCCAGGAGGGCCTAAGGCAGAGGAAACAGGCAACATCCTGCTATCCACATTCTGTTTGGGCCGCCCGAGAGGCAAATTCTAAAGGAAAACAGGGCAATGTGTTTTCCTTTTTTTGCCAATGGGTTCCCAGATTGGGCAAGTAGCAATACCGGGCTTTGTTTTTTCTCTTTTGATTATTCCGCTGTGATCGTTGGGAGACCTAGGGGAGTAGTAGGGGAGTTTAAACACTTCTGTGCCAAGAGATTCAGCAATTGATTAATGGCCTGTTCCAATTGCCTTGGTCATGAACTGGAAATGGATATGTCATCATCCAGCATGCAAACATGAACAATGTAGGTGAAATCCGTGAGAATACATTATACAATGGTTAGAAATAAGTTAATGTATTCTGTACAGGTGACTGACTTAGGGGCCTGTACAAGCAGTACCGCTATGAAGACCTCGAGGGAGCTCTGTGAATTGAACATAAAAATCTGGAAGCCAGACAATATTGGATGGACCAAATGGCTCCCCCATAATTGAGAAAGCTCTCAATACTTTCATGAGACCACACTGCAGTGCTGAAGAGCTGCTGGAGAACACACAAAACAAGGCAAATCATGATCAGCTACATGTGATGCCGGTGACTCAAACTAATCAATACTTTGTTTTAACTCGAAGTTAGTAGTGATAAGCTGATCTACTGAAGGACTCCAGCCATTCTCTGTTTATGGTGCTAGTGACATTCTGCAAGTTGAGCTGGTAGTTATTTGCAGTCCTTTCTAATTAAATGAGGTTGGTTTTATTCTATGAGCTATGTATACAGTACATGTTGGGTGGGTGGGTCTATCGAACTTGCTTGTGTCTTGGGCTTGTGTATTCATGCACTGTAATTTTGTTATGATTTTCATGTTAACAATATCCAGTGTTTTTGATATCCTCTTTGTCCCCTGAATGGTTGTTGAATTGCAATCTAAACTTGAAGCATGCATTTTATCACGGCCGGATAGAAGGCAGCATTGTATGTCTAAAACTTCAATCCACACAATGGATTAAATGTAGTTATTTAGTCACAAGCTCTCGTTAATACTTTTTATTGGTTCAATATTTATTAAACCCGATCGACAGACATAACCACTTTCACTTCAAAATGTTAAAAAAAGGAAAAACTGCAGATCTACAAGCTCTGCACTGTGAACTTTCAGATCTGCAATTTTTGCCCTACGAAGCAGGCAATTAATTTACAAAAAGTGAATTGCCCAATAATAGCAATGATTCGAAACAGCACGGCTGTCATTGACAAGCATGGGTTTGATCCCAGGAGAGGAGAATGCTTGGAGTGCTTCTTGGAGGACACGGTCACTCTGTGCCCCATCTCAACTGTAGACAGGAGAGTAGGGATAGCTTTGCCAGGTAGATCTAGCAACAAAAACATAAATTAAAGGGACGGTTTACACATTTCCAAACATTAAACTTCAGTATATAGTATAAGTATCTGTCCTTAAGAAACACTGCAGCTTTTGTTCATGTTTTGGAAATATGTTTTAGTTATACAGTACTTGTATGGGCTCTATGGCAGCATTTCAAAACAAACAATTGTTGCCATATACTATTATTGCATTATTCCCAATCAATTACTGCCAGAAGGTTATGGTGAAAATATGTCCATGGGTTTTGGGTTAAACAACATTTAAGTTAAATTATTCAAGTTGAGTATTGAGTAATTTAGTAAAACACAATTTCTATGGATTCATTTAGACAGTCACAAAGCAGCTTAGCATGTTATTTCCTGGAGATTTCCTCCGATTCCCTTCAGATGCCCTCCTCCATTCCACAATTTGCTACATGACAATTTTGCTTTGTAGCCGGGAGCTTCACCCGGCCATTATTTAACTTTTCAGATCACATTGGTATCTGCAATTATGCATGGACATTATAGGCGAACATTAAAAAAAAAAACATAATAATTAAATACAATAAGTAGATATATAATCTACAAGTACAATGTGATGAGTTGTGAGCTTGTAGAACAAGGTTATGTTTATTTGGATTTATTTTGTTTGCTTATAAGTCAAACGTCCTCAAATATAAACTGGTGAACATTGAATTAATGTAATGAATTAATGTAACTCAGAACATTGTTAACTGGTGGACTCTCCAAATTCGGGTTTGGCCCAAAACTCTGCCATCAGACAGGCTATAGTTGTAGTCTTAATGCATCTGGAAACAAAGAAAACTTTGAATGGAAACCATGCTGTTGTCTGTGCTCTACTATTGAGTCTGTTCTCATTAAGTTAGTCAAGATGTAAAAAGGTGGTGGTGACCTAGAAACACAGGGCAATATGTGGTCAAGTTTTGCCATTTACAACATGAACTAGCATTGTCGCTTCTGAGGGAGAACATACAAAATCATGAATTGATGTATCTAATAAAATCAACACGATGCCTGTGCCTACTACGCCAATGTGAAAACCAAAATTGATCCCCAGGGGTCAAAAACTAGGCAGAGACTGGGGTTCAATTCCTCCGCATGCCAACAAACATAATTAGGCATGTTCGCGGATGGGGCATGGTTGGGGACTCCCCTGCATTCTGTCGCTGCACTATTGACTCCTACAACTAAGGTTGGTGTTTTCAGCGGGGAGCGGAACTGGGAGGGATAGTATGCTCCTCTGCATGCGTTACGCCCCCTCTTCAAAGATCTGGCTGGCAATACGTGGTTTTCTACCACCCCACCCACACCCAACATCAAACAGTAGGGGCTGTCTGTGACAGGACTAAATGAGGGAATTTGCAACAACTAAACTGGGGAGAATTAGAAAAAAAAAAATAGTGAGCACGGTAGTTCAAAAATAAAGAGGTAAAAAGAAAAATGCTAACAAAGCAAAACACAGATCCATTTGTCAGCCAAACTACTTGAAAAAATAGAAGAGGCCCCATTTGTTACAACCAGGCTCAGAAGCAATAACAATAAGGTAGACACAGCAACTGAATAGGTCCAGCTCAAGCATTTAATTAATAATCCAAGAAATAACAAGAGTGTATGGTAGTGTACCTGACAGTTTTTCAGTGGGTGTAACTGTATGCTGTAATGACATGTATGGAGTGTTGTAGGATGATGACCTAAATCAACGGCAAACCAACCAAAAGATATGCAGTGCTTTATGAGAGATACGAGGATGACTGCGTGGACAAGCTTATAAATGATGTGCTATGGGATGCACTGGGCCCAGGTGAATCCCATTAGCACTGATGAGCCCAGCCTCCTACCTGCTTAGGTAATAAGACAAAAACAGAACAAGGAACTTGAAGAAGCAACACAAACAGCCGGTGGAATCAGAGGGGATGTCACCTAAACAACATGGGAGGTAGTGAAAAGCCTACAAAGACATCTTTCTTTTAAGAAGGGAAAAAAAACATGTCAATAAGGCTAAAGCTTCGCAGACCTCCTTCATTCCATCAGTACAGTCAGCTGTCAAACTCTTAAGCCTGAGTTATACTTGGTTGCACATCGTGTTGCACCCTAACTTAATACAATTTTCTGTGTGCAACAATGGCGCCCAACGGAGTATAAATCATAGCAGTCGTGTCAGCAGTGTTTCAAAACGCCCATACACTCTGAACCATGGACATTTAACCCATTCTGTACGGGAACCCGTTTTGGTGTTGGCATTATGTTATGCTTTAGCTATTTAAAAATAGCAGATCTACAAGCTTGTAGGTCTGCTATTTTTTGAAAAATCGAAGAACGACTGACATTTTTAGAATCTGATCTCAGGTCAGAATGGGTTAATCAGACCAGTGTGTGTCCAGTGGAAACCTCGTATGAATCTGATCTCAGGTCAGAATGGGTTAAAGAAACAAAAAAGGTCCACATCTATAAACTCTGTGATGCCACTCTGTAGAGTCTGTATGTCCATAATCATCATTGCTTGTTTTTTTGTTTTTTTCACCAATTGTTTAAAAATCACGTGAGAAGAGGGACATCAGCCGAGAGCTGGACCTCTACCGTCTCTGTCCCTTGCTTAAAACACAGGCTTTCAGGAGGACTGCCCGTCAGCACTGACTGGACTTAAAACACCAGGAAATGTCTGGACCCCATTTCCCATTCTTATGAGTATATTTTTTAAGCTGTACACACACCTCACCATTTATAAACGTAAACTTGGTTTAATTGCACCATGATTTAATTGTCTGGTTGTTGGTGAAACATTCTCGTGTTATAGTTACTGTGTAGAGCCAGCAAAAAAGCAAATAGTAGCCGGACTGCTCAGTAGAGGGATTTGTCTGTGCTAGAGTTACAGAAGCCACAGACGTTATTCTATGAAGTTAAAGAACTACACCGTCGTCCAAATACAAGGTCCAATATGCTTATGTTGCCTGGCAACAAAAACAGTTCCACCATGTCAATTGGAAAGTTGACCCTTTCATATAATTATTCTTTAATTACGCTGTACTGCATATTTCTGATCCTAAAGTGACTCACTGCATGCATGCACAGTTCTTCATTAATGCAGCTAAGCATTACCAATCAAGCCCTTCTGGCTTACAATGTATGTTGCATGTAAGTATTGTATTGCCAAAGGTTATATGGCCAGTTAAATATATTTTTAAAAGATAAGGAACATTCCAAGCATGAAACCTGGTCTTTACAAACTCATAAAGTTTATAATATTATTGTAATCAGGTTAAAAGGCTTTAATGTTGATACATTTCAAATGAAAAGCCTCTTGTCAGTGCACATTATCAATGCTAGATACAATTTTGGGGGGTGGGGAAGGGCAACCTTTCTCTTTAAATATCATGGTATTTTCTATTTAACTCTCTAATGCTAGTTTAAATATAAATTGTTTGGCAAAGTTAATTTCTTATCTAATGCCTCAAATAGTTGTGTGTTAGAAATGTGTATACGTTTCTTAAAGTCCAGAACACAACCAGCATTGTGATACAAAAGCAAACACCCCAATCTAATATCACTGAAATTGATCCAATTGCACTTAACTGTCCACTGGGCATTCTGTGCCCGATAGGCCTATAAGTTTAATTTAGTCTTCAACAGGCTTGGCACGTAAACTTCAGGTAGTTAAATGAGGTGGCAACATTGAAACTATATGCTCAACGTGGCACTATGTTTCATTGACACTTTGTTAAGACTGCTAACCACCAGACAAAGAGAAGGTTAGCTATTCATCAAATAACATGATGAATCTATGACGTCAAACTCTTTCACAAAAATATAATATACTGCACTCATGCACTGTCTACTGCACATCCACAGGCCAGGAACAAAGTTTATCTTCAAATGTTCACATCTTCAAAAAACAAATTGTCCTCTAATAGGTACTACAAATGTTAATGAAATATTTGGCAAGACCCTCTTAAATATTATGTTTTTGTGTAACTGTACCATACACACACAGCCATTATCAATGCATGCTGGCAATGTCGGATTAGAAAAAAACTAACTTTGTTACGGTCTCTGAGGGCTGGCTGCGGGAATGGAGGATTGGCATGGCTAGCACAAGCATGCTAACCACTAGCCTACTGCATGCTGAAAGCTAGTCAGCCTTGTTGAAAAGGCTATATCATGTAGCATATGGCTTAGCTAATTTATTTTAGCAAGTCTTGTACAATGACTAGTGTGTTAGCATTATCATGCCAACTCTCTTCACTAGGCCTTGGTGTAAAAAAAAAAAGAACGCAACTGGGCTAGGTAAAAGGCGACCACGCGTCCCTTCCAGCCGTATCTGCTGGCTTCATAGACATGCACCTGAATGAACTAGACTAAACAACCTCTAGGGTCACATCTAATGTCTTCTTCACAGCACCTATGACATCATGTTCAGCAATCGCCTCCAACAACACCATATTCAATGTCTGCTACCAGCATATCTGATGTTATTTACAGTTGACTGTACCAGCTGTTTGATTACCGCAGCAATATTCAACATCTAACTTTAGCAGCTAGTTAAAAAACCTCACATGCCCAAGGCCAGTCCTGTTCAACAATGAATCCTTCCAAACATATCCACGATGTTGCAGCTGCTGGCAATTGATATAGACCATATTCACAGAGCTATAGGCCATTTTGCTAATACATGCAGGGATTGGAAACAATTTCCCACATTTCCAGCAGTGCTTTTCCCAACATGGGGCACCTGTGCTTGTCAGGCTGTGATGATCTTAACTTGGAGGAGAGGTGGGACAGAAAGATCAGGGAGGAACAATGGGAAGGGGACAGAAGGGAGGTAGGGAACGACTGACAAAACTGTGGTTGCTTTCCAGAAAACTCCAGCAGCGCTTGTGCTGCCTTGTCTCACATGTAAAGGCATTGTGATTTCTTGTTGTTGAAAAGTTCATAAGAGTAATAATACATGTAGCTGCCCAACCACAGTTCTAGCCCTTACTTCTCCCAGTTACAGAATTGTAAAGAAGGAAAGTGCTTGGACGAGTGAATAAACAAACGGATGGACGGATGGGTAGGCGATGCTGCTGCTGTAGAAGCCATCAAACCTCCTCATTAAAAAAATAAAATAAAAATGCATTAAGCTAAAACTTGGCAAAATTCTACTTTTTACCCCTCTTCACTGAACATGGACAGCCAGACAGAGAGACAGGTCCACCTTATCAGGAGATAAATATGTCTCAATATTCAAGAACCGTTGCAGTCCGCAGCCAATGTCAAGCTAGAGAGAGAGAGAGAGAGAGAGAGAGAGAGAGATACACGCAGAGAGTTCCAGAACCTTGTTTTTCATGCAGAGCCAGTGCTTCTACTAGTGGGCAGAGCAGCCCCAACACCCAAGCCCAAATTGGGCTTCATATTTGGACTATAAAAACATCTGAGGCAAGGGACAGAATGTGACAAAAAGAGGAGCAAAGAGAAAGAGAGGGGTGAGAAGAAGAGTTCTAAACAGTTCAGTACAGTACAAGAATAGTGGAAATGTCCTTTTTTTTGTCTTCCTCTCTCCTTGTCCGTCCCCATGGCCTGAGGAGTCCTTGTCCACAGTCAACCAAAAGCTGGCCATGAGGTTGGCCATTCAACTACTTGTTGACATGCGGGTTGGCCAATCTACCAAATAACCAGCAAGAATCACCAGTCAACCAATCGCTGGCCAGCGTGAGCAGCTTTAGTGACCAATAAGCAACCAGCAAAAGGCCCACCTGGCTCCAGCAGAGAACTGGAGAGAAATGTATTAAAAAATATAAATAAAAAACAAAACAAAAAAAAAGGATATCCTGTATGTCATTCAGTCTTTTCAATCCAAACAAAAAAAATGGGAGAGATTTTCCAAACCCGACTGCTGGCACCATAGTAGTATTTGAAGTAGAAGTAGTAGTCTCGTTGGCGTTTAAGATGGTGGAGGGTGGTGTAGGGTTAGGGCCTAGGTGTCAAGGCAGGTGCGCCTCCTACTGTCCAGGAGGTCTCTGTAAACGGAGGAGTTGAGGAACCGAGGGAATGAGTCGCGGTGCATCAGTGTGTAGATCTGAAGCTGGGCCTCCTCGTACATCACGTTGCTAGGCTCCGCCAAGCTCTGGTTGATGCCTTCTCTCACCCGCGAGTCTAGACTCACCTAGAACCAGTAAGAGTTTATTTTTTTAATGGTATAACGTTTTTTCATTTTGCATTAACTGGTGTCAATGAACTTAGGTATTACCCAAGTATCCCAAAGTGTTTACTAAGGTAAACGTTAAGTAAGGTATTGTTTGGTCATTTATTAGAAACCTTAAAATGAAGACTGGTTAGAACTCATGTAAATGATGACCAACAGTGGTGGCTATTTAGTTACTGGAATTTTGATTGGGAGAGAAGGTCGCCTATACCTCTTTGGGTGACAATATGGACACGTAGTCTTCATATATGATCCTGGACTTCTCGTCCACGGCCGTCGGGTCGGTCTCTTTCTTCAGCTCCTCGCACGCCATCCAGAACAGGAGATTCTCCTCGCTGTACTCTGAGCGCAGGAACTCGCGGAAAATCTCCCGGCCCTCCAGCGAACGCATCATCATCTCGAAGCTTCTGGCCCATGACAGTACTTCATCTAGATTGGGGGGTCTAATAGTCATAGGAATTGCGCGCGACACACGCACGCACACGCGCACGCGCACGCGCACGCGCACACACACACACACACACACACACACACACACACACACACACACACACACACACACACACACACACACACACACACACACACACACACACACACACACACACACACACACACACACACACACCATCAATACAACTGGACACATGCACACTTCTACTGTAGTGTACAGGAATGTCATGCATGAACCGGTAATAGGACAAGAGTTACGGATGGACTTACAGCTCGTCTGTAGCTTCAATACTGTCCAGCTTGGTGCATGTCTGTCGCTCACTTCTCTCCATCCTGTCGTCATTCCTGGAATAGAAAGATGAGTTAATCTTATGTTTTGAGAAAAACAAAAATATTGCAGTTAAGACTCCTCGGGCCAGTAAGGGGGGGGGGGGGGGGGGGGGTTCCCCGAGAAGAAGTTCAAGTGTCACTGTCGCTAAATAATCACTGGGTACCACCTTGGGGTCAAAGTGGAAGATATGTGGGTGTTCATGGAAACTGCAGGAGGGGTCAAAATGGCAGAGTCCTACTGTTTCATCTGACAGTCTGATTTTGAATTTAACTGAATTATTTGTATTGACACTTTTAAAAGTACAAGTTTTTTGTGTTTTCATTGTAACTTTCAATTGTCCACTTACGGTACAAACAGAGCCTCTATGGAAATTGCTATAGTGTAGTACGCACACAATGTTTTGTCTCAAACAAAATGAGTCGAGCAACAAGTCTCAAGTTGATTTAGGCCTGACTCAGGCACAGTTTTCTTTTTTTTTCTTGTTCACTTGCTCACTTGTAGTGATATTGACATATGGACCTTAGCTTGAGCATGACATTCCCCTGTTTGAAGATGTGGATATGGATATAAGTTACAACACGCACAAAACACCTGTTAACCTAAGCGTCATTTTTTTAAATGGGACTCGCCGACGATGACTAGTCAGTTTATACTAGTCAGTGTCAAACTCCGATGCAGCTTATCATTTCACTCATGATACCGACACAGTAGTGTCAACACAGAGTTTCTTTACTTTATAGCATTTTTAATTGTATAAGATCCATCCAGGGCATTCAGGGAATGTGTGGAAAGTTAAAGTTAAGGTATTGCTTTCCACCCACAAAAAAGTTATGGTGAAAAAAGAATTACTGGTTTGTTTACCGTAATCAATACGCTGGGGGCAGCTAATATCTATCTGTTTTCAATTATGGGTAGGGTTTTTTTTTTTTACATTTACTTTTTTTACCTCATGCCTTTTTTATGCATGAAGCGCTTCTTTTCACCCGACAGGCGGAACTTTCCTCTGCGGCATCCTACATAACTGCCATGCCTTTGCTGCCTTAACCCATTCTGACCTGAGATCAGATTCATACGAGGTTTCCGCCGGACACACACTGGTCTGATGAACCCATTCTGACCTGAGATCAGATTCTAAAAATGTCAGTCGCTCTTCGATTTTTCAAAAATAGCAGACCTACAAGCTCGTATCGCGCCACTCGGTGGCGCGATATGAGCTTGTAGATCTGCTATTTTTAAATAGCTAAAGCAAAACATGATGCCGACACCAAAATGGGTGCCCGGTCAGAATGCCTTAAAGGGAAATGTCACCCTTTTTGCAAACAAATAATTATATGGTAATCGTTTAGAAGATTTAGAACACTTTCCTGGGGTTTTTCATGTGTGTAATAATGTGGTTTTAGATATTTTAGATTTCAGCAGCGTCTCTGATGTCATGGACATTGGGCTCACTTACTTCCTGGACTATCTCAAGGAAGCTCTGAGAAGGAAGTGAAGTGGTCACGTGACTGGGCTGCGCCATGACACTTTCATGGGACACTTTCATGGGAGCCTAAACTACCCGGAAGTTTGGCAGAATGCACTGGAGTCAATGAGAGCTCAGTGACCAGCTCATGAACAAACATTATTTATGAACAATTGAGACCTTTTGTAAAGTAATCACTTCTGGAAAATAACAGAAGACATGTTACACATTATTGTCTGCTGTGTTATTCGATGTGTACACTGTGTAATTTTTATAGGAGGTATGGTATCTCTATAAAAATAGAGATACCATAAAGTACAAAGTACATTTCTGAACGCACCAAGTATCGCAAGACTTCCCACCGTTTCCTGTCTGGCAGCCAAATATCGCGATACTTCGGAGCCAGAAACGATACCTGCTGCTGTTTAGATCCTCAGATAAAATTATATACTGTGAACTCTGTGCACATCGAAAAGTAAGTGATTAGAAAACAACCTGTGATATGTCTTCTGTTATTTTCCAGAAGTGATTACTTTACAAAAGGTCTCAATTGTTCATGAATAATGTTTGTTATGAGCTGGTCCAGCCGGCTCCATTCACTGCCATGTATTCATTGCACTTCCTATGTGAGTTTGGCTCCCATGAAAGTGTCCATGAAAGTGTCATGGCGCAGCCCAGTCATGTGACCACTTCCCTTCCTTCTCAGAGCTTCCTTGGACTATCTCAGTAGGACAGCCCTCCCCCTATCCACAAGGAGGAGCAGTGCACCAAAGCATTATGGGAATTGTATTCCAAGAAGGAAGTGAGCCCAGTGTCGATGACATCAGAGACACTAAAATCTAAAATATGTAAAACCACATATTACACAGATAAAGATCCCAGGAAAGTGTTCTAAATCTTCTAAACGTCATTAACATATTTTTTTTGCAAAAAGAGTGAAGTGTCCCTTTAAAGAGGTGGCAGGAACTGTTAGTGCTTAGTGAGTGTGACACCTAGTGGCTGAATGTTGTCTAGTGCCCCCTTAATTGCATCTGTGTGCTCCAGAACCTGTTAATTATTTGCACATTGAATTTGTTTCACTCTCAAATGTCTTATTGTCTCAATTAGAGTGAATAGGTTCGCTGTACTTCATATGTATACACTCAGTCAATTACCCAGGCCTTGTAACAATTGCTGTCCACAATCATGCCAAAGCAGCCCCTCTCATACAAAAATGGTCATCCTTATGTAAATGTTGTTCCTTGCCTTTTTAAGTCTTATGCAATAGCCTGTTCCTAAAACATGGCAGTGACAGAATTCCTTAGCACAAAATCTGTGGCCCATTAACTGGAACTGATGAACAGCTGTGGTGGTGGTGACTGCCGTGATGAAGTCAGATCACTGTGGCCATGTTGTGGAAGCATGAGCAAAAAGTAAAACCCTCACATATGGAAACGATAAATGATGAACTTCCACCTTAATCTTGTTATATACTTAGAGACAAAAACAAAAAAACGTTGCGGGTCCCCAGGACCCTTTACTAGACCTCTCCATTTTCCACTCACCAACAACTCTATATATTGTTGAGGGAAATAGCCATCATCAATGATTTGACTTTTCGATCACATTGTTCTTCTTCAGGAAATAAGATCCATGTGATTTCAACATTAAATCGACAATAAACAAAAGAACATATTACCAGTGTGCAGACTATACTTTTATCTATGCCTTTCTTAATTGTCCCACCTACAGTTAACACTGTTCTATGCATACGTACTCATACGGCATTTATCTTTTATTATTAGCCAGGTGTAGTAGCTGGGAAGAGCCTCTTTATAATGCCTCAGTTGACAAATTACGCCTGTCACCTCACATTCAAAAACCATTACCAGAAAAACATTATGTTAGCCTACACATAAACACGCAGAACCTATAAACAGGTACACTCGTTTCTGAAAAACACATCTCGCTCAATGGACACACATGATGAGTCCCCGCTACAATACACACCGAGCGGTCTATTTTTATTTCACCACGGAGGATCTTTCCTTCCTTTCGCTGTCTCTTGTCAAAGTCCCCATTGTGCAGTGGTAATGGGCCTAGCTATCCACGACCTCCGGGCGTGCACACAATACAGCTAAATATACAGGCTGTTCTTCACAGCTGTTTTGCATGTGATGCGTTGATAGAAATAGAAAGTGCAGAGACCAGATAAGGCCGCTGTATGTGGAGTGGGGTTGGGTGGGGGGCTCGGGCATGGGTTAGACTGAGGGGCACGGGCAGAGGGAGGGAGGAAGATTGGGAGAAAACAAATAATGGGTGAAGCAGAGAAACAGATCAGACTTCTCATGGTCCAAAACACACACACACACACACACACACACACACACACACACACACACACACACACTACTGAGGGAACGGATGCAATCACGTAGTCCAATTAACTCTGACCTCAGCTGACCACTTTGCAATGAGGATTCAAAGTCAAACTGATGCCAATGCCATTCAGGCACAGACATAACTTTATCAAACTACTTGCCTCACATTAATGTCATGAATCTAACCATTTGACAGAGAGGAATCAGATACTTTATTTGCACAGAGGAATCACTTATTATAACTGGAACTCACAGTGAAAATAAGCAGCAAGCTATTCCGCTATTCCAAACTGATCAATGTCAATGACAAGGTCTTAGTTAAATCCCTGCCCTGTGCAGAAAAATCAACCTAGGGCAGCGGTTCCCAAACCTTTATGGATCAAGGCCTACTTGGAAAGCGTGGGCCCACACCATCTGACCACGTACTGTAACACTTAAGTGGTCATGTTAAGTTGGTTGGGCCGTTTTAAGTGGTCTGCATGCATTTTCAGATCATGTATATTTAAATGATCAATCAATCGATTGTGTTACAGCTTTGATCAATGGAACTAACAGTATGCTTTAAAGGACAACTTCGTTTTTTGTAATAGCAATTATTAGTTTGTAATGCTAATAATTAAAAGATGATTGTTTAAAAAAACCACAACATTATCTCTAGGTGATTGAGACAGATCTGTCGGATTTTTCATATTCAATCCTGATTGGCTAAGATTGACTCCTAAAGTTTACAGAGTTGCCAGTTTTGTACAAAATGCCTCAGATCATGAACGCAGCTTCCAATTGGCATGAAACTTTGTATGCACATCCCCTCTAGGTCATGGAAGAAATGCCACACAATCCAGTGGGAAAAAAAGATGTTGATTGTAGGACCTTGTCACCTATACAGTTCAATAGGCCAAAACATGAATCTGCTGTTAGAGTCACTTGAAAAATGTATGGTGGCATTACACATTTTTGTATGTATGTATGATCATGTATGATGATAAGAGCGCCCCTCACTACACACGAGTGTGATTTTTATTATTATTATCATTACTAGCTAATAATAAGCTTGTAAAAACCTTATTTTTCAAGGTAAAAAAAAACATTTATTTATACATCTATCCTTTATATTATCATCATTAAAATCCTAGTGTTTTGCAAATCATTTGGGGGCTCTACGCGCAATATCCTTACGGACCACCAGTGGGCCCCGGCCCACACGTTGGGCATCGCTGAGGGTGCCGAATAGGAGCCAATCCAACACTGCAGAAGCTGCCACAGTTTGATTTAAGTGCACAGTGCAGAGTCACAGACTACTCCTTGCAGGTCCTGTCTACAAGCTGCCACCACTTGAGATGAAGTGGTGTGTAAGATGCAGAACACTTTCCATTCATTGGAAGAACAATGTTTCATTCACTCGTCTCTCGCAGCTCGAGGGCAGCCACAGTGAAGCCACTGTTGCAGCTACTAGTGCTACGGGGTGGTGGCTGGCTTTGCTGCCTTGCTCGGTGGCACAGTGATACAGTAAGTCTTAGAGAGGCAGGTTTCAGATTTTCAATATAGAGGGTATGCACATGCTTAAAGTGAATGGCACATCGAGTGGCAAAGCAACATGCAAAGTGAGTTTAACATTGTTTAATATCGTTTAATGCAATCGGATAGGACTTTTCTGTGTGGATGTATGGGCTGTCATGGCCAGAAAGTAGTTTTTGCCACTCAGTAGGCGTTCCTGCGTAACTTCCTGGTTTGGTGATGATGTCACGCGCATACCCTCTATTTTGAAAATGTTGTCTTAAATAGCATGTTAACTGAGCCTTGCTTGGCTTGGGCAAACCATGCCGCAACAGCCTCTTGTGAGAGCATTGGGTCACCAACATAGTGTTTGCAAATGCAAACTACAGTTTCCTGACTGAGTAAGCCACAGACTGGTTTGCAAAACGATAGCCTCTATCCATGCTAAACAAACACATGCTGAACACAGGCAACACCATCTTAAAGGGGTACTAACCTATACTGTACATGAGTTCTAACAATGACGCTACAGTAGGTAGATTCTGTTACTCATTTGCCATGTCTACCCACTACAGGTTTTTAGTTTAGTTAAAACAAGTGTATGCCGATTATTATTCTGAATTACGGTACATTCAGAATAATCCTGGTCTCTCCAGCCCATAAAGGACCAGTTCACTCATTTTCAATCTTATCTTCTCCTATCTTCATATGGTCCTCACTAATGCTCGTTACAAGATGGCACCATTTCTGTCTACTCACTCTGTCTCAGAGGAGGGCTGTGGACCGTTCAGAAATTAAATGAGATTTAGTCGACTAAGACTAGACTAAGACTAAACTATTTCAGATGACTAACATTATAAGACTAAAACTAAACTTGGACCTCGAGGAGTTCTACAGTCAGATCCTAGTAGCCTCCACATTCGCAGTGACAAACCACACGGACCTTGCATTAGGCTCACCCTCCACACAGCAACTGAAAGCAATTCCTCATCTCCATTGTGTATCTGGCTTCAAGGTCAGGACTTGTCAAGAACGCCTTCCTCTTACTGGGTCCTCGGGCTCCTTGGGATCCGTGGAAAAAAAGTCCAGTAAGTGAGTTAGGCGTTGCTATGGAGATACATGTTTAAGTTTAGTTGTGCATAGGAGATTTAGAGTGTTCCAGCAATGTCAGTGTATATATACGTGTTAGGGACAGAGGGTACACAAAGGTATTGGCTGTATACTCACTTCTTTTTCAGTGGGCATTGTGTATAGTACATTGTATTGTGCACAGCAACAAAATGTTTTAGTTGTCACAAATGTACATGTTTCAAATCAATGCATAATGATTCTGAATATTTGAAACCGTTTCAATACTCATTTGCCACAATATATGGTACCATGGTACCAGCCCTGCGGTCTCCCATGATTCTCTTTTCTGCCTCATGGAAAAGTCAAGCTAGAAACACTCACAGTGCTGCACACATCTCTCCTCGAGAGTCTCATTTGATTCACTTGAAAATAGCGGTCATGGTTTTGTAATTTGCGGGTGTTAGCTTGCTATAGACGACAAGTGCAGAGAGCCCCTGTGAACGGTTTTGAGTGACAAATATGAGGTGCTTTGGACAAAAGTCAAATGCTTGTACTTCTTTCCATCTCTCCCTAGCATAATTTGGCAGAACAGCCAGAAAAAGTGATGTTTGGAAATATGTCACATTTGGTGCGAGTTAACAAGGAAAGGCTCCTAACATAACAAATGTAGCATAAGTGTTGCACTACTTTGAACCAGGAGTATAATAATGAAAATGATGATGATTACTGCTGCACGATTCTCGCTCAAATGTGAATCTCGATTTTCCTCCACAAAAATTGATTCTCATTTTTTCCATGATTTTTTTTCTTTTTCGTAGTTGCTGAACATTACTACATTCAAAATGTGGCACCTGGAGCAAACTACTGTAGCTTTAAACAGACAACATCAAAGTGCTTGACTTAAACCTCTCTTCCAACTAGTGCTGCACGATTCTTGCACGAATTTAGATTTGTAAACCAAATGGCATTAGTAAAGTGCAAAAACACAATTGAAACTTGAAATTCTGATACATAAAGACTCGGACAAGGGAGAGGGAGGGAGAGAGAATGGCATCAATCTGTGGGGAAGCGAAGTGTAGCGACAAACACATACTGTATAAGATGTTTTTATGGATGTGGCACTGCCTGGTATGGAAACTGTGCCACCTGCAAACAGAATAACCTACAGTGGGTGGTATGGTCGGCGGAGTGCATAATGGGAGTTGAGCTTTCCTCCCTCCAAGAGCTGTATGACAAGCGATCAAGTGATCAAGTGATAAAGCTCACCGTATCATCAAGGACATACTGTACATCACCCCAGCCACAAACGTTTCACACCCATTCTATGACTGCAGCCAGGCAAAGAGGCCTACCATAGGAGAAAGGGCAAGAGTCAAGACTCAAGACCACCACATCAAGACCACCACATTTCTCCTGGATGCCACAGACTGATGAACAAGTCCCGATA
Organism: Protomyctophum parallelum; assembly: GCF_964188405.1. NCBI lineage: Eukaryota > Metazoa > Chordata > Actinopteri > Myctophiformes > Myctophidae > Protomyctophum > Protomyctophum parallelum. Next base: position 43,358,953 of record NC_139704.1, on the reverse strand, counting down.
GGCCAGTCAATCTAAGGTTTGAAACCAAAATAAATCGTTCAAGTTATTTTTATGATCCTTACTAATCCATCCAACTAACATATTAAAAATGGTCAATTAAATAATTAGTGGATCATGGTAAATTCAGGAGTTGAAAGTTGGGGTAACAACCTATATAAGGCAACAGTTTCACATTTTCGTTATGCTTTAAGTATAGCATTATGTGACATGTCAAACTAGGGGGTTTTCGTGATTCTGAACCCATTCCAAGCATTCGTTTTGCACAAAGAAACACTCCTTGGGCTAAATTGGGCTGAATTTACCATGATCCATTCATTATTTCATTTACAATTTTGAATATGTTATGTTATAAAAAAATACTTGAACGATTACTATTGCAATTTATTTTCAGTCACACCCCTTTTTAGCTTAGATTGACTGGCCTACGATTACTGCATGCCACCAGTCTGGCCTGTCAACTGCCACACTTTACTTGAACCGACTATTTTCCTGCATTGCAGACCATATACTTTCCCTGTTGACCTGACAAGTGTTTGGCCTGTGGTGTTGTTTTTTGCACCAAATTCACCTTACGTTTAACCTCACATATAGTACATATTGTGTCTGCTGGATGTATGTAGACAATTTCTTAATGTTAGTCCCCCCCCCCCCCCCGTGTAAATAGCGTGTAAATAGTGGTTCAGGTGAAAATAACATATCCTTTCTGTCTCTTAAACTTAAGCATGAGTATAGATGTGTGCATTTGTCCCTGCCATGTTTCAATGTTGCGGGGTAGTGAGCGCTTAGGCTGTGTTAACATGGTCCACGCGCAGTGTTGATGTCTCGGATGTACCGAGACTGGGGAGGGGGGGGGGGCGGGGGTACGATTCAACACAACTCAAACAGTGCCGAGTCGGCTGAAGCAGACTTTGCAAAGTCTCACACGCGGTCCAAGCTGATGGCGAGCCTCCTTCGGGGCTGTCTGAAAACAAGCACTCCCGCAGCCCGCCATCCTAGGGAAACAATATTAGCTTCATACGTAGCACTTCACAGCACTCATGTGTTTATGCCTCTCTCATGTTGGAAATGGCTATGGTTTTAGGGCAACTATCAATTGATTTCTTAGCGATTACTCTATCCTTTACTTTTTGGATTCATCAAATGATCGATTAATCTACTTTTCTTTTTTTTTATAGTTTAACCCATTCTGACCGGGCACCCATTTTGGTGTTGGCATCATGTTATGCTTTAGCTATTGAAAAATAGCAGATCTACAAGCTCGTATCGCGCCACCGAGTGGCGCGATACGAGCTTGTAGGTCTGCTATTTTTGAATAATCGAAGAACAACTGACATTTTTAGAATCTGATCTCAGGTCAGAATGGGTTCATCAGACCAGTGCGTGTCCAGTGGAAACCTCATATGAATCTGATCTCAGGTCAGAATGGGTTAAACTATTTTTCCCACACAGTTTACACACAGGCATGAACATAAACAGTGATAAACACAGTAAATGGTAGTATTTACAACATGTCCTGTATTGATATTTGGTTGTTGGTTCTTTATTGTTGTTCCATTGTTGTTTCATAGTTTTTTTTAACCCATTCTGACCTGAGATCAGATTCTATAAACGTCTTCTACATCCTGACAGTTTTCTGAAAAAGCTATGTTTCTATGTCAGTCGTTCTTCGATTTTTCAAAAATAGCAGACCTACAAGCTCGTATCGCGCCACTCGGTGGCGCGATATGAGCTTGTAGATCTGCTATTTTTCAATAGCTAAAGCATAACATGATGCTGACACCAAAATGGGTACCCGGTCAGAATGGGTTAATATCAAGCAAAAAGGAATGACAGACACAAGGACAAAGATATATTATAGAGCTACTGCATTGCATGTCATGCAGAGGCCCTAATGACACACCAAAATGTCAACTCTGTTGCTATAAACTTTGCCCTCACAACCAAATCAAACTACTGTGTGGAAACATCATACTACCGTAAATGATGCACGTTTTGCATGATTTACATTTGCATCAGAAAAGCCGAAACAGGTATGACATAGAAGTGACATCAGACACCATAAAGGTCCAACATAGCCTGGAGCGGCTGTGGCTTTTGTTTTTCCAGTAAGGTATGAAAACCAACTTGCAGAGACTTGAAACTTAAAGATAGGTATGTCCATGGGAATTTTCAACCCATGTTGTATTAAGCACATTTTAGAACTAGAACTAGAACATTAAAACTGAAAATAGCTGGACAAAACATTTCTCCAAAGACTGCACAATTAACTTTAGCCAATGAGCCAATAATTCAGATAGACATGGAAAATGTCTATGTTTATTTACAATATTTGTCATTGTCCATTAACAGCTTTGGCTATAGTCAAAGCTGCTAATAGACAATGACAACATGTACTGTACCTGTATTAATGCCAATATGCTCCTTTAATTAAAAAAAAGCGTCAAAAGACGACCTCGGCTGTTTGAGTGGGAGAAGGAATTGACCCGAGAGTGGCTTACCAGAGACACTTGCAGCAGCCACACCAGCAGAGACAGCAGGTGTTGGGTCGGGGCTGACCAGGGGCCTGTGGGGGGCCCTCGATGTGCGCCGCCTGCCTTTTTCTCATCTCCACGCCACTCAGACTCCGGGGCTGTGCACCACACACACACACACACACACACACACACACACACACAAACACACATACACACACGGTTAATATAAAAAAATACTGAATGAGAATGGGTACGAGTCCGACGTGGTTGGAACGAGTCTGTGTTGAGTGCTGCTGGGTCAGGGTGTCTCAGAAACCAAGGGTGACATATGAGACAAATCATTTAAGCTTGTCAAGAAAGAAAGAGAGGGAGGGAGACACACACACACACACACACACACACACACACACACACACACACACACACACACAGACAGATAATGTCCTTCCTAGTATGGTACTGTACTTGGCTTTTTGGCAGTTAGCCAAGTTTCTTCCTTTTTGATGACAGACAATTGCACATATATTGAGTGCGTGGTCTCTGGAAAGACACCCGTACATAAACACAGACATGGTTGGAAGAGGTGCAACACAGACATAGAGGTCACAGGTGCAACACAGACATTGATGTACTATGCACAAAGGTACATACTAAATGGAAGGTTATTTCAGACAGAGGTGCAACACAGACATTGATGTACTATGCACAAAGGTACATACTACAGTACATACTACATTGAAGGTTATTTTGTTCCATTTTTACCGTTAGCATTTTGTGGATACAAATAATTCTTGTTGTCACTAAATACTGGCTGCAAAATATCCAGAATGTAGATTGTCACTGGGGATTGTTCTCATTCAACAAGAAAGACTGGCTGCAATTCTAGCCTTGCTAGTTGTTTTAAGTGACTAATTTGTTATGTTTCGCAGCCAGCATTCAGTGATGACAGCCAAGTATGCTTCTGTCGACATTCCAGACAGACGAACAAGCCGACAGAAGATCCAACAGAAAAGAGAATACAATACACAGTATTAACTAGGGATGTACCGATGAGACATTTTGTCCGATATCGATATCCGATATAATTAATTGCTCTTATGGCCGACAACCGATATTACCGATCTATAATGATATTATGATCTCATTCTGTATTAAGAAAATGTAATAATTTTTTGCCATTCTGAAAAAGGCTTATAAACTCTGAATTAAACTTGACTGTTTTCAAAGCTTCCCCAGAAAACATTGATATAATTTGCAGCCTTCATCATAACAAAAGCCTTTTTCAGGCTTTTTTATTCTTTTTTTCAACATATATATATTTTTAATGATGGGTTGGCCTCCATCAGGGCTGCGCATTGTCACGTATCCCGTTTGTGATTTTCATGGACAGGATTTCGAGGCGAAGTCGTGACGGAGAGGGAGGTTCAGTGAGCTAAGGATTGCTTCACTGCTTTTTTGCAAATGATGTGCTTCTTCCCCTGGAAAGGAGCCAGGTGGTTCGGGCATCTGGTTAGGATGCCTCTCAAGCGTCTCCCTAGGAAGGTCCTCGAGGCACGTCCCACTGGGAGAAGACCCCCGGGCAGACCAAAGATGAGATGGAGGGACTACATCGACTCACTGGCCTTGGAACGCCTCGGGATCCCCCAGGAGGACGTTACTAATGTTGCTCTGGAGAGGGAAAACTGGAGCTCTCTGGTGGAGCTGTTGCCCCTCGACCGGACAATGGATAAGCGGTTGAAGATGGATGGATGGAGTTCCATTTATGCAATATGCTCAAAACTAGAGCTGTGCACAGCTCAGAATGTATCTAAAGATCTACAGTGACACTAAGCCCCCCCCCCCACATACACACGCAAGCGCTACTGTCTGACAGCCTCCTATTTACACCACACAGTGCAGACTGACTTATTCCTCTCTTCTAATGTGCATAAAAATCATGAGTTCTGCTAAATCAGATTACAGCGTAATTGACTAGACGCAGCACAACTATGTCTATGGTCTCTATGGTAGCATAATCCAAGCTAGAGTGACCACTATACCTAACCATTATATGTCTATACCGGCACCTGGCAATGACAGGCAAGGAGAAAGTACATAAATATAATCTTTCACCTTCCTGCCAATTAGAACTTTATATTTTTTGCAATGACCATGAATTATACTTAATAACCTAATGAACAAAATTAGCTTTAATTAAAAATGTATAGTAACTTGTTTTAATAGTATATTAGTATATTTTCTTATTTAAAGTAACTATTATCATATATAGGCAGCACGTTTATTGTTGCGATTCTCCATTATTATTATTTTTATTCAATAAGTGGCTTCCGCTTGCAGTTAGGGTTAGGGACAAGGTTAGTAATGTGAATGAGATAAATTGTTTATAGTGCTAATATACAGTATGCACACAGGTGTCTATAGGTGTGAACAAGGTACTGTATAAGGAACAAAGTACACACTCTAAAAAAAGAAAAACTAAATCCCTAATTTGACTGTCCTACAGTATGCTATAGTAAAAGCTTTAACGGATACTAGCATTCTTCCTCACTTTTTACTTAAACCAACCCACTATGACCCTCATACAAGCTTTCTGTGCCAAAACTAACTGCAGCTTTTGCCTATAGGCCTACCTCTTTCTTTGTAAGCACATAGTGGGAGAAAAGTAAATATTATAATCCTAGTTTTACCATGAGGAAGATGTGAAAATCTGACATAACATTTCCCAGTGATTCTGTGTCGAGAGCTTGCTCTCCTTGCACTGGAAACTTCTCCTCGGTATGTAAAACTCCTTTTGATTAATTTCACGTACGTAGCTGGCCGGGATTTTCCAGTGCAAGGTTTTGAATGCTCTGGGTTGTCAAATCCTCTTCACAATTCCCCTTTAACACTCAAGGTCACAGGCATTTAGAATTATTATTATGAATTAGTATGGACAATAATTAATTAATCAGTCTTTCAGTTATGACCTCGTAAGCTTAATTAAACAAAACTCTTACCTGTAAAGTCTAAAACTGACCTCCTCACTGAACTCACAATTCCCCAAAATGACTACACTCCTGAAATGTACAGCAAGTGCGAACATGGGCGCCTTGCCTCTGCTATGATTTTCGCTCGGCTCAAATTTTTCGCAAAGGGTTTACTACAGTGATACATGACAGGTTATGCATGGAGGACCTGACTGATATGCAAATGCTGTCGCCTGACCACTTCAGTGGCCATCGGTTATTCAGCAACCGTATAGCAGACCGTGGAGAAAAGGTGGCAGTGATGCAAACGACAATGAGGTAAAGCTTTGTTCTAGCACTGGAGGAGGAGGTTGCAGTGAAAAGACATGCAAATAATGGCTTGGAAACACAAATAACCTGCACAGAGAGGCACAGAGCGAGACAGCAAGACAGCATGAGAACTGCATGATAGACCTGTGAATAAGTCACCATACGCTAAAAGTTGTTGGCCCAACATGGCTTATTAGCCAGAGCACACATTTTTGTGTTTTCACTCTCATCATTTTGATACACTATGACTATAATGTTTAGTTTAGTTTCAGTACTGAGCCCTTAACAATCAACGCTGGCGTACCCTTTCATCAGTGGTAATTATGATAACCAGGTGGCTGAGAACTCGTACTCCAATATATTGACATGTCATATTGTGCTCTCTATAGAATGTGTAGGAGCCATTTGATCTATTAAGGATGCTATTTGAACTAATTGCTTTAATTGATTATAAAAAATAATCAACAATAAAAAAATAGATCTACAAGCTCACAATGCTTGAATCCCGTGAGTTAGGCTATTTTCATGCAATCCCTTGTTAGACTAGACCTGTGCCTGTCAGCCACTTGGGAACGATGCAAGTTGGGAACCTAGTATATTATATAATACCTGTTGTCATAGCACCTGTTTTAACCATGGAGATCTCTGTATCTGTCTGTCTGCCTATGTCTGAAGAGTGCAAACTGACTGTGAAAAGTGGACTGGTTAAGTAATCAAATGGCAGGTGTGGCTGTGGGGTTGCCATGGCAATCAATTGACTTAGGCTCATTAGGTACACTGGCAGAGCCTGACCAGAGCCTTTTGTGGCGGTTCCGGACAACCGTGTGTCCGACCACCTCAAGACCGGGCACTGCACTCCCTGTGTGGTGTTTGAAGTCGGTGGGGCGAACGGTTCTCGAGTTACGTGGATTACAGACGTACACACACACACACACACACACACACACACACACAAGGTAAGCTGTTAATGAGACAAATTGATTTTAATGTAATTAAAATTTAGGAAATGTTAAGTAGAGCCACAGGATAACATAAATAAAATTTAACTGGAACTTAAGTAGCCAAACTCGAAATTGGCAATTCAATGTTGGTGCACTGCAAAAGAATAGAGAATTTGCAGAATAGCATGGGAATATTGAATATATGAAGGGGCAGAGGTTCGTCGTTGGCATCCAGGGAGTGTGTGTGCACAGTTTGGCATGGATCGGGCCTAACGGTGACGGAGATTAGCTGGTAACGGACGGACACACGGACGGACGGACGCACACACACACACACCGCAATACATACTCTCTCCCCATGCTTTCGGCCTGGTGGAGACAATTATCAGAATTCTTTGTCAAAAACATCATTCTGTGTCATAGTGGTCATAGTGATTCTTCATCAGAGCTACTGTGTGAGGCACATATCAGTCTGGTGCTCGTTGGAGGGAGGTGAATGCATATTTGATATTTGTCAGCCCACACCTCTTTGAATTGGTGATTTTCACTGTCAACTTTTCTTTTACTGGACAACTTTGAACATGCCATTTTGATTGACGTTCCGATCCACACTACATTTGGCACAAACACTGTTCAGGGGTCTGCCATGAGAATAGTCACACCAGGGGCCACAGTGTACTGTATCACCCAGCTTACTGGCCTGAAGAAGGGGCCACGAACCACACCGTTGCTCCCATCTGCACCAATTTGGCACAAACACTGTTCAGGGGTAGACAGTTATGCACTCTCCCTGCCTCAGCCTGTACTCAGTGTACATTACTGTATCTATCTACCTTTGCTTCTACTTCTGTAATATCTTATTCAATTGCATCGTTCCCAAGTAGGTAACGATGGTTGATTCTACAGATGAACACAGGTGTGGTGGTGTCTGCAAATTATGAACCTGCACAGAAATAGAGATAACTACCAGGCCGGGTTGCCTAGCCCAGCTGAGCGAGCAAATATTGGAAGTCAGTCATAGCCAATTGGAATAGAATATGAAAAGAATCTGCCACCCCTTGTGGCATCTACACAGTATTGTGGTAGCAATAAATCAGGTTAGATCTGTGTAATGTCGCTCTCAAGTTAGTCCCTGCATGGTCATCAAATCTCTCTCACAGACAGACACAAAGACATGTCACACCCACACACCCACAGGAACTGAGAGCAATATTCAGCATTTTTACATAGACCATAAATAGACCATAGGAAACAGATTAAACATAACCATTGCATTCACAATGTTTAAATACAGAAAAACGTCATATATTGCCAACAACTCATCAGGTAGACTACCCTTAGATGCATGAAGACGGTATGCACTAGGCAGCGTATAAGGCAGTATAGCCAAACTTTGCAGTGCAATAGTAGTACCAAATGGGCTGTTGTGCAACAACTGATCATGTTCGGACAAAAGAAATGTCAAAATGTTGTGCGAGTTATTGTGTTGAAAGGACATGTTATTAGATTTATCTGGTTTATCATCGCATTTAACATCTACACAGAGTGGTGCCTCCAGTATGTGAGGCGCAACACTGAAAGAAGCACTTTGAGGTTGCAACTGTGATGTGTGATTAAGGGCAGTACCATCACAAATAAATGGATGGGTAAGGAAATAAGATAAAAACATACTTATCTTAAATTATTATAAGCATGGAAGTGTGATAATTGTCATCCTTTGGGGAACTTTATCTAAAAATCTAAAGTCTGTAGAATCAAATGAATTGCTCAACTAGTGCCAATACAGTTTGGATATAGAACATTTTAAATGGTTTAGCTTAACTTCTCAGATAATGTAAACACTTGATGTCCTGTGATGTGACAAACACGATGATACGGAAGTTAACCCAGGCAATACTATGTTTTACTTAAGTGTATCTTATGTTCAGTTTAATGGCAGAATGTAAATGCAAGGCAGGGTGCTACGACACCAACCTTAATGTGCAATGTTTCAGTCTACCGGGGCTTTCGCAAGACAAGAACTTCCTTTTTTTAACACTGTCAACACACATTTTCTACAATGAGGTTTAATTTCAGCTCACAATTAGGGGTCCAACGAATAATCAAACGAATTGATTTAATCAACTATAAGAATATATTGATTGAAATAAAATAATTCTCCAGAATACAGAAAATAGCAGATCTATGAGTTCAGAACGCATCTGAGCAACACATTGTGAGCTTGTTGATTTTTTTACCTTTTCTTTTTTCCACTTATTTATTCTCCCCAGACGCACTTCTAAATTATTAAATAGTATCGATAGAATCATCACAAAGAAAATAATCAATAGTTTCAGGCTTGCAGCCCTACTACAAATGCAGTCGCGGCAGATGACTGATGTAAAACATGGAATGGATTAGCAATAGCATAAAATCAAACCTACCATGAGAACTAGTGGATTACTAAAGACAAGTCAGATGGTGCAGTCATGGCGCTGAGGTAATATGTTGCAGGATGATACACGGCTGATGGACTGACTGACTGGGTGGCTGTCTGTCTGATCGTCCGTTTGGCTTGTTTGAGTTGCAGGGTGAGCAGCAGTCAAGATTCTTCTCAGTACAGGAAGAGGGCTTATTGGTTTCACCATCCCTGACCGACTGTCATAGAGAGGGATGGAAGGTATGAGGGCGAACTGTAACCAATTGCTCTCCTTGTTTTTTTCTTCTTGGACTGGCTCCTTTCCCTCACTTGTTCTGCCTAGGAGGCTACGCTTCTGTAGATCTCAGGATGGGACTCAGCAGACATGTCATTTGCAGACTTGAGTGTACAGGATGCAGCAAAAGCACAGCATCTGAAACACAGAGGCCAGACAAAGACATAGGCTTCATTATTCACTTCCACTGAGCAGCACACATCCACTTAGTGCCTGTGGGCCATTGAGCTGCTCTAGCCTCTCCTCCACAGATATGATCAGGAAAGTGTGCGTGTGTGTGTGTGTGTGTGTGTGTGTGTGTGTGTGTGTGTGTGTGTGTGTGTGTGTGTGTGTGTGTGTGTGTGTGTGGTTGGGGGGCTGGGGGGGGGGGGCTACATTAGAATAGGCAGGATTATTGTAAAACTAATAAAGATAAGAAGAAACATTTCCTGATTTTCCTCCTTGACAACTTCCCTGGTGTTCCTATTCTGGACTCATTATCAAAGATTTTCAATATTGTTTATATCTAGGAAAACATCACTTTTTGATTGACTTTATCATATGTCTACTGTTATGTAATGTTTAGACAAGATCAGGTTGGTGGGACTGCTCAGTGTTCCAGCCTAGTCTAGTAGTGACCTCTGTTCTACTCTATCTTGAGGGAAGTTGACTAAAAGCATAACAAAGGCAAACTACTGGTTAGGGCTGGGCGGTATGACTTCAAATTAATTCAATTCAAACCTTGGCCTCGATTAATGAATGATTAAAAAACAAAGTGTGTGTGTGTGTGTGTGTGTATATATATACCCAATGCATATATATATATACCCATACTGCTCCCCGGGAGCCCAGGTGGAGCCTGCAGAACCATTGCGGCTCAAGAAACCACCACTCCTGAATGAAGTGTCTGGTACTGGGAGTCTGGTGCAACTCACAGGTCCTGGCGATACTCCTGGTGAGAGCAGGAGTGGACCTGGTGAGACGTAGGAGGGGCCTGGACAAGAGTGAACCCACAGAGACAAGTCCCTCCACATGCCAGAATTGTACCTCCCAGTCTGGGCAGAGTAGTTCCGGAGTGGATCCAGTGGATTGTGTGGCACTGGTCTTTCCCTGGTGGGTCTGATCGAGGGTAGCTACTGGGACGTAAGTCGGGCCTTGATCACCCCCGCTGGGTCACCCGAGTGAGAGCCGAACGCCCGATGCCCTTGGGATACATCACTGAGGATACGTCCCAGGTGCATCCGAGCGATGTATTTTTGTTCATACACACACACACACACACAAAATATTTATTTTATTATAATAATAATTATTATTATTTATTTATTTTTTAATCTACAGACTACAGTACATGTTGGTTTTTAACTGGTTGGTTCTAAATATTGGTTTTGATAGCCCTAGGCTACTACTGGTTGACAGTACATACAACTCTACTCAGGCCGGTTTGGGACAATTGGACACTATAGTGTGGACAATACTGATGCACAAACTTGGACACATCATCAGTGTTGTTTCCTGGAGTCGCTGACTCGCTGGGTGTTAAACAGACACTCCCCTCCAGGTGACCTGACCTGTGTCCAAGTGGTATGCTACGGCCCCTCTGTCTCTTGGGGGCTTAGGGTGGCAGGTGAGCTGTCAACAGTGTTGGAGGCCCTGGCCACTGAGGCTGGCTCTTCCTGACCAGAAGTGACTTCTGTGAAGTGACTTCACCCGGTTAAAATGAGTGCTATGACAACAAGAGGTATTACATACTAGGGTTCTAACTTGCATCGTTCCCATTCTTCCCAAGTAGGCCTGTGCTGTGGCCGACAGGCACATGTCTAGTAATAAAATAATAATGACGATGATGATAATAATAATAATTCTAACACTCCAAATTAAATTATGAGTCTGACAAAATGTAATATCCTGTCCAATTGTTACAATGGTACTATTATAGACCAATACACCAATAATTGGCTAATGCATTGAAATGTATGTCAAATAGTATCACACCACCAGTCCACCACACAAAAACAAACAAAGCAAGTTGCATGAGCCTGTCAGGTTAATAAGCCAAATAGCTTAGTCTTCTCTTCTTCATCTTAGTTGTTCATCTTATACTTTTGTAGCCAGTCTAATGGTGTTGAACTTGTGACTCACAGTGAGGAATCCATTGTGTGTAAATAATATTTGCCATAGGACATATTTATCTACCGTATACACAGCATAAAGAGAAACAATGATATAATATGTCCTGGTGGTCACTTTAAAGAGTCCTTTGCATGCTGCAACAGAACTTAGGAACCACTGGTTAAACCGAAATCTGTCCATAGGGGACTGCGATGCAATGTGGGCGTTCTCTCAGATTTGGATTGGACTACATGGTCATTTCAGCAATGCAATGCATTACATGGCTGCGAAGAGAACAGGCGAAATGAATACGCGGTGCAACCAAAAAAAAAAGAACGAACATTATTAATGTCCTTTTTTTTTTTTTTCTCGCACGAATGATGTTGCTGCAGCTTGTAATCTGATGCGTCTGCTTGAGGGCCCATGCATGTTTTCAGATAACAAGTAGGCTGGCTCATCGGCTCCAGCTCAACGTGTATCTGTATAAGTAGCTGTGCAGTGCACTGTGTGCAGGCTATAGCCGCTGCTGGGTTGGGTGTTTTGCATGGTTTCTCTTGCAGCTGTCTGATCCGAAGCATCCGAATCACAGGCTCAGCTACTGCAGGTAAGGCTCGCAGGCAAAACGACAAAGATTCCTCGCCTAAATGACAATGACGACCGAAACGCACAAGGTAAGCGGGTGGATGGTGCATTGTTGTCACATCGACAACTCCAAATATGTATATTAAAAATAAAATCAAAAATCAAACACCACCCACTTTCTTGGAGCTAGCCTAGCCCATAGACCCGCTATCTGTGGCAGAGAGAGGAGGCGGTGGCAGCTGAGCAGCAGCAGCTAGCACCGTGCTAACGGTGGCTAGCGAGCCTGAATGGAGCCTTTGCACATAATAATCATAATCTTACCGCTTTGTTTTAGACTGTCAGTGTCCTAGGATGATGGCTCGGAATGCACGTCGTCCCGATGCTTATTTAATGTCATCGGAGATGGTAATACCGCGGTGTAAATGTCCATCGCCGCTGTTTTTCTGCCATCCGCCCAACTTCAGCACCGAACGCTGCCGAGCCCCTGCCCCTGGATGCACTGCGCAGGCGCGCTGTCACCGCTGTCAGCTCGGGCTGATGGTCAGGGCTGCAGTCAGTGTCATGATGCACTGCTGTGTGTGTCCCTCCCTACACATATTATATATATCACATTTATATCATGCTGCTATGTCCCTACACATATTATATCACATTTATAGAAATATTATATCACCATCTATGCACCACCGGTTGGTTCCCAAATTCCCAATAGTAACCGGTTCAGTTCTTTTTGGTTCAGACAGAGCAGAGCTCCAAAATCGTAATGTTAATTATGAATTGAGTGGGTAAAACTATCTATATTAAATTGCCTATAGGATCAATATAAGTACATTTATATATAATAACCCTTCCACAGTAGTAGCTTTTCATATTTTCATTTTTTTTGCATATTCTCCTGATACCTTATTTGCATATTAATAATGTGAATTTTGTAACACAATAAATCATTGTCTTCGTGTAAGTAATCAACTGGGGAAGCTTCATGGTGATAACAATCTAATATAGATGTTGGCCTGGGCCGTGGCTCAGCGGTCCAGGCACCTTGGCCAACTCCCGATCCCGGTGGCCTTTACTGCATGTCACTCCCCCATCTCTCTCCCCCATTTCCTGTCAGCCTACTATTTGTCCCTCTATAAAAATACATACAAAATAATAATAATTAAGGCAAAAGCCGCAAAAAAACCAAAACATTTAACAAACGTTCAAATTTTGGAGCTCTCATGGCTCATGGACTAAGAACCAAAAAGAACTGAACCGGTTCCCATTGGGAACCAACTGGTGGAAAAGGGGTCACAGTGCAACGTGCATTGAGAACCTACCTATAGGGTGACGCTCGGGAGGCATCCTTACTACTATATGCCCGAACCACCTAAGCTGTCTCACTGTGCTTCTTCTTCTTCTTCACTTGGAAAGGAGATAGACCTAGAATGCCTGTGTCTAGGTCTATCTCCTTTCCAAGTGAAGAAGCATTCAATTGAACTCACCCTACACTATCATCTGAGAAAACACATTTTGGCTGCTTGTATCCGTGACCTTATTCTTTCGGTCATGACTCACACTTCATGACCATATAGGCCTATAGGAACAAAGATTGTTCGGGCAGAGAGCGTTGCCTTCTGGCTCAACTCTCTTTTCGTCACAACGGTACGGTACTGTGACTGCAATACCGCCCCTGCTGCTCAGATTCTCGGGCTGATCTCCTTCTCCATCCTCCCCTCACTCATGAACAAGACCCAGAGATACTTAATTTGGCACCGGGTGAAAAATTGGGTTACAAAATTGTGGAATACATTTTGTTTCAGAAAAAAGAAAATAAAGTATACATATTTCTTAGATTAAGTAACACATTTTCAGAGATAATAAATGTACAGAACCCCTTCATAAAAGTGTAGGCCAACTATGTAAAATCACACAGCACTTTACAAGACGATATGCATTGCTCGATCAAATTTCATCCAGATTGGAGGCTAAATTGCACAATGTTTCAATGTACAATTTAGTTTTTCCTGCAGACCTCACATATAATGATTGATGCTTAAATACCAGAAACAGTTGTTTTGTTTTATCTCCCTCAAAATCATTAAGGTGTTGTGTGAGGTCAATTAAGCGACATGAGTCAATAACACAGAACTTTAATGAACTGAACACTATACACCAAGTTGGTAGAAGACAGAAAAGCAGAACTTCAGAGCAAACATATTCTCTCAAAGTGCGCATTAAATTGTGAGAAAGCTCTGCAGGACACTTTAATAGCCACCTCATGGAGCAGGATGTGTTGTAGGCAGCCATTTGTTCCCCATCTTTACCACTGGGGGGCACCACAACTCTGCTCTCTCTCTCTGTGTGTGTGAGTGCGTGTGCGTGTGTGTGCGTGTTTCACACACACACACACACACACACACACACACACACACACACACACACACACACACACACACACACACACAAGTTCCACAATTAGTAAATAAGAGTGGTTATCTCATTATTTCTCATAACTGAAAAATGCATACTGTACAGTATGTTCAATCCTAGCCCCAGATGTGCCCTCTCCCTACGCTCATTCTGGAGCTCTCGGAGCTACAGAATGAGTGTAGGGAGATGGCACATATGGGGCTAGTTCAATCCCTGATACTGTATGTGGTCTCCTAGTGTCCTTGAAAAGGCACTGAATCCGTAGCTGCTTGCCCATTGTAAGTTTACCTAAATCACTTACATGCCCTAGAATGCAGATATTGCTCTGGGATTAATTGACCCAGAGATTCTGATCGTTAAATCTTTTCAATTTGGTCAGCCAACTTTGTTATGCACATTATGCAGTCAGCCTACTCTAAATGTAGATTTTAAAAGCTGTCTCTAGACTCTAGGGTAGTGATGGTTTATAAAAACACAGCAAGTGGGAGGAAGGAGTTGACATATCTGACACCATAGGCTTGTTCATATGCAGCTCAAGTGGTCTGGCCGACACAAGTCAGCCAGAGTCTTCTCTCCCCAGGAGTCTTCCTCTCATGTGCACATTCAAAGGGCAACAGCTGTAAAGTAGCCCTCCTCTTCCCCCTTCAGAAAAAATACACTGATGAGATCTTGCAAACAATTACTGTATGTATACAGTGTTGCTTGATGCCATGTCACTGAGTGGATATTGTGAACAAGTGACTGAGTGTAAGATTGCATGTGTACGCGTGGGCATGTGTAGCCTGACACTCAGCCTTTCATTTCGGATGGCTGGAGCCAGGCTAGGGCCTGTGTGTGTGTTTGTAAGGGAATGTGTGAACAGCTTAGAGCTTTATGTGTATGAGAGAGAGAAATGGTAAATAAATGGTAAATGGTGCATTTATATAGCGCCTTTATCCAAGGCACTTTACAGAGATTGTGCATTACATTCACCCATTCACACACACATTCATACACCGATGGCAGCGGAAACCATGCAAGGCACCAACTAGCACATCGGGAGCAATTAGGGGTTCAGTGTCTTGCTCAAGGACACTTCGACAGTAACTCTGGGGGAGCCCGGGTTCAAACTGGCAACCTTACGGTTACCATCCAGGCACTCTACCCCTGAGCCACCGCCGCCCCAGAGAGAGAGAGAGAGAGATGATGAGTAGCCCGTAAAAAGAACCACCGCTCATCCGTTGAAAAAAACTTAAGTGAGGTGCTGGAGCCACAAAGGGAACATGAGAAAAATAAAGGGAAGCTCTGCACACTCAGATCTGCACACAATCAATGTATTTATTTAGCAAGCTTTCGGTCTACTGACCTTCTTCAGGCATCTCCTGCTAATCCTAAAAGCAGGTGTGATTTCTGTTGAATCTGTTGAGTTATCCATCACCCTGGGGTTAGTCTGTGTGTGTGTGTGTGTGTGTGTGTGTGTGTGTGTGTGTGTGTGTGTGTGTGTGTGTGTGTGTGTGTGTGTGTGTGACTGCATGTTTGAATCTGTGCGATTGATCCAGTCTACCTCATTCTACTGATGGAGAGAGAGAGAGGGGGGGAGAGAGAGAGAGGGGTGGGGGGAGAGAGAGAGAGAGAGAGTACTAGCATTGATGGTTATATTACTTGTCTGGGTGTCTGATAAATTGCATGGTCTAAATGTGGAAGTGTACGTTGGCTGGAGCTCAATCACTATGGCTAATAACATCAGAACACTGCTTTCCCTGCATGTGTTGTTGCTGTTCTGGTCGAAGAACAGTTTGATACAATCCATGACAAACAAAACAAGACAGTTCATTATCCTTTGTTATTCTGTGAGGTATAGGTTTTGGTAGGCGGGTGGGTAAGATGTTTAGGTGGAGGTCTAGGCCAGTTAAGACCAGTGGTGGACAAAGTACTCAACCAGTACTTAAGTAAAATACCAAAAAATACTTTTGCATTGAAAAGTACATGCTTTAAAAGATATTTAAATATTTTATATTTTACAATCACAGATAGAAATGGGAAAAAAATTATTACTAATTGTAAACATTAGTGTATCACTTGTACTGTGTTATAGTGTATTATTAGGTGAAATATAATTGTGTCCGTTTTGGCCTAGACCAGTGCCAACTTAACAATTCCATGATTACAGGATTTCCTACTTGTGTAATGTTGCACGCACGCACAAACGCACACATGCACGCACGCATGCACACACACAGAGAGAGAGAGAGAGAGAGACCCGGACATATGCATCATAGATGGAACAGCTGTGTTTACTGTGTTTTTCTTGTCCCCATTACGATTGTTGTCGTTTTTCCAGACACAGAGGCATGAGTTTATTGCCAGACAACAGTGCTTTCATGGGTGAGTTGGCTCCAGAGTTGTGGATAGGCCTGCTAAATCTATATTTATCTGTAAAATATCCAAGCTGTCTTCTGGGCGAGGTATTTGACTGTAGTGTAGTCAAAATGATTGAAGCAGAAAATTATCTGACTCACAAACAACCAAGCCAAAGAACAGTATATAAAATGAGCATCACGCCTGTCAAAGACATGCACAGAGCAAGTCGGGAAACTCAGTGCAGTTACTGCCGGCCGTTAATTGGGCCGCCTCAGCATCACGTTCTCATTCACATGATACACATTCCATCTTCATACCGGCAATTTAAACTGGAAGTTTGCACTGCTCAATCTGCTTGCTTGTTTGCTGCTACACACACTGATACTGCTGCGCTGCTGTCTGCTTAAACTTTTGCTGCTCACCCTCCTCCACTCCAGCTACCACCTGTCGTTTTGGATCTGCTGTTTAGGTACGGGGGATTCGGAGTCCCTATGGTTGGGAATGATGCGCTTGATCTGAGTACCTAAAAAAGCAGATACAATTCATCGCAAAACCATAATAAATATATTGCTCAAGTCATTTTATATTCAATAAATATATATTCCATCCATTCATGAGTTGTCCTGACTGAATTACACTTTCCTTTTTTCCCTTTTCAGTGATGCGGATTTCAGAATTGAACAGTAATGAGTAATATCTACTATAGCTTGTATTGGAAAGTGGTAACAATTACCCAATAGCACATTTCAGAATAGCATGGACATGTGTATTTATTTTGAGATATTTTATTTATGAAATAAATCAATAAATCAAATCAAATTAATTGTCAAGAAGATGAAGAAATTATATACACCAAAACCAACTTGCAGTTAGTTGATTTAAAATGTATTTGTATGTGCTCGTGCTCTGGACAAGTGGCCAAACAAGTTAGCCTATAGTTAGCCTAGTAGCCAAAAAGTGAACCCGGGTACACCAAGGTTTTATGTTAGAAATGTTTAGTATGGGTCCCCAATGCAATTTTCATAATTGGCATAATATGTGACCATACCATTAACAACCTATAGAAGGCCAAATATTCAAAATTTAATTAGCATTAGTTTTGCAAAGAAACCCACTCATTGGGCTTAAAACAGCCATGCCCACTGATGACGGCATTGGCCGTTTTTAGCCCAATGAGTGTTTCTTTTGCAAAACTAATGCCTGGAATGGATTCAGCATCATGAAAACCCCCTAGTTTGACACGTCACATGCTACATAAAGCATGATGACATTTTGAATATTTTGCCTTATATACTGTAGGTTGTAATTGGTATGTATGGCCAATTATGAAAATTGCCCAACATATGCAAGTTAGCATCCGGCAGTTTCTACATGCTGGGGACCCATACTAAACATTTCTAACATAAAACCTTGGTGTACTCAACATGTCCAGGTTCAAAATGGGGCTCTATGGGCTGGCTACTAGACTAAATGGGAAATGGACAGGCAGTCAAAAATGTAAACGACCTTGAGCAGAGAAATACTGGTCAAATTGCTGTAACTGTATCAGAACATATCAGATTGCTGGGGTATAGTTCAGTCCATTATGTTAATGAGGTATTTCACTTATGGGGTCATTTTCATGTCCACTCAGTCAACAGAGTAGGCAGAGTTGTTGTTATTATAATTTTTTTTACCTTTATTTTCAGTAAATCCATTTAGACCAAGGTCTCAAGCACGACGGACGGACGGACAGACAGACAGACAGACAGACAGACAATTGGTAGATATGTAGATGACGTATAGATGCTGGATAAAAAGGAAACAAAGCAACATCTTCAAATCTATAGCATAAACAAAATGTAAGCTTAATATACAGTCACTGACATTTTATGGCAAAATAGCTTTTTTGTAAACGTATTACTACATATTTAAGGATAAACTGTGCATACATACATACATACATTCAGAGACCCATCGCAGAATCTAAATGTAACTATATTCTTTCTTTATCTTTGCTTTTGTGTTTCAACCTTGTTGCTATTGCTGCTGTGACATCTGTATTTCCCTCTGGGGACCAATAAAGGTTTATCTTATCATCACTAGTATTTGATGAATTGAACAATGTGGACCCTGTTGTAAACAAGTGTAATGCTTAATTGGGTCGTCCACTCACAGTTGACAGTCTTTGTATTGAGTTTGTGCTTAAAATGTACTGTAAATTCTACAAACTGTTAATAAATATTTCAATCAATCAATCAAAAATAGTTTGGGGAGTAGCTACTATAAGCCTACTGTATTTCTATTTTTGGATTCAAAGGAAAACCATGAATGATGGAGCTTACGTACGTGAAAAAATATCTTTTCACCCACTTATTTAAGCCTGTAATCTATATCTCTTTGTTTTGGTTAATATGTTCCTTGTGAGGGGAATGGTGACCCTTATTGTCAATAAAGTATATACATTTTTTTAAAGAAAAACTAAATGGCTCTCTTCCCCTCATCACCATCCACCACAGCTGCTATCAACATGACTCATCCCCTCAGCGGTTCCCATGGCGACACTCTTGTCTCCCACCAAAAGGAGAGTACACCAGCCAACACCATAATAAACTAGTAATTACTTCTCTACCAGAGCTCTCTCTCTCTCTCTCTCTCTGCATGCCCACCAACACACTCTGCTCCTCACCTACTGCCATTCGTTGATCTCCACTTCCCTGAAAACTCTCGTCTTCCTTCTTCTTATCAACTCGCCTGCTCCTCCGCTGTGTCCAATAATTGAGCCTGTGGTGCCCAAAGTCCTGTACTAAAGGCACTGCGTGGTACAGACCACAGCTCCTGTTGCACAGTTAAAAACAGTGTGCCTCTGCCAATCAGCAACACCTGATGCTTGATTGGGGATGCATTAAATACACGCAGGCAACCTTGGCCATGCCCTGTGGTGACATCATCAATTAGTATAGACCCATAGACATCATATGGCTCTTACAGTGCCCTTCATCACAACCTATTTCATCTTTTCTGTTTTCATCTTCTCTCTCCTCTCCTAACACACTCTACTTCTTCTGTATTCTGTCCAAAGCACTCTGAACCTTCAACCAATTGATCAACCTGAACAGTTTCTGTGAGCCCCGCCATCCCTCTCTCAGTTCAGTATAGTTTTCAGCACCTTTTGATAAGAAAATACAAGTCAGTGTTATGTACATCAGTGCATCTAGAAGGCACAATCTCAAAAGTACAACTAAGGCACAGGTTGTTAAGTCCATTTGACATGATAAGGTGTCGACGATAACGTCAACTTCCTATAACTTATTCCTGGGCCTTTCACACTGACTTCACTCTGACAACTGAGTCATGTCACTATCATGTGTATGTTCATTATTGTCCACGGATACTATATAAAAGAGACACTTACACAGAAGGCTTGATGCAGAAAAGCGTACGTTGTTTGGTCTGCAATGTACCATACTTGTCAATAAAAGTGCCTTAACTTTTCAGACTGCGGTAGAATAATGGTCTGAGTGGAGGGATGCCATTTAACAGCTTGGGAGCCAGGAGGTAGAAGAGTCTAGAAGTCTATTCCATTTAACAGCCTGGGAGCCAGGAGGTAGAAGAGTCTAGAAGTCTATTTAATCACTAACTTCGGATCACAGGCTTGCTTTCTTAGAAAAAAGGGGCGGCGAGCCATGGAGGGCTGGCCATGCAAGACTAATTAATTCCAATAAAGCATTTCGTTTTGCTTTATTTGTATACTACCGCTTTGTATAACCTTACAGTGCTTTAGAGTACATGCAAAACGTAACTACGCTGGTGTTCACTGTAAAGACGTTTAGAATTCTTTGGGGAAACCATAAACGTATAAAAAATTTATTTACTTTAAAACAGCTCTTGACTTTAGATTTAAGGGAAATGAGAAGTGAATTGTTTCTCAAATAAAGGTTTTAAGTCCTTCACCTGAATTAAAACAATCTGTCCATTTAGCTGATTTGTTATGCAATTTGGCAGGTACTGTATAATCTGCTTGAGTGAGGACATGCACTCAGATATGGCCTCCCGTCAAGTGTTGGATGATGCAACTTGATCACCGTGAAAAATGTCTCCATTCCGTAATTAAAATTTGTAACTAATTAAAGATGCAGGGCTAATCTTCCTGTCGGTTCTCAGAGCCGTGCAGGTCGGAGGGAGGAGGCAGCAGACGGGGTGGGAGAGGGGAGGGGAGGAGAGAGGCGGCCGTGGGTATTGTGCCGTGGGGTGCCTGTCGGCGGTGTGACAGAGCGTTGGTCCGCAGGGGAGTCTGGGGCGAGGAGGCTGGACTCGTTAGCTGTCATCACCACCTCTCCCTCTTGCAAGCCCAGTGAGATAACACATTAATTAACTGCTTCAGCTTAGTATGTGTGGGAGCAATTGCACAAAAGATATTGATCAAGCGACTGTGGGCCTGCGGCGCGTTCATGTCTATAGCGCCACCGTCGCCACGGGTCCGTGTTGTTATTGTTTCTCCGTGAATATTGTGTGTCCGAGTGACTCAGAGTTAGACACACACACAAACCGTGCATTTTGAACAGAGACAATGTTGGGCAGGTTGTGTGGGCGGCGTCCGCCCACACAACCTGCCCCCAACGCCCCAACGCCCACAAATCGCACGTGCGATGTACCGATTACAGAGCGCTCTGTAATTCGGTACATCGTTTTCAACACAAATCTGTGTTGAAAACACAGAGGTAAAGTCACATGCACAGTCGTAAACAGCATACTTGCATAATCATTTGCATTGTATTCATTAGCATTGTGCTCAATCAATGCGCACAAAGAAATATGGGCGTGGAATTCTCTAAATTTTAATACTAGATATGGCCCTGTGGCCTAATACATCTAAAGCACATTGTATTCAACGCCTACGCTCTCTAACCCTGTTTACTTTGCTGCACCATCCATTAGTCCATGGTATACAGTACCTCACTGTAAAATCAGGTTTAACTCCATGCTGACCATCAACATCAAGATGAAGGTGTACCAGGCCTGCTTTCCCTAAAAGGCATGTGTGGTATATTTAATAACCATACACTAACTACAACTTAGACAAAATAGACAAAGGACGAAGAGTCGGCATCAAAGCCTCAGACGATCGGATGGTAAAACACGCAGGCAGAGAGTTGAACTGAAGTTGGAGAGTTGACCATTTATTCAATCAAAAGACAGAGTCCAGAGTGACGGAATAGCATCAGCTTCCCCGTGGCCATGCTGTGCCACGGGAGCACACGGACAGACTAACCACCCCTTGTGGCTAGTCTGCTATAAGACTCCTTTTTCACTTACAAAGGGACATTTTTATACAGAGTTCCATCAACAGAGGTGTTTCTGGGTGTTGGAATCGCAGATGCATACATAATCAAGTGACCTTTTGTTGAGACAATAGTATGCTAACTTCCTTAGGTGTGATGCAGGAAGGCATGTAAAACAGGCCAACGACACCTTGACTTTAGATATCAAAGACAGGCCTCAGAGACAGAGTGACTGCAGATAATTAACACAGACAGAATAGGCACAAGAACATGGGTTATTGTAATAGAATTATTGATTCCTAGATACGACACATGCTTCATACTACTACGTACTACTACTACTACTGCTACTGGCTCCAGACCTAAAGGAAGGCCTAATCTTCGATACAAGGATCTCAGATCTGAAGGCAGGCAACATCGACCCAGCAGTGAGGACCTCTGGGAGGAGAGGAAAGAGCACAGACGACAGAATGCGGCATTCGATATACAGTCCACAGTGCATCTGCAGAAACTGCAACAGAAGATTGCCACTCAAGCATTGGAATGTTCAGGCGCTGTAACCCAACAACAGACTAATCCCTGGTGCATACTCCATTGTCACAGAAGGAAGCCAACAACATGGCATGCATACTCAATGAACAGGGCCCTTAAAGATGTGTGTGCCGTGATTTGTATTGGCTACTTTGTCTGTTTTTATGTATGGAGTCAACATAGCCTTTTGACTCAAAGGCTTTCAGCTTTCAGGAAGAAACCAAAATACACAGGAAAGACATATTTGAATATTATAACCATGCCTGGGGGTATATTAGAGAATGTTCATTGTTTACTCCACAAACACACACGTATACAAAACAGAAAAAGTACAAAAATCACAGCACTCCATCTTCTGCTATAGTATACAAGTAAGACGCGCAAACGCGTGAAGCGAACGCAGCTTGTGTGTGTGTGGCTGTGTGTGCGTGTGTGTGTGCGTGTGTGTGCGCGTGTGCGTGTGCGTGTGTGTGTGTGTGTGCGTGTGTGTGTGTGTGTGTGTGTGCTACAGCTGCGCCCTGTGTGTGTGTGTGTGTGTGTGCTACAGCTGCGCCCTCTGGTGGCGGGCGGGTGGTGTAACAGCGGGACAGACACACACATACACAGACATTCAGCCCTTGCTGTCATAGTAAGTGGCTCACTGCGTTCGCAATGATTATGCCCTTGGAAGAAGACATGGAACTAGCACCTACAGTACGTGACACACAGAGCCATTGGTGGTGACACCAATATTGTCTGTGTCGGGGGCTTTGTCAGAGTACCCGTTGTACCCATCTGTCTGTGTCGGGGGCTTTGTCAGAGTACCCGTTGTACCCGTCTGTCTGTGTCGGGGGCTTTGTCAGAGTACCCGTTGTACCCATCTGTCTGTGTCGGGGGCTTTGTCAGAGTACCCGTTGTACCCATCTGTCTGTGTCGGGGGCTTTGTCAGAGTACCCGTTGTACCCATCTGTCTGTGTCGGGGGCTTTGTCAGAGTACCCGTTGTACCCATCTGTCTGTGTCGGGGGCTTTGTCAGAGTACCCGTTGTACCCATCTGTCTGTGTCGGGGGCTTTGTCAGAGTACCCGTTGTACCCATCTGTCTGTGTCGGGGGCTTTGTCAGAGTACCCGTTGTACCCATCTGTCTGTGTCGGGGGCTTTGTCAGAGTACCCGTTGTACCCATCTGTCTGTGTCACTTCTATGCCCATAATTGTGGAGATCACTGATGTCTTCAGTACTGTGTATGCCCATTCCCCTTTTATGGCCATATATGGAGCTGACTGATTTGTTTGTGCCAATGGCTTTGGTTTGTGCCTGATGCCGTGACGTCATCATAATGACGTGGCCATGGGTTGTTTATGATTATGTCTAGTCATAGTGTATATCCCATTCTGACCTGAGATCAGATTCACACGAGGTTTCCGCCGGACACACACTGGTCTGATGAACCCATTCTGACCTGAGATCAGATTCTAAAAATGTCAGTCGTTCTTTGATTTTTCAAAAAATAGCAGACCTACAAGCTCGTATCGCGCCACTCGGTGGCGCGATATGAGCTTGTAGATCTGCTATTTTTAAATAGCTAAAGCATAACATGATGCCGACACCAAAATGGGTGCCCGGTCAGAATGGGATATACGAGCGTCAGTGGCTCAGGCTGGTAGAGCGGTCGCATGGGAACCACAAGGTTCCCAGTTCGATTCCCGGGCTCCTCTAGAGTCGAAGTGTGTGCAATAGGACTCTGAAGCACAATCTATGTAAAGCGTGTTGGATAAAAAGCGCTATATAAACAATATATAGTTTACAATGTATAGTGACATGGCTGTGATTGGTTTATGGTTATGTTTTAAGTGCTCTATTAATAGTCATGTGAGGGACCACAAAACAGATGATTAGCAGGGTAGCCTATACACACATCCATGGTGATTCAGAGAATGGACCATACTGTCAGCAAAGATTGAACAAATTACACAATGCTAGTGGGCTTTTACACAATGCTCGTGGGCTTTAGCAATCCATCCAATTACTTGCCTAATGCTGTCAGTCAATACATAGAGCAATTTGCTCACGGCTCTACAGGGCGCTAACAGTATACCACCCATCAATATAAATGTGGTTAAATGTTCGACATCACAATGTTATTACATTACATTACGGTGGTAAGAAAATCTCTCTGCTTAATTAATTAAATGGAAAATGTGTGGCACTGTAGCTGCATTATTGCTTTGTCTGAAAAGTAATTTTCACCATAGGTTTGCAGTTTTGATCAAACTAACCCTTGATTGAAAATCCAAAGACCACAGAAAATCCACTAAATGTTCAAAGTTCAGGTTTTTTGGGTGTAATTGGTCATAAAACCTAAAAGAAAAAAATTAAAAATGAAAATTATCGTCGGCCAATCACCGCCTAACATGCCAATTCTGATAAAGAAACCAGACAACTCTAGCACAACCAGAGTGGAGTTGTCAGTACAGAGTTGTGTTTGTGAGATGCTGTGCCGACTAATATATTATCCGGAATTCACTAATTTAACAAGATGGCAGAGAAACATGTGTAAATGGCCATAATTATGCTGACAACTTTAACGACATTTTTTCCAATGGCAGTCTCTGCCAAGGATGACTTTTTGGGGGTAAAATAAACAAAAAAAGGTCAAATAAATTAAAAAAAAGCCTGGCAAAGGGATAACAGGGGGCGAAATACTGTAAATCTGGCAGTAGAAATCACATGACACATAGGCCTACATACCTACATTAACATAAAACATGAATTGATAATAAAATCACCCTCCTTGTATGCAATCTGTTGATTATGCATGCCGTTTTAAGAGACAGAGAAAGAGTGTGTGTGTGTGTGACATGTGTGACAGAGAGAAGAGTGAAATTTTGTTTGATGACAAGAACTGAATGGGTCGGGAGTGACATATTGTCGATATCAGCCGGTAACACACAGGAGTCTGTCCCCGTAACAATGCGCTAGACCCCTGGGCCCTTGCTGAGGTGGTAAATGGTAAATGGTGCATTTCTATAGCGCCTTTATCGAAGGCGCTTTACATAGATTGTGCATTACATTCACCCATTCACACACACACATTCATACACCGATTGCAGCGGAAGCCATGCAAGGTACCAACCAGTACATCGGGAGCAATTTGGGGTTCAGTGTCTTGCCCAAGGACACTCCGACATGTAGACAGGAGGAGCCGGGATTCGAACCGCCGACCCATGGATCATTGGACGACCTGCTCTATCTCTTGAGCCACAGTCGGAGCTCCCAGTACTTCCCGCAGCACACACCCAAGCTGTGCTACTCATACACTGAGTTGGCTGTGACCGGGATCAAACCCATGAAGTTGTGGTCCAAAGGAGAGAGCTCTACCGACTGAGCTACCCAGACAAGCATGCTCTAATTATTTGGTTATTATATAATCTACTGACAATAGCTGTAGGCCTGATCTTAAAAAGCATAATGTAACAGATATGCCGTTATGTTACACATCTTGACTCTGGAACGCTAACCTTTCCATCTAATGCTGATTGTGTAGCCTACAATGCCCACAGTCACTTGATTTTGACTGAAACACAAATTGAGTGATCACAGACACCATCAGGAATGTTGGCCTCTCTATCCAATGTCGCTCTCTAGTAGAGAGTATAGCTATATCCTTTTTATAATGGGATGAATCTAGAGTTGCAATACCCTCCATTGACTCCCCATTCATCCAATTTGCGTTTGCTTTCTGTCAATAAATTATCTGCAGGTTATTATTTTTGGAGTGTTTGGAAGCACTCGTAAGTCACTGAACAGCCCTGCATACCACCTGTTTCAAATGTGCACATAATTCAGGAGGCAGCAGCGCGACCCGTTAATAAAAACGAGTGCTTCCAAACTCCAACACTTCACATGCACAGAATTTCTTGACAGAAAGTAGCTCATAACATGTCTACAGTGGATTATTTTTAAACAAAAGCTTGGCAGATTGAAAGAGGATAATTCAAGCATGGCCTAGAGCTGCAATGTTGGTGAGTTTAACGTTGTTTAATACAAGCAGATCGCAAACGCAAATTGGATGAGTGGGGAGTCGATGTACACTGGGGAACCCAGTGTACTCTCTGCTGCCCCATCTGGCGGAGTCAGGTTAAGTCGATGGAGGGTATTGCAACTCTAGATTCACCCCATTATTTACAAAATCTAGAGTTGCAAATTGCGACTAAGCTTCCCCTCCCCTGCCCTATATCATCCACCTCTCGTGTGTGTGTTACGACCAGGGGGGCAGTCAGACATATCTTGTGAAGCCACTAAGGAAATCGGGATTTCATGAAAATTCATATAATGGCCTGTTGTGGCACTGTCATTGGGCTCAAAAAACCCCATAGTATTTGGGCCCAACTTCACCTAGACTGTATTACCTTAATAAACATGGTCATGAATACTTTCTGCTTCCAGTCACTAGTATAAAGTCTCATTTCTAATGTCATAATATTCTTTTTGGAAAATTATGGTCCCATTTATTAAAAAGGACCATACATTTGCGTATGTTCTGAGGGGCGTGGCTACCGTTACAGTCTATGAACGGGATCCCCCACCCACTCGAGTCAAAATAAAAACCAACGAAGAAGAAGGGGGGGGGAAGTCCCGCCTCGTTGTCTGGGCCCAAACGGATCTAGAAAGATGGCGATTTACAATTCAAGGACTGACAGGCTTCATTTTACGTCCATATCAGACCCGGAGAACGCTTTGTCCATATTTTTTTTACAGTCTATGGTTACGACCTTATATGGAGTCTAGAGGCTTAAGGAGTAACACAGACAACTTCAGGGTGGCCAAGGCCAAAACAACAAACAAAACTATCAAAAATGGATCTAAAAGAAAATGGCAGCACACCCCTACCAAGCCTTCCTATTGAAAGTGATACACCCAAGAAATGTTTTGAAATACTGCAAAATAGCTTACTTCGTCTGTACTTTAAACAGACAGTAAGTAAAGTTTAACTTTAGCACTCAGCAAAAAGGATCTGGCACTCAGCCTACAGACAGTACTAGCTACAAACAGCAGCAGCAGCACAGGTGATTGATGGAAATGGCCTGAAGTGGTGTTCATCACAGGCTTTTATACTGGCTGTCTGATGAGGAGATGAGGCCCAGGTGTGTTTCCAAACACCACTCCTCCAATCTCCACTCCACTCCACCCTCCAATCACCATATAGACCGATTCACAGAGGGGTGCCCTGGGCGCGGCCATTACTGAGGGGTAATCCATGGAGCAGGTGCTCCGTAGGCCAGGTGTAGCTAATCAGTGCTGCTGCACTCAATGGTACACCTCAGTAATGGCCGCACCCAGGAAACCCTCTGTGAATCGGTCTATAGCCGGGCACAGAAATCACAAAAATCTCTCAGGAGGGTTAACACGCTAAATGGGGCTGTGTGTGTGTGCACGCACGTACGCACGCACGCACGCACGCACGCACGCACGCACACACACACACACACACGCACACGCACACGCACACGCACACGCACACGCACACACTTAATGCCTCCTTTTGTAGCCTATCGCTCTGTCCTTTCTCTCCATCATAGTCTCAATACGCTGTATTTTCATCTTACTCTTCGCTCTCTCTCTGTCCTTCACCCGCTCCCCATTCCTCTGGTTTTCTTATTCACTCGTCTCTCTTCCAGCACAGAAGCTAATGTTATTCCACAGGTAATTCTGCCCTGTGATTATGTACCCGACAACTCTAATGTATCATGAAAACAATACACTTGAGGGGGATTAATTCTGTTTGCTGTTGCTAATTTGTGTTGTAGGTTTCTCTAATGGGGAAACAAGCGACAACTAATTATTCGCTCAAGAAGGCTCAAGATTATTTCACATTTCATTTCAGTCAGATTACTTTTATACATTCTTATATATATATATATATTTTTTTTAATATTATACTGTTTGGAATTATGGTTTACCTATGATATACTAGATTACTACCTTGTGTTTTCCTTGCTTACTGAGTCTGTAAATCACTCTGGATTAAGAGCATCTGCTAAAATTTTAATTTAAATGTTGTGCAATAAAGATGGACCCTGGAGGTATAGTCAGACCAGATGGAAACATACATCTAATTCATTGTGCATGTTTGAAACATGAAAATGAGTTCTGGGTGTCTCTTAACCCATTCTGACCTGAGATCAGATTCTAAAAATGTCTATTACATCCTGACAGTTTCATTATTAACCCATTCTGACCTGAGATCAGATTCTAAAAGTGTCTTCGATTTTTCAAAAATAGCAGACCTACAAGCTCGTATCGCGCCACTCGGTGGCGCGATATGAGCTTGTAGATCTGCTATTTTTAAATAGCTAAAGCACGACATGATGCCGACACCAATATGGGTGCCCGGTCAGAATGGGTTAAATCATCATCATCATCATCAACATCATCATCATCATCATCATCCTTCAGCTGTCTTTGAGATCCATCTAGTTAGATTCTCATTTGCTGGGTGCTTTCAATGCAACTTGCCATGCAGTACCATTCCCTGTTTTCCAAATCATTTTTGAATTACAATTCTGTTTATTGTGGTTAGGATCATGACTGTGGTGAACAGTTCCACTCAAGGCCTTATTTCAATAATGATCATTTCAAGTCTCTCTCATTCCACTGAGTGAAGCGTGACATATTTGAATAATGGAAGATGAAGCCTGGCCTCACTGTCTCCCTCTGGTGTCCAAATTATTATGTTTTCCTGTCCACTCAATTTCCAACTGACAGCTCCAACCAACTAAGGCAGCAAAGCCATGGGGAGAAGAGAAGAGAGAAAGAGAAATGATTATGTATCATTACAGATAGCTGAGACAAATGCATACAAATGACGTTGTGGGGTATATTACTTGGTTCAGCTCTCATCAAAGTCAGCGGTTATTAGTGACCTGCCAGACGCACAAACAAAACAAAGAAATGTAACACACACACACACACACACACACACACACACACACACACACGGAGACATCAAATCACAAACGCATGCACACGTGTATGCATGCTCGGAAAGTTTTGCAGTTTTAATCAGCGATTTCTTGTGCTTGAGGCAATTCCGAGTGTTGTTTCCATGGCTACAGGAACAGATCAAATCACGAAGAGGTGGTGTGTGTCAGTGAGCGTGTGTGCCTGCATGCGTGTGTGCCTGCGCGCACATGCGTGTGTGTGTGTGTGTGTGTGTGTGTGTGTGTGCGTGCGTGTGCGTGTGTGTTGAGCTGTGTTGAGGTATGACTGCAGAACTGATGTGTTCTGAGCTGTCACAAGGGAAATACAACAGCATACAATATTGTATGAGATATAATAGAAGCCCAAAATATTACAGTGCAGCAACATATAAACGTAAGCAAATGTTATGTTTTAATCCCTTCTGCTTTTTTAATTGTGATCTCAAAAATGGCGATTTCCCAGCCTTTCATACAGTGATGGTCACGCCCTATAGCACGTGCGAATAGGCCAGGCCCATAGAGTTAAAACCAGGCCACCAAATACCCGTATGTGTGTCTCAAAAAATTGGGAAGTGTTATGTCACATCACTCATGTCCTCCTCACAATTGACCCATTGTCAAGTCTCTTCTGTGATCCTGCCGCTCTTTCGTGCCTATTGGTTGGTGTTGCTCTCCATCCACTACTATTGAAATATAAAAAAGTATTAATAATAATACATGTTTTTCAGTTCATCCACCCATCTTCAACCGCGTATCCGTAGTCGGGTCGCAACAGCTCCACCAGGGAACTTTTCCCTCTACAGAGCAACATTAGTTATTTCCTCCTGGGAGATCCCGAGGCGTTCCAGGGCCAATGTGGCGATGTAATCCCTTCATCTGGTCCTTGCAGTTCTGACTGCAATGGGAAGTGCATTCCACAGTTTTGGAGCCAGAAGGGAGAAGAGTTTGGGACGTGTGGAGCGTTGTCCCGGCGTTTTTAGAATCCTTTGTTGTTAATTTCTACATTTTTGTATGTGCATATATCCTGTTTTTGTTCATTCTATTTTCATAAATTTTGCCATACTGCATAATTGTATTGTTTCAGTGTTGAATAAAAACAATTTACAACAAAAAATGTATAAAAATATATAAACCACAAGAACATATGATAGAATTTAGAATTTAGGCATTTAGCAGACGCTCTTAATCCAGAGCGACATGAATGATATGAATGAACGACGATATGATAAGAACTGCCTGATATCCTAACCTGAAAATGTATTTTCAGTTCACTAAGGGCTGGATAGAGAGGGAGACTCATGTTTCTGAACACACAATGCTATTGGAATATAGAACTATTTAACGCTTAGTTTAACACCCACTTTAATTAATTGTATAAATGTTGTAATTATCTGATGACTCCCCATGCTCTTTCGTTTTTTTCCCCACATACAAACGAGAAAAAGACACTTTAAACATGCTCTTTCATTTGTATGTATGTGCGGATGTGTATGTTTTTTTTTAAGACTCAATCTGTGTTTTGTCAGTGATTGTTATTCGGGATACTTAAACGGTGTGCTTTCCCTCGCGCCGGGCGGCACATGGAGAGATGTTTTCTCTCCTCATACTCAGCTCTGGGATGAGTAGATGAAACTGGTTAAACTGCCGTGTAACCAGATGTTTGAAGATCATTATAATGAACCAAATGAAACATATAGTAATAGTAGGCTATGGTATAATTTATTTATACTATAGTGAAGTTAAGACAGCTGTATTTGTGTAGCATCAAAATAAAATACAATAAAAGTTAACTCCAGGCACTTAACCCATTCTGAACGGGCACCCATTTTGGTGTTGGCATCATGTTATGCTTTAGCTATTGAAAAATAGCAGATCTACAAGCTCATATCGCGCCACCGAGTGGCGCGATACGAGCTTGTAGGTCTGCTATTTTTGAAAAATCGAAGAGCGACTGACATTTCTAGAATCTGATCTCAGGTCAGAATGGGTCAATCAGACCAGTGTGTGTCCAGTGGAAACCTTTCCACGAATCTGATCTCAGGTCAGAATGGGTTAAACCCTCTACATTGTTGAGTGGTGTGCCTCTCAGGGCTCTGTACTCTGGGAACCCAGCCTCTGGGGGCACCACCTCCTTTTTTGTGTAGAAACTGGAACTCACTTTGTGTTGATTCCTCCTAACACCAACACTACATGTTTAGGGCAGCTAGTGGTGCTGTGAATTTCTGCTGTCTTGAGAAATGACTATAGTAGTGACTTTTGTGTGTTTTGCTCTACATGTGTGGGTGTTTATTTGTTTATTTGGATCCCCATTAGCTACTACTGTACCTTAGTAGCAGCTACTCTTCCTGGGGTCCACACATAAAATACATTACATTAATACAATTATGTAAGTGATTAGAGAGGAGAAGTACGGCTGTCACAATCAAATCACCCAAAATATTTGAGTTCTGAATGCAACATACTCATACATCACTGTATTAAATTAGTTTAGGGTTTTTTTGTTGCAAGCTTTATGATCACTCTAAACTGTGTTGGATTGGATTTGAATGAGGTAATGGTCAACCTTTTAGGTCCAGGAAAACACATTGCTGTCACAAATTGTGGATTATGTCTATATATGACAGAGGAAGTGTGTGTGTATGTGTGTGTGTGTGTGTGTGTGTGTGTGTGTGTGTGTGTGTGTGTGTGTGTGTGTGTGTGTGTGTGTGTGTGTGTCGTGTTAAGTGTGTTGTTACTGTTACATATTGGTATAGTCATAGGGGTCGTGTCCACAAATGTAAGAACAGAGTGCTGGCTTAGGCCAGGTGCCCCAAATCAAGCCAAAGGCTTCCCGCCTACCATGCAGGCACACACAGATAGGAATTGGGGGGCTGTCACCTCAATGATGGAAGGTGTCAGAGAGAAAACAGCTTAAAAAGTGTCCCTGTTTTTCTCTGTCCTTTGCCTCTCTGTGCTGGTCCAACGTAATCTGTTCTGTTCTCTGAAACATGCTGTTTTCTCACCATAGCTAAAAGGAGAGGTGTGCGTATCAGAGTTTCTGCAGCGCTGCACGATGGTGTTTGATAAATGACTCAATTGGAATCAGCTGCCTAGTGCCTACTGCCAGCTAGGGTTTTGACCAACAAAAGTAAGCGTATCTGTTGCTAAACTGAAGTGGAGTTGATCACTGTAATCCCTGCATAATGCCAATGGTGATGTATGTGTTAAACTAGTTTAGTTCCTATAGTATACACTTATGATTAGATAAGTGTCATTCCATTCATCCGTTCACCTCCTCAAGGCACACTTGACTGACCTGACTCCGCCAGATGGGGCAGCAGAGAGTACACGGCGGAGTCAGGTTAACACTTGACTTGTAAATATGACACGTAACCTGAGCTATCCATGGTGCTGAACAAATCTAACCTGAGCTATCCATGGTGCTGAACACACCTAACCTGAGCTATCCATGGTGCTGAACACACCTAACCTGAGCTATCCATGGTGCTGAACACACCTAACCTGAGCTATCCATGGTGCTGAACACACCTAACCTGAGCTATCCATGGTGCTGAACACACCTAACCTGAGCTATCCATGGTGCTGAACACACCTAACCTGAGCTATCCATGGCGCTGAACACACCTAACCTGAGCTATCCATGGTGCTGAACACACCTAACCTGAGCTATCCATGGTGCTGAACACACCTAACCTGAGCTATCCATGGTGCTGAACACACCTAACCTGAGCTATCCATGGTGCTGAACATCAATGTCAACATACCACCAGAGATCCACATGGTAGCATTTCTTTCCCAAAGCAAAATGTACTTTCCCATGTGTATCGTATTGATATGTGGCCCGTGTCTGGAGCTGTATCATATTGGGATAATATATGTCATATTGCAACTCCGCTATTGGGATACGTGTAGGCTATGTATTGAGAATAGCCTGCAAATACCCATCACAAGGTGTAGGACTTCTCTATATGCCACTGTATGTCATTAATGCAGAGATTAATCTCAGCTAGAACCATACCAGGTAGCAATCTTGCACTTACAATAATTGCGAGACGATCACATGGCCAACACAAAGGTGGACTATTATTTTATAGTTTACTTACTCTGTTCAGCAAAGGCACCTTTCAAGTGCTGACAGAATTGTAAACATATTTCTGGGATAACAGCTAGGATAGGAAAATGGACACTGACCTGGCCTTGCAAGAAGATATTTCTTAGCACACTGCAAAGCAGAGTAATGTGAATTTTGAAGGACATTCACCTAGCAAAAGAGAAGAAAGAAGAGAAGCAATTCAGGGATGGAGTGGGGGAAATTAACCTTCCATATTAAGCTCATGCTGCTGTTCATTGCAACTTACAATATATATATATATATATATAAAAAAATGTAACAGTGTTATATAATTACACAAAATATGATACAAATAAGTGCTTCTACCTGACTTAATTATCCATGGTTCATGTGTATAAGAATGAATTAGAGGTCACAGCTCCTTTAAGTCTCCTCCTTGCCCCCCGTATAAATGCCTTGCCACACCTCCACCTCTTCCTTCTGTATTTCCGCATGGAACGAGAGAGGAGTCCTTGCATTAGGAACTAACGTGGAGACGACGGGACGTGTCTGTGATTATTCCATGTCAGAATAAAACGTTGTTTCCAAAGAGAGATCTGGGTCCGTCTGTCCATTCAACACAACACAGAGAGAGACAGACTACACCGGTTACACACACACACGTCACACACACACACACACACACACACACACACACACACACACACACACACACACACACACACACACACACACACACACACACACACACACACACACACACACACACACACACACACACACTTGTGCCACAGCCTAAGTCCCTAAAACACCTCCATTAACCCTTACATTATGCATAGGTGTGGTTTGGGCATTACAATGATTAAACCAATCACCGTGCCACCTGCCATTGCCTTTAAGAGATCCATTATCCATTTAACATTATGCCCAGTGATTTACACTATGGCCCAACATGGCCATGGAAGAGCGACACACGTTGCTGCCTTGAAATATAGCCTATTTATATTTGATACAGAGGCCGGATTGTTTTGTGTCCAGTAGCTCCAACACAGCTTCACTCGTGCAAATCTAATAACTTCTTTGATTAGACAATTAAACACAATAAGCACAAGGAATTGACAGATTTGTGGAGAATTAAGACAGAACGAGACCTCTGAGCTGTGAATGTTGTGCAACATGACCGAGGCAGCTCCAACTCAGGTCTCACCGTCTCAGAGTCAGGAGCGCATTCTTTTATCAAACAGAATTTGCATTATGGGTGGTTTGAAGAGGCACTTTCCATCGTCCTAAACCTGTGTGCATAAGATAGCAAATATAGGGAAAGCGCATCAACACGCCTACAGACACACCTCCACCTGCAAATATAGAAGTCTGCAAAATGAATAGTGGGTTGTGTGGCCGCAAGATAACGTTTACGCATAGTGCAAGCTCCTAAATGCGTAATTCACGGAAAATGTTTATTACTTGAGGATAAAGCATGGGATAGGGGATAGGATGGAGCCCATAGTCTTTTTCTTATTGCTGCATTCCTTGTCCCCTCGTATCGCTGATGGCAGCTATATTTGTTTTTACAAATTTCTTCATGTGAAAAGTGACAGATGTGTTCTGCATGAGTCAAGGCACAGGTGTAAACAAGTTCCACGGCTTTTGACCAAACGAGGCATGAGTTATGCCTGTTCAAAGTGCTTGTTATCTCTGCTTGCAGCTATATTTATTTTACAATTTGTCACATACAAACTTCTCTTCAACTGGGATTTCAGATAATGGTCTATATATTGTGTGTAGAACCTTTCACGCAAATTGCAAAAAAAACTCCAGGCATAAAATTTAGGATGAAAATTTAAATTATGTCAGCAGGTTTAAGCGTTTTGGATTTTGGATTTTCAATTGCTATAGCGCCACTCTTTAGCTAATGGTTGTGGGCTTCATGTCCTCACTGTTTGGCATAGCCCTCTAGCATTTTGCCAAGTTTTGCGAAAACCTACTGCATGGTTAAGGAGAGGAAGAAGGAGACGAAGAAAAAAAAAGGGACCAAAGTCCCTTTGGGCATGGCCACTTAATAAAATAAAATGTCTGTCTGTCTGTCTTTTAATTGTATTGGATTTTCATAATAATAAATGTCGTTTTTGATACTTTTTGCTAGCATATTATTAACAAAAACCACTCCACATAAATGTGTATTGTGAGTGTTTATCTAAATGATCTGCTGTTCACTTCACGCACCATTTCCTGTGAGTGCCTGCATGATGTTTCTGGGAATGTGGGACGAGGCGAGGCAGACGTGCACAAGTGGTGCATGAAGCTGAAGAACAGCAGAGCGTTTAGAGAAATGGACACACAACACATGTGGAATGGTTATTAAGAATATGTCTCTACTCTAAGAATGATTTACTGTAGGTCTCAATTCAGAGGAATGTAATAAGTATAATCATAGTCCTATATTCAGAACAACCACCCTTTTCCTCCACCTAATTAATGATGCAGCCTTTTCTCTGTGACAGAGAGCAGACCTTGTTAAACTAAAGGATCTTTACATAGACAAGCTTCAGCGAACTGTGTGAAAAGTTTAACCTCCCAAACTCTTCCAGTTCGAAATTTTGTCATAAATTATAATACATCCTTCAAATGCTATCCCAAAGTAATTTATCGACACAATTTTGGACATATAGCCATGACTGGGAAAGGTTTAATTTCAAAGGTTTACTCTTCAATTTCTAATCACACAGCAATTTCTGTAGTAAGAGCTGGGTAGGATTTGATGATGAATTTTAGGAGGATGCTTTAATGAGAGGGAATGATAGTGCATCATGATGTTTGGCTGAACTTATTACAATGTGCACCATATTTATTTCTAAAATATACCTGTCATATGTCCCCAGCGAACATGACACACAATCATGTTCTGGTTATGTCCCTGCCTACAAGGCTACTGGACTGCTATTTTTAAACACCTTGCAGAAGCCTCGAACATAGAGCTGTCACCATGTGCAGAGATGGCGTTTTTTGTGGTTCAGATCACCAACCTATGTCGATCAAAATGATCCTGCAAACTTAGCCAACCAGGATGGAATATGAAAAATTGGACAGAACCTTGTTGATCATATAGATCATACATATAGATATAGATATGTGTTTACCTATTTGTGTGATGTTTCGACAAAATCTGTAGGAGTAATATAAAAGAAAATACCAAAGATGTTGGCAGAAAAGTGAAAACGGAAAAGTGAGGACGCAAATTGTGATTGGCCAGAATGAGATCATGTATGATGATAGTCACACAGGTGTGATTTTTATCCTACGATGTTGTAACCCATTTCTTAATCCGGTGCCAATTGCCTAAACTGTGATCCTACTCTCCCTCTGCCAACCTGGGGAGAGCCCTGAACTG
The DNA here is from genome assembly GCF_964188405.1 of Protomyctophum parallelum. Taxonomy (NCBI): domain Eukaryota; kingdom Metazoa; phylum Chordata; class Actinopteri; order Myctophiformes; family Myctophidae; genus Protomyctophum; species Protomyctophum parallelum. The sequence continues at coordinate 43,321,935 of NC_139704.1, read as the reverse complement.
AGGAGTGAGTAGGCCACTTTTTATCACCTGACAGGGGGGCTTCCCCCGTAGGACTTAGCGCATGGAAGGAACATGGTATTCCCACTTTTCAGCTTTTCAATGTCCATGAAGAAGCTACCATTAGCTAGTCCATTACTACTTATACATACTTATTCATGTCATTTAAAGGAGCTATAACATAAAATTCAACTTTTTCAATTTCTTTTGTGTTTTTGGGGCTCCCATATGTGTTTTCTATCTCCACAAATAACCAATTTTGAACAATCAGGCTTTCATATCATATTGGTGCTTTAATGGAAATTGCTCTCAGGAACAGCTCAACTGATTTTGGTCTCATTGTGATGTCATCAATGTCACCCTACTTTGTATATTTCCTCTTTCTTCAGTCTTCAGTTTCAAATTTGCATTTCCACTTTGTTTACAATGTCCACAATTGTTGATTTTCCAAGCATGGAATGGAAACAAGCCTGGTTTTATCTAGCATCAGTATTATAATGACTCAAATATTAAATAATCTGCATATCAGCACCCCACCACCTCAGGACATTGTGGTACTGCAGCTAAAATTGCTTTCAAAGTCCAGAAAGAAATGACAAGGACTGGTTATATCAGAGTGGTGATTTGATGGACATAGACAATATGATATTAAATATTAAAAGCAGTTTTAAAATGCATGTTATTTTGCGCTTTAAGGGCTCTCTGCGTTCATTCATTTTTAATTCAATTATGTATGCATTCCTTGTGAAGCACGTTGAGCTTCTCTGCGTATGAAATTAGCATAGAGGGACCGTAGAAGCTCCACAGAAGGTGTGAAAGTAATTGGCACTGCTTTCTGAGCATCGCTGAGTGGACAAGGCTCAAATAGTTTTTAGGTGTTTAGTGTTTAAAGCACAAACTATTTTTAATACGTTCTTTTTATAAGATTTGTTTTTGGGGCTTTTTTATGCCTTTATTAATCGGGAACAGTAGACAGACAGGAAAGTGGGAGAACGAAGGGGAGGGAGGGACACACGGCAAAGGCCATCAGGCTCAGGAGTTCGATGGCCTTCGCCCCTCAAAATAAACAGAATGAAGACAAGAAAGCTTAGCCTGCAGAAGTATAGGAGCCTTATGTTATTTTCCCTTGATCTGTCTTGGTCTCCCCCCTACCTCATGTTACTTTAAACAATTACATCTTTCATCCATGTATAAACACATGGTAGGGGGTCGTGTATAGGAGTCACAGGGGCTTACATAGTCTCATTTCTGATAAATGGTCATGTCGAATTGAATAGGTTTTACACCAATCCAGATGCAGTGTGCCTTATTTTTCTCCATGTTGTAGACTTTACTGTGGATGATCCCAGAGCCTCTTATTACTTGCGCAAGCAGAGCGCGCAAGTAATAATTTCGCCCAGTCAGTAAAAATAAAATAGCAAATTGTGCCTGATCTGCTGGGACCAGAGTACGTGGTGTGTATATGTATGACTAGCTCTCAATGATGACGTAAGAAATATGGTCATTTGTGTAATCTGGTCCAGGCACAGATTTGCTGTTTTTCTTGCATAAGCATAAAATGGCGGGTTGGCTGTCACGGTTTTTGGCGCAAAGTAACCACAGTATACCGCTAATCAACTTACAACTACAAACTCTATATAGTATATGTATATGTATACGTATGTCTTACGTCATCATTTAGAGCTAGTCATACGTATACTATATACATAACCAGTTAAAATAAAATAGCAAGATAAAGACACACGACTATTTGATCTGGATTGCACAAAAAGGAAACTATCACAAACAGGAGGTTTACCAACTACACTCTGTAGTATAGCAATTGGTGCACAAGTGATGTTGACTACTAATGTAATGGTATCTGATGGATTAGTCAACGGTATCAGAGGATTTGTTGAGTATATTGACTTTAGGAAAAACGGCACCTATGTTACAGTAATACTCGTTAAATTCCAAGACAAAGCTATCATTTTCCATGGAGGCAGAAGAACAGGATCAACAAATAGGTTTCAATTCCCGTTGACATTAGCTTGGGGATTAACTATTCATAAGGTTCAAGGTTTAACTATACAAGAGATTGTCGTATCTATGAAGGGCTCACATTTTAACCCGGGACAAGCCTATGTAGCATTCAGTAGAGTGAAAAGGATAAAAGATCTATATATTCTTGACTTTAATCCTAAAAACATCAAAGTGGATAAGAATGTAGAGAGAGAAATGATACGATTACGACAATCACCTCTTGAAAATCCAAATATACGGAAGATAACTCAATTACCATTAAAACATTAATTAAAATTGGATTAATGAACGGCAGAGGTTATCTAACACATTTAGAAGATATAAACTCAGATTCCCAACTCGAAATGTTGGATCTAATAGCTTTTACTGAAACACACTTAAAGAAAAATAATAACATTACTTTTAAATTAAAAACAATGAACACGAATTACAATACAATCAGGAATGACAGAGAAAAAGATATAGGTGGGGGAGTTATGTTTGCTATAAAAGAAGATATTTCCATTGAAATAATTCAAAATGAAATCAGGATATTAGAAAAAGTAGAACACGTATGTATACATGTAAAAGATAAAGATCTATATATCATTCTTATGTACAGATCACCTAAAACAGACCTTTCGAAATTAAACACATTTCTCGAAAACATGGTAAAGTATCTATCATCTCCGAGTCTCCGACTTCTGCAATTATGATAATAGGAGATTTCAATGAAGACCATAATACTGAGAAAGATAGAAGTATAAAGACCTACATGTCAAGATTAGGCTTTAAACAATTAAATACAAATCCAACTACAGATTACGGAAGTATTTTAGATCATGTATATTTTAACAAATGTGAAAGTATAATTACAGAAATTGAAGTTAGACACATATTACTCTGATCATGATTTAGTATTAATATCACTATAGTCCAAGATGAAATACATTTAAAACAATTGACAATTTACAATAAGTAATACAATAATTATACTGTATAATATATTTTAATTCAGTTTATATACATTTTTTTCATCACATATCAATGATTTATTTTTCTTTGAAAAACTAAAAAGGGATCTAGAATATATCTACATCGATAAAACTGTATTTCTTATATAGATAGAAACTTGAACCATACTTAATAATACTAGGTGTTTACATGCATAAAGTAGATAGGTAGCAAATAGTTACACCTAATAATTAGACATTTCAAACGTTCCTTCACAGAGATAGAGATTCCACCGTTTACAGAATAATTATACTGTATAACATATTTTAATTCAGTTTATATACCTTTTTTTTCATCACATATCAATGATTTATTTTTCTTTAAAAAACTAAAAAGGGATCCAGAATATATCTACATCGATAAAACTGTATTTCTTATATAGATAGAAACTTGAACCATACTTAATAATACTAGGTGTTTATATGCATAAAGTAGGTAGGTAGCAAATAGTTACACCTAATGATTATACATTTCAAACGTTCCTTCACAGAGATACTGAGATTTAACAGTTTACAGCGGTCGAAAGTACTTGTGCGCTCTGCTTGCGCACTAGTTGGCCATTTATGGCCTACTAGTGTGCAACAAGCAAGTATGCACTCGACGACAGAGTGCAGTTCTAGTTAGATCTGTTATTCTTCATAATAATCCTGTGGTTGACCTTTTACAGACCAAGAGAGAAAATTCACATGCACAACAGAGAGTGGAACATTGCAAAAGTTACAAAGGAAACTTATTAGCACAGGCCGTGAAAATATTGGAATATTATTGTGAATGCAACCAGTGAGGGTGAGGTCGCGTGCACGCATCCGCCTGGATGACGGCAGACTGCTGGGTGAGCGCTGGCGCTTTGGCATGGGGGATCAGATGCATCAGTAAGCAAGAACTGGGGATGGCAATGAAGAACCGGGAAGTCTGGCATGGCATTGTGAAATCCATGATCTCGACCGCGGTCTAAAAAATGATGATGACATGGTTGGAGTGTGCTATTGTTGTTAATCTATTGTAGTTTGTCATCATCAAATCATACTACTATTTCATCTGTAGTTCATCAACAGGGTAGCAGCACTGTGATTGAACACACTTCTTTGTGAAAAAGCTTGTATAGGTTTGACCGAATACAGTTTCATGTATGTGGAAGTGTCCTTGAGCGAGACACTCAACCCCTTCCTGTCTACTCATTATAAATCCCTCTGCATAAAAGCGTGAGCTTAAAAATGTTAATGGAAAATCCAATTACACATGCAGTAGGTAGCCTACTGTATATATTGTTGCAAAGAACGTGTGATGCTGCTCTGGTTTGAAAGCCTTCTATTTATGTTTCATAGAGAAGCTTACTTAAAAATCCCTATCAGACACCTGGCTGTTGTTGTTGTTGTATAATGATTTGATTAACCTGTTTACAAAAAAGGCTGCCAGACTGCAACACATTATCTCACTGGTGCAGATGGACCGATTAGTTGGCCAATGGCAATTTGCCTCACCTCAAACTGACGCAGGGAAAGCAGGTTGTCATCTGTGACTTTCTCTTTCATGCCGCCTGACCGCAGAGCAAGTTAATGGCTTTCTCCCCCTTCACTTTGCTTATTAACAATATGCATCTGACAGGAATGTAATGAGCTGAAGACAATAGAACAATTGAGAATCAAATTCCTTTTCCTATAAAAGCCTTTGGGAGAGTCTGTCCCAAAATACAACCAAACTTAGGCTAATTGACCAGATATGCATCACAGATTTGCTTCAATATGCAAAACACTTAAAAACTGCAAAACAGATGCTTTTTCCTTTCCAAAACATTAGTTTTTGTTAACGAATGCAGGTCCTGTCCCGTCCTGGCAGAGTATTTGTCTGTGGTACAAATTCCCCGTAAGTGTTTGTGTGATCCATTGTCATTGTTTAACAACAGTGTGTGATGCCAGCCCCCACATTAAGCTGAAGTGATAAATGGTAATGAAAAGACGACTTCATTATAACTTGATATTAATTAACACCATACTTCCTGCATTGGAGAGAGTGAGTGGGAGGACTGCTTGAGAGGAAGAGATGAACTCACTGAAATGTTATTAATTATAACTCAAGGGACATTATTCTATGAAACTTCAGCTTTGGCCTGCCCTGCACTCAGGTCGCAGTCTCGATGGATGGGGGTGACGCCTCAGAGTCATCCCCCTTTGTAAACAACACAATGATGAGAAATAAGAGTTTTCTGAAATGACAGAAGCAAGGTATGATGGAGAGATATCAGATAGAGGAGAAGCAAAGCAAAGCAAAGTTACCATGTTTACCCAGGGTAACTGGACTAAGCTCAAGAACTTGTTTACAGCCAGGCCCTGCTCATAGAACATTTCATGTTAAGGGTTCAATGCCTTGCTCAAGGGCACTTCAGCCGTGGTAATTTTAACGTGCCGGTCCGGGGATACGAACTAGCGACCTTCCGATATCAATCAAGACTGCTCCGCAAACCGCTGCCCCAAAGGAGAAGGAGTGTTGTATATTAAATAATCTTCCAAAGATGAAGGATTGACAAAGTTTTCCAGGGTGAAGTATTGAGAATTGAGAACAACATACAGAGAGTGAGGAACAGGCCTCTTTGCCTATTCCAGCAGACATTATCAGACAGTTCTTATAGTCTAGTCTTAACCTGACAGCGTGGAGGAGTCAAGTCAGCTGCAGTTGAGTTAGACTGAGCACATTGGTGAGCAAAGATACTGAATGGAAGGCAGAGAAATACACAATAATGCATATACCGGTATTTGCCGGTATATGTATCTATTTGGCCTTCTAAAATATCCAGCAGGAGGAGAATAGAAAAAACTGTCAAGAGGATGAAATGGTGGAAACAAACACTTGGAGAGTGCAGCAGCTGAGGCAAGGCTGGGTGATAGGAAAAGACCTTCTGTCAATGTTCACTCTCCCTACCAATGCCGTACTCCTCTCCCCTCCCTGTTGTCTGGCACTGCTCGCCCCTCCTTCTCTGTTTCCTAAAACTCCTCTGGGGAGTGCAGGGAATGCAGAGGAGACATCCAGTTTAGCTTCACGTAGCACTAGCGCCTCTGCAAAGAATAATGATGGAATAATGAATGGAAACAAATAGACAAATGTAAATTTGTTCAGTCTGCTATAGAGAGGATGTGGAACTTTATAGTTGTATTACCATTTACTCTGTTGTTTGTTGGCTAGGGTTCATGCCACGTAGTCTTGCATGTCTGTCTGTCCGTCCTTCCGTCCGTCCAGTATCTATTTTGTCAGCCTTATACCTGATGGCTTATTTGTGCACCTGTCCGTGCATAATCCTTGTCTAGATAACATTGACCAGCTCATACATGGACAATCTCCTCACGTCTACGCTAGAGCAGCCATTCTGCATGATAAACCGCAAACACAACCGTGTTGTACAACACATTCCACAGACGTCTCTTTAAAAGGCCTGCTTTCCATCACTGAAACTGGAGTTCAAGTGGTGTCTAGGCGAGCTAGGGAAAGACCCATTTACTCCCGTTTTCAAATCTCAAAACTAGAAGATGGACACTGCACCAAAATGAAACATTGAAATTCCACACACCCTAGCATTCTACTAGTGATGTTTGTCTCCATTACTTTAGGTTCCTGGGAGAGGAGGAGGGCCTGGGCACCATTTTATCATACAGATAAATGTGGCCCATAATGAAAGTGAAATGTACGACACTGAGGTCGTCCCCGGAGCCGTTTTTATGGTGTAATTTATAACAGAGACACTAAACGACGTCTTGTATGAGAAGATAAAATTCATTCTGTCGTCTGCATGTGGTTGTGCATTTCTCTCGAGACAAGAAGGGCAGAGGTAATATAGTACCAGAGCAGGGCATATGCAGGAGAGACCATACTCATTTGGGATTTGATCCCAGTACATGAGTACACAAAGAAGGGAAGGGGGGAAATAGAAGTAAAATAAGGAGTGGTGGACAGAATTGACCAAGCCAGACTATTGCTCTGCAGTTCAATTGTTAAACACATAGGGGGAGAAATGGAAGGAAAACGGTCGTTTTCTCACACCTCCAATTCAGATGTGACGATTGCACTCTCCAAAACACCTCTATTCTAAAATGTTTCCGAGGTGGGAAGATGTTGAATTTACCATACTGCACTCCAGCAGAGATGACCCCTCTGTCACCCCTAGCAATTTTAGCTCTGTTTGACAATGTTTACATCGGAGAAAAGACAAAGCACATGCATCCTCTATAGCAAAAAGAATACAAGTGCCTGCATGTCCTTGAATATACACGTATTGGAGTAAGTGCAGAGGTTCTGTTGTTATCTATCACACAGTAACCTCCTCCATGGGCATGGGAAATAAAGCACATTTGGATTTACACTTCATTATTGAGTCTACCTACAGCATCACTGTAGGTAGATGGCTGAAGATAAAATATGCTCCTTGATGTGCATGTACAGTATATCTTCATTTTGACCATCAATAGTCAAATAGGTCTGTAATTAATGATTTTCTTCCATATGATTAGGTCAAAGCTAAGTCATTCCGGTCAGAGTTTGATCCCTTGCTAGTTGCTGATGACTAAAACTATATTGTTCATTGTTCATGTTGTCATTTCAGTTGTAGTGTGGAATCTGCCACCCACGGTGGACTTGAACCCACAACCCCCATGGTGGTGGGCGTTTCCCTGATGAAGGCTTAACCACCGAAACGTTGGATTCAGTTTTGTCTTACCTGCTGTCCTAATACAATATTGGCACTCTGGCTATTGGCGTGTGCGGCCACCTTCTTGTTTTTTCAAGATCTCCTCTACAGTTTTCTCCCGCGTGCCGACACCGCTACAAGGACTTTGGTGTGCGTATAGCTTCTTTGTACACGTAACACGGGCACTGGCATGTAACCATGGAGTTGAGTTGAGCGGTGTGCTATTTTGCATGAGTATGAGTAAAAAGGTCAGCAATCACTTTATTAAAAAAAAAATTATGATCAGTACTTTATTTTAGAAAACCTACAATACAAACACAAGCAACAACAGCAGAGTACGTATTCATGGACAGACAAGATAGATAAGATAAACAAATAAAAATAAAAAAAAGGAAAAAAAAAGGAAAAATCTAATTAAAATGTGAAAATAGTTTACATTATTTACACGACCAAACGCAGCATCATCAACCGTATCATAATGTGTAGTAATACAATAAACAATCAAGAGGGCATTGCCTGACCATGGATCACACCAAGGGACCTGCAACATGACTGAGGAACACGTCCCACTTCAGATCATATTCATCCAACTGATTATTCATCTTAAAGGATAACCTCTCCAAAGCAGCCACAATACCGAGCTGAGTGAACCATACATGTCAGACTTCCATTCCTTAACAATGATCTTCCTGCCCACAATTAATGCTGTTTGAATCCAGTCAGCTAGAGGTGCAGGGAGGTGTTTTAGTGGCGAAGGAATATCCTGGTTTGTGATTTGCATTATATTCTCATGAATAGCACACCATAGCGTCTGTACCGGCCTAGGGCACTCCCACAATACATGAATAAGTGTACCGAGGTCCTCATCACACCTCCAGCTAACCGGACTATCTCTGAGCTTAGCCCTGAACAATCTTCTCGGAGTCCAGTAGACTCTATTCATTATTTTAAATTGAACTAATCTGGTTCTAAGTTCACGGGACATCTTCTTTGAGTTCCGTAGAATCAACTTCCATTCACCGTCAGTAAAGGATTGATTTAAATCAACCTCCCACGCTTGAGGGCTAGCAATCATTCTTTTTGAAGTGGTACTTATATTGCTCTTCAATTTGGCCTTCATTGCAGAGTCAACGTTAGTCTCCTACAGGAGAATCGTTTTAAAGTTAAATAATGTATTCAGAGCGTGAAAATGCATGCTGTTTTGGTAGTTGATGTCTGTGACATCCTGTGGAGCTGTTATATTTCACCCATACATCATCATTGTCTCCACCAGGCCGAAGGCATGGGGAGAGAGTATGTTTTGCACTCCGTCCGTCCGTCCGTGTGTGTGTGTCCGTCCGTCCGTGAGCAGCTAATCTCGGCCACCGTTAACCCGGTCGATGCCAAATTTTGCACACACACTCCCTGGATGCCAACGATGAACCTCTGCCCCAAACTTTCCAGAACGGCCTGTTATAGTGCCACCAGGAGGCCGCTTTGTGCAAAACAAGTTTTTGCACTGTACACCTACAGATTTTGTCCAAACATCACGCAAATTGGGACACAGTCTCTCTAGAGCCATTCAACGAAACCGGTCTTTCAGATTTCTCACACTCCATCCTGATTGGTTAAGATTGGCTTCCAAAGTTCACAGGAGTGCTCAGTTTCAAACAAAATGCTGCAAATCATGAACACATCGCGTGATTTCCGTGAAATTGTGCACCCACATTCCCACTAGGCCGAGGACGAAATGCCACATGAACAATTTCAACTCAGCCTCAAGGTGGCGCTATAACTGGCCGAAAAGTGTTTTTACCTCTAACTGCACGGATCTGTGGATAACTTTGTATGCCAACTCCCTAGAGGCATACTCTTCCATGTCTGGAATTTTTCACATCTGCTCTTTATAGCGCCACCAGGAGGCCGACATATGTAAAACACATTTTCTATTATTACTCCTTCAGATTTTATCCAAATTTCACGCAAATCGGTACACATGATCTCCATAGTCATGTGATCAAGACAGGTTTGTTTGATTTCTCATATTCCATCCTGATTGGCCACGATTGGCTCCTACAGTTTTCAGGAGTAGCCCGCTTTGTAAAAATCGCCACAACTCCTCAACGCAGCGTCCGATTGCGATGAAACTGTGCACGCATATTCCCACTAGGCTGAGGAAGAATCCTGGTGGAGACCTGTGCCCAGAAGGGCACTTTTTCTAGTTTGTATTATTTTATGCTGTTGAAGTCATCTGAAGTCTTTTAGTTATACTATAATCCCAGTTTAGTTAATGCACTAAACATGATGCTTGTCTAGGGGTGCAACACTTGATTCAAATGTAATGTCAAATGTAAGATATTCGATTTTAATAATATGATCGATTTGGGGGAATTGTTTTGAAATGTAGTTGTTTATTATAGCAGATAAGAAATAGCAGGTCTGTGATCTCAAAATGTGTCTCAAACTCGTGAGTCGTGAGCTTGCTTTGTGTGTGTGTTGATTTGTTGATGTTAGAAAATGGGTTTTTTAAACACACTTCCCGATTATTCATTACTCTCTGCCATCCACATTTTGTTTAAAAAAATATATGGTAGACTTCACCGAAAATTGCTGGCAATAACAAAAAATGTACAGTTTTCAACAAAGAAGACAAACATCTGAACTGAACGAATTTCTTTGCTTTGACATATTTATGCAACAGCTGAAAACAGTGACATTGACTTTTTGCCCCCAGCTTCATCTTAAGCAAGGGGAGCTGCTCTGTGCTTGTATACAGTAAATGCCAGGACTGCATATAATACTGCAGGACTAACATGCTGTGTATTGTGTTGAGATTCTCTCATGCTGAACTTTTATACTGCATTTAGTTATCGGTTCTCCGGGGGATATCAGAAAAGACATATTAAACTATGTTAAATGTGTCTTGTTATTTATTATTTGTACCAAGCAGTTACTTATTTTTTGTTTAATTTCTCACTGAACATGATTAATGCATTTTGTCTCCATCAATATACAGCACATTCCATTCCTTTATTCTCTCACGTTGTGAGAGAACAGGACCTTACTCTGTCTGGGACTATCAGGGTATGATGCTACAGGCAGTAACAGGACTACAGGCAGACAGTTTGATAAATATACGTTCATAGACTGAGACCGATAGAAAGTGCATTCTTTCTGAATGAACTTCACTGCACAATTCCTGATGTAAGCAATTGTCGATTTGAGAGAAATAACTTCCTAACACGGGGCCCCTAAAGGTTTTCTACACTGCAGGTCCATGATGTGTCTCATGCCTCTCAGGATAAGGAACAAAAAAATGGAACTTGTAGAAAATTTCTGATTATCATTCCTCAACCTCCTCTTGAAAAGCATTCTCTGAAATAACCAAAGTGCCTGACACAGCACACTATTTTCTACATATATGGAAACTCCGACACAGCACGAACATCAGTAACAATCATTTGTCATATCTCAGTAGAAACATGCTTCAATGTCATCTCCAGGGTCGCCTTTGAAACCTTCTCGCAGGCACTTGAAAGAGCATCAAAGCAGATTAATGTGCCCAAGAAGAAAGCTTGTGTAAGCCTCCCCGGACATTTAGTCAAGATATGATATAATTGATGTGTCCCATTAGTAGTATGAAAGCGATGCAAGTGTTTGCATACAGCAACACATGATGGTTACAGAAGGGGGGCATCTTGCTTGGAATCTTCCACAACACAGTAAAATAGGCTGGCCCTTATGGGTTTTGGCCTTTCTGCTAATGCCACAGATAGGGCAACATTTCAACTTGCATGCACAATATCTCAAAATGTAATGAGTAGATTGCTATGAAACTTAATGCACTCGGGAAGGATGCACTCTACTGATTTTGGTGACCCCACGGCATATGCTCTAGCATCACCTTGACCTTCGGCCAATTTCCAGTTGGATGTAAGGAGAACCACAGACTTTAGGGGCTGCTAGTGTGGCTTTTAAGGGCCCTATGGTGCCAAATGCAACCCAACTCGTTGCTGGCACATCTGATGCAGTTGTCATTTTTACGACTCTAGGGGCTGCTAGTGTGGCTTTTAAGGGCCCTATGTTGCAAAATGCAACCAAACTCGTTGCTGGCACATCTGATGCAGTTGTCATTTTTACATCCAGCACAGACGTTGGTATTAAAAGAGTGTGGTCAGGCAATTGTTGGTGCATTGCCATCTACACATAAAGGCAGAAAGTGATTATGCTGTAGACCAGCTCAGAACTGATCTAAAGTCGAATGCAGTCCATCACCTCTCTTATGCTGTGTAATGTGTTGGCATGCTCTGAATGAAGAAATAACACTACCATATGTCATATTAACCATGTTTATTAAAACGGTTTTAGAATAACACAGATTGCTCCAGCACCGTCCTCTTTTCACTGCTGATCATGTCCAGCGCCTGTAAGAATTAAGCAATTTCGGCAAGTTAGCTGTCGCGCCGCGTTGTTTAAAAAGAAAAAAGTTTGACACATACTGCATAGACACGTCACCATGGGAACCAATGTGGCCGTTGCCGACGGCTGCTTGCTTAACGCTTTTGACAGCTACGGCGACGGCGTCACAGCTCCCGTACTTCCGCCTAGCGGAGCCGTCCTGAAAACAGTCGTTGCTTAAAGTCCCTATTGCCTGCTTGCTGTGACCATTTGTATGAAGCTCAACTGCTCAAGGTGGCCTTTCCAGCCCATAGCACCCTCGATAAGCGGAGCGAGGTTCAGGAGCATTTGTTTGTTTTTCATTTGAGTTCTTTATGATTTGGGGCTTAATTATTGTATTTTTGAGCTTTGTTTTGGTTTCTGGTCAATTTAGCTATTGTCCATTTTGCTTTGGTATTTGTCTTACATTGAAATTAATTGAGTTATTGTATCACTGCGTTATTATTTTATAATTGACCGTGACTTAACCATTTTATTGTTTGTACTACTGAAGTGATGAATTTAATGCACTGATTTATTGTTGAGCGAGTGAAACTATGAAATGTATGATTCTAAAAGTATTTATTTACCGGTATTCCATTTTATAGTTTTCACGGTGTTCGAATGGTGCTTCTTCTGAGAAATAAACACCCGTTGAAACCATCCATTTTCGTCTTCATTCAAAATTGAGGGGCGCTTACAGTTGTAGTTGGATTTATTAATCAGGAAAAGTGGGTACTGAATAATACAAATAAAAATTAAGTTTGAGAACCACTGCGCTACAGCAAACCGGTGACTATAAAATGTTTTGGAAAACTGCTTGTGTCTACTTTCCATCAACATGAAAATTGAGGGTCAGTGTTTTGTGGCCTGTTAAACAGCTTTATTCTGAAAACTAATTACTGGATAGACGGATGAAAAAATGCAATAGGGTCATGAGCAGTTCACAATAAAGTACAACTTTGTCCTTAAGACAAGTTATGTTGAACTTTTGTAAAACTTTGGGTTGTATAACCAGATGGACAGGATTTAAGTCATATCAGAATGAGAGTCATTCTGCACAGTCATTAATGCACAGTATGTGCAATAAAAAGAATAATGACTCTTTGGTGCATTGGTGCATTACACTGAAGTAAATCTGCATTGACCGAGATTGTTCTCAAATTCAATCACCTCTTTATCTAACAATGTCAGGCCTGTTGCTAAAAACCTTGTGTGTTATTTGATCAAGGATCAGATCGATTTTGAGTTTTAAAGACACCATAATCATATATGCTTTTAGTTATTTGTGCCTTGACTAAATTGTGTTTTAACACACCTAAAGCAAAAAACTACATACAGCTCTCAAATCCAACGTGGTGCATCTGGCTTTAACAGGCATCTATGCGATTATGCGAACACAATTGGATCTTGTTCATGGGAGGACAGCCGGGCGGGAAGAGTGATATTGGGTTGTATAGAGTCAACAACTATAGGAATGCCATGGCGTCCAAAATGGACGCAGTGGAGTCATGACAGATCTTCATTTACTGACGCCTTGGGGTGAGAATGTGTTGCAACTATACTATAGACATTAGACAATAGTGCAAGATTGTGTGAAAACTACAGAGGTAATAAAGAGGAGCATGATAATTATAATGACATGACATTTGACATTTGTCTTAAGTATTCTGTAAGGCTTTCCACAATCTTGTCATTTTCAGGTGAAATGAGGGCATGTAGTTCTGCATAATCCAATAGGGATTGATTTTAATCAAGATAATGCCCTTGCTTGCTTCATTACAGTTTCGGAGAGACACTAAGTGAACGAAGATAATGTATTATGGTGTCTCTCTGCAGGAGTGTTGAGAGTGTTGTGTTGTGTGTGTTAATCATGCACACCGCTGGATCAATCAGCGTCAGATTTCTTGTAAATGCTACTACCTACTCACTCAAGCCCACCACACACCGGCTGCGTCCGCCGCGTGTCGGGCTTAACTCACTCGCTCGCTCGCTCGCTCACTCACTCACTCACTCACACATTTTAATTGCTACACAATCCAGCCATGCCTATTTGTCCGGTGCTATGGTTTAACATTGAAGGAAGGACCTTTTCCGGGGCCCACAGCAAAATGTTCTCTTATAGCTATCCTGATGTCATGTCTTGCTTTGTATGTTTTTTCACAGACTGCCAGACATCCAATTTGTGATGTGTGTATGGCAGATAGAACGTTGAAACAGGAATTAAGCGAACCGGACAGTTCACATCCATCAAAGAAGCATGGCTGAGGATGGCATGGCTGAGGATGGACTACATCTTGCATCATAATAAGGCTTACAGTATTACAAGATGTATAGTTTACCGTCCACAGAATACAGTAGGAAGTAAGCTAGGCTATGCCTATGCATCTTACAATGTCCTTGTGCACGATAAACACAATATTTGAGCTGTCAGTAGGTGGGTATGAGTAAACCCAGACAACCCCTCTGACTTCTGACACTACATCTAGAGTATAGAGTTGAACAAAGCCCACCCATTGATGCTGTTATGATATTTACTACTGATGCTGTTGCTGAACTGGTTTAAGGTTTTTTTTCCCCCCTAATCACATCTTGCAAAGTCACAGTACTTAATTTAAGCTTTTAAGTAAGATGATTATGAAATGTAATGAACAACACTGTCATGTTGTTCATGTGTGTGTGGGGAAAGCCAAAAGCCCCATGACAAAAAGCCAATAGAGCTAGCTGCCAAGTCTTGGAGCTCTGAGAGGGATAACTGGTGCACAAGGTTAAAGCAACAATGTACTCAGTTTCATTGAGCTGCTCCTTAGTGTGGTGATGGTGTGTGTGTGTGTGTGTGTATTTTATTTAAACATTATATAGCCTAAATGAGGCATACATGAATGAATGCACACATATTGAGCTGCATGTAACGTCTAAGACACCAATACAACTCCTTGCAACAAAACAGTTTTAAGGACATGTCACACCAATGCAACTCTGCAACTGCCATTGGGGTTACATGCAACTCAGTTGCATGGCGAATGATTGGTGCGGTTTGGGCATAACACCACGCGTCTATGTCGCAGTGCGATCTGAGTGAGACACACACACAAAACCGTACATTTTGAACAAACGCAGACAGCGATGTATCTTTGGCCACAGACCGTGTTTTTTCTGCACTGCGCTGCGCATATACAGACATTCATTCATTCATTCATACAGACATACCCTTAATTATGTTAGAAGGTGTCATGGCATGGCATGGCGTAACCTTACTATAGCCTACTCTCCACCCAATACCCATCATGGTTATACAGAAAACAGCAAGCTATTCAAAATATTTAGGCCTACGTTGAATGCAATTGTCTATTATAATCAAACTTATATTGCCTTAAGTTATGAATGTTGATAAGTAGCAGACATAATGCATTATGAATGCTATAGAAACTTTTACAACATTATCCTATACTACTACAACTATAGGCCTACATATACAAAGTGTCAAATGTTTCTCTGTTCCCCGTCCCAGTCTTTCCCAAATCCCAACCCATGGAGTGTCCCATATAGTGAGTGACATCACTGATCATGATTCATGGCATGCCATGACATGATGACATGCCACTTTAAGAAAGTAGTAAAGAATGTCTAAAAATGAGCGAATTAAGCAAGGAAGGAATGCAGAATAATGGGGGAGAGAGAGAGAGGATAAAGTGATGATGCGAATCAGAAGAAGCCTAGGAACCAAGGAAGCAAAAACGAATCTACTTTACGTCCTCCCACCTGTCTGCCCCGTAGGCTCGCGTCTCCGCGCGCATGGCTCGTCAGTGAACTGTCACAGCCTATCACACAGTGGAGCGCCAACTGGCTGGTCGGTGAACGCAGCCCATTGCCGCTGGCTGCTTCCATCTCTCTTGTACACACGGACGGACCTGCGGAGAGTAGGACGAGAAGAACTCAGTTTATTCATTCAACAGCTCGTTCCCTCTTGCCGAAGAAATATAGCCATCATGGAGACCACAGGAAACAGCTCGGGTATTAATATACACCGTCACTACCGTGGTGGCACATTCCCGAACGTGGCCACGCTTTACAACCACACTTACTGTCAGAACTTTACCGACAGCAACAACAACAGCCTCGGTGATGGGCGATGCGACCCGGACCACGCTCATTCCGGCATGCTGGACAGTGACACTACCCCCGTTGTCATTGCGATTGTCATCACCGCTCTCTACTCCATGGTGTGCGTGGTGGGGCTGGTGGGCAACGTGCTGGTCATGTATGTCATTGTCAGGTAAGAATGTGTAGCCTCTAGCCTGTGTTATATCATCATCGTCATCAAATCAAAAGCATTCGGCCTGGCGTGGCTGTAAGCTATTGTACTAATGAGCTAACTAACTGTCATCTTACAAAATGACTCGCACCTGTTGCGGTGGTTCTGATTCCATCATCCCTCGTGCACGTCCGTGGCCGTGCACCACATAATGTGATAATTGCACCGCCTATTCGCCTTTATACTAACTGGGCTTTACAATGTGACCAGCTATAGTGACCACAACTCAACTTGACATTATTGGACCCACTGGGCTGTGGCGCGTAATGCGAACATTTAGCCTCGCGCAAGTAGCTTGCGCACGATTATTGATTGATTTGCATCTTTGTTGGCGATCAGACGATGTGCTAGGGCAATATTATGTGGTCTATACTGCAGGCAGGTGTCCCACTGCGTGTATAGCCTAAGGCTAAAGCACTATAGGCTATAAGCAATATGCAATATTCACCTATTCATTCACCGAGGCCGAGGGACCAATTTAGACCTTATGTGTAACACACACACACATCATAAAAGAATATGCACTTACACTCTTCGCTTTTCTCTCTCTCTCACACACGCACGAGACCACGCGCAAGCGCGCGCGCACACACACACACACACACACACACACACACACACACACACACACACACACACACACACACACACACACAGCTAGTCCAAGGATGTTTAGCTCAGCAGCATATGTCAGATTATCCTGCAACTATAATGTTGGGTTAGTAGTATGCCTATTGCTTCCAAATGTTCATATGCTCATGCTCGTATATGCTACAGTTCTATATATGTGACAATTGTGAGTTGACAGTCCGAATTTAACACCTTGAATTGCTTCCAACACACTGTACACAGTTGTGCAACATCATTGGACAAGGCACCATATGAATCTGATCAGGGCTACTGCTCTCTAGTGTAATATCCCTGTGTGACTTGCTTCATCAGTTGTATATAGGCCACTGGTTATATGTTCTCCTGTTTGTGCCTATTTTCAATACTGTTATGAATTATTGTGTGTTGTGATTGAACACTCATCTACCTAAGCATATTGATATCCATGATACAATATGCTTACGTAGATGAGTGTTTTGCCACTGCATGAGTCAAGAAAGTACCTAAGAAGTACCACAAGTACCATGCAGCATTTCCCGTCGCCTCCAGGTGCTTACAAAATGTTTAGAGAATAATTATTATAAATAATATTAATATAGTAGTGGTCATTTATAGTGGCCACTTACCAAATCAGAAAATTGTTTAGAAATAGGTGAAATATGACTGATAAAAAAAAAGATGTGCTTGCACTGACAGACTCTGAGTGTGTATATCGCTGTTATGAGTTATGACAGAACCGTTATATTGTGATTGTGTGATGATCGAGGCAGATGAAACTCAGCTACTAGAAAAAACTGAAAAGGTGAAACAATGCAGGCGTTCTTGTCTCCCTGCACTGGCTCACCATCAATTTTAGGATCCAGTTTAAGATTCTTGTAATCACATACAGAGCTCTCCACAAGCCCAGGGCCTGCTGGTTGTTCCCCTCATAAACCTTTGCATGCACTGCCCCCTAACTGTGGAATAACCTCCCCCTGGCCTTAAAGTTTGTGCCCTCTGTTGACAAAAGATTGATAAAAGACTTGTAGTTTTGCATATGACAGTGTTGTTTACCGAATGCGAGCCGATCTGTTCTGCTCAACGCGTCGTGGATGCATGCTGCAGCTGTGCTTGTGGACTTGCAAATCGACAACAATACAGCCACTTTTTGTCAGCAGGTAGAACGCACTGGCGTAAAGCTACAGTACCAACACTTGCAGTTTGTGCTAAATACCCTTCAATAGAACCAGTAAGACACCTGAGGACGAGAAGCGACCTCGAGGTTGCGTGCACACATCCGCCTGAGTGACAGCAGACTGCTGGGTGAGCGCTGGCGCTTTGGCATGGGGTGGTCAGATCAACATATGGAATTAATTCTGTACTGGCCATATGGAGTGTGTCTTTAGTGTACAGGGTTTGATGTGGTCAGATCAACATATGGAATGTCAGAACAGGTCTGCTCCATATAAACATACATTTGGAGATCTAAGTGGGGGCAGTGGGGGCAGTGTGTTGAGTGTACAGGGTTTGATGAGGGCCCTGTTAGGGCCGGGCCATACATTTTCGGGCCTAATAAGACGTGACCATGTTGGACATTCCCGTATATGGGCTTAATATCCCTGGTGATGTCATAGTGATGTCACAAGACATGGGCACAATATATGGGGTCTTTCCCCATTTATGGGGATGATGATGTCTTGGTGATGTCACGAGACCTGGGCAGAATATATGGGGGCTTCCCCATGTATGGGGATTTTGAGTGACGAAAAACGCACAATTCCATAGTTAACTGCGACCTTTGGTCGCAATTACATTAATTTAATCAATGTTCGGTTATTCCACCTCAGCACTCCAATTGAATCTGCCAACCATCTCCAGAGGATATAATGAACCTCTCTTCGGTTCCGTTCTCGAGTAAAGACTAGGTAGGAAAACAATGTTTTAAGCCTTGATAAATGGTTAATGGTAAATGGTGAATCTTGCAGATGGGGATGCAGTGCAGGTACTCATGTATTGCATGCTCAGGCAAGCTGTATTGGCCATGCTTGACCCTGTTTGCTACAATGTACCGTGTGTCTGTGATAATTACAGACAGGCATGACTGGTATATTGATTGAGGAAAATTCTGCACAGTGCACAGCTTGAAAGTATCGAACAGAATCAGAACGTGGACAGACAATAAAAACAGACAAAAACACTAATGGACCACTGGTATCCCTGGTGGAAGGTTTGCCTCTTTCTCTTATGCACAATGCCAGACAGCAAGAAAGCTTTCCAGAAAAAAGCCACATGTTTGACGAAAAGGGTCCAGCATCTTGTTCCAAATGTCTCTGGCGGAAGCTTAGTCATACTATATTGATGACAGAGAGAGAGAAAGAGAGAGAGATAGAGTACCCTCTCTAAATTAAAGCAGTGTGAAAAAGAGATTGACATGGGTACAGTAGGAGAGTAGGATATAAGCAAAGAAAGAGATTGATAAGGGGTGATAGAGAGTGAGAGAACGAACAAGAATGAGAATACATGTAAAAGGGAGGAGGAGAATGGATAAAGGTACAGTCGGACAGGAGGGAGAATTAATAGGATTCATGTTTTGGCCCAAGACCATAGATTTAAGTAATGAAAGAGTGAAGATTGCACTTGATTTAACGCATTTGTTGCTTTAAAAAGAGGACATGCCTGGCAGAAAGAGAACACACACACACACGCACGCACGCGCGCGCACACACACACACACACACACACACACACACACACACACACACACACACACACACACACACACACACACACACACACACACACACACACACACACACCCTGCATGAAGAAGCTGGTTCTATTATGTTGAAGTACAAGACAATCAGGCAATACATTTTAGTTTCAAGTGAGAACAAATTGTCTCAAGAGAAAAAGACCATCCTCTACAGAGACCCAACAATTCCCCCATGAGGAACTACTTGAGGATAGTGTCAAGGAAAATCTTTTGAGCTTCCCTTTAACGGGAAGAAACACTGAGGCAGAACCTGGCTCAAGTCAGTCTGAGTAGGCGACCATCTGCCTCGAGCAGTTGGGTTGGAAGAAAGAGACAGAGATAAAGTGAGAGAGAGAGAATAGCTATTAATAACACACTCATCCCTCCTTGGCACACCACAACCAGTTGGGTTGAAAGAAAGAGAGAGAGAGAGAGAGAGAGAGAGAGAGAGTATCTATTAACAACACACTCATCCCTCCTTGGCACCCCACAAAACAACTTCGCCTGTCATTTTTCCAGACAGCCAGTATCAGGCTCCACAGTCCTTATATGGTCATATTGAGGCCGATATATCGGTGGCCGATATGTCCGTCGGACACTAGTTGTTAGACCATTGACAGACCCTGCTTGTATCCCTCTGTGCACTCATTGTTGATAGATTGATCATAAATGCATTCATTCCCAGTGCAGATATCTAGTGCTAGAAAGCTTATTGTTTTTAAGTTTTTTGTTTGATTCTTGACTCTATTTCATTTTTACTGCCGTTGCTGCTGTGACACCCGACTTTCCCTCTAGCGATCAATAAAGGTTTATCTTATAATATTATTGTACTTTATAGGTATGGCATCCCTAATACCTATCTTTAGTCACAATAAGCCTTGTATGACCACAATAATTGACAGTCAAGATTAAGGCACCGGAATCAATAGTACTTTAAACTCAACCAAAATAAATAAATACATTATGTATGACTACCGGTATATCATAATACCCAACCCTACATTATAAAATCTTAAGTCTCAAAATTGTGTGGCCATTTGTGCCCATTTTTTCAGAGCTAAATTAACACTGAAGATTTATTTGTGTGTATACCCTCTTCTAATTACAGGCCCAGCACCAGTGCCACTATAGGAAATTAAGTAACATCCGTAAGGAAGCTGGTGTAAGGAGTTTGCAATTGCATATGAATGCAGTGTGAGCCCATGGCTGATATCCTCAACCAATCCCTTCAGGAAGGCATTGTCCCCACTTAATGGAAATCAGCTGGTACCCCTACCCAAAACTAAAACCTAAAAACATCAGCTAAATACTCCCCATTTCACCCACTTTTCTGCTTGGTAAGGTACATTTTATCTCCCAGTCGGCCCATAAGACACTGCCTCAAACTGACAGTCAGCTGTTTAGGTACCCTCAGGGCCAGTAGACCACTCATTTTCTCATTGACCTGACAATTGACAAATGAACTCTATAGGCAATGTCATGCTGCACCAGCTTTATGGCATCATTTCATTTTTACCGTTTTGGAACTTTTGGACTCTGGTCTGGTCACCATTGTTGACAGCATTGACAGAATTGTAAGAGTATTCATTTAAAGCTCATGGACCATTTCTATATTACAAAGTTAATATGTTGCACCACCTTTGGTGGTTTCTGCTCCCAAGGTTGCTTGTGATGGGTGAGCTTGTATCATTGTATCTTGGTTCTTCTGTATTTTGAATTAGTTTTAGTTTTTTAACTAAAAGTGATGATGCAGTGCTAAAGATAATTCTTACCTATTAAGGGTGAGTGATAGCAGCCAAGCGAATGAGCCTGGCTAGCTGTAGCAATCAGTGAACCACCACATGGTCATTGATTACAAGGCTGTCTGACACTACGGGCTCCATCTCGCACCATGGAGCCCTATTTCCTTCATTTAGGGATTTAGTATTGTGTAAGAGGCGTTCCCCTGTAAAAAAATGCTATCTTGTACCACCACCTAAATCCTTAAAACACCTCCGCTAACCAATTACATTATGCATAGGTGTGGTTTGGGCGTTACGCAACTTAAACCAATCAGTATGCCAGGTGCCATTGCCTTTACACTATCCATAATCCATTATGCCCTGGATCTTGCCTTATGAAAGAGCAATGCATGCTTCCTTGGAATACATTTATATTAGATACAGAGGGTTGTTTTGTGTGTCCAGTATGACTAACTGCCATCCACTCCGCGACCAACACAGCCAAGTTGTCCGATGGGCTTTGACATGCAGGGTCAGTTCAACATATGGAGTGAATTCTGTACTGGCCATATATGGAGCGTGTCTTGAGTGTACAGGGTTTGATGAGGTCAGCAACATATGGAATATCAGAACAGGAAGGACGGGTGGGGAGGATCAACATATGGAATGTCAGAATAGGTCAGCTCCATATATGGAGATCTAAGGGTTTGAGGTTTGAGGTCAGATGTAGAGTTTCTAGCCGGCTCAGATCTAGGTGATGATCCAGTCTTATTGCGAACGCAGTGAGCCACTTAGTATGACAGCAAGGGCTGAATGTCTGTGTGTCACGCTGTTACACCACCCGCCCGCCACCAGAGGGCGCAGCTAGACAGCAAGGGCTGACGCAGCTAGACAGCAAGGGCTGAATGTCTGTGTGTCCCGCTGTTACACCACCCGCCGCTGCTTAACAACGACACTGTCTGTAACTTGCTCGCTGTTACACCACCCGCCGCTGCTTAACAACGACACTGTCTGTAACTTGCTGTACTAGGCCCAACATAAAAATAATACTGTCACAACGACACTGTCTGTAACTAGGCTATGTGTACTAGTGTGTGCATATGGGCTAACGTTAGCTAAGCAGTCACAGTCCTGTTTACTGCTGCTCAACAACGACACACCAGAGGGCGCAGCTAGACAGCAAGGGCTGAATGTCTGTGTGTCCCGCTGTTACACCACCCGCCGCTGCTTAACAACGACACTGAATGTCTGTGTGTCCCGCTGTTACACCACCCGCCGCTGCTTAACAACTAATTTCACAGTACCACACACTTCTCACTAATTCGTAATTTATTCTAATTGTTATTGCAATTTACGATCTGCGTTCGCTTCCCGCGTTCTCGCGTCTTACTTGTCCATGTATGGTTAGATGGACTGACAACCGGAGATCTAAGGGTCTCCATGATGTCACGATATGTCATGAGGTCAGATCCATATATGGAGATCTAAGTGTCTCCATGTCATTAGATGTCACAACAAGGCGTGATACCATATATGGAGACGTAGGTGACTACCTAACTTTACGGACGGGAGATGCAGGTTTTCATAGTATCAAGATCACAGTGTTTATTCACCAGAATATTCTGCCTGCATCACTCTGTCAGCTCAGTTATAAGGCTGAGTGTACCAATCTAGCTGCTGACCACAGTCGATATTTCCTTGTAAAGGGAATGGTCTTGCACTCTGTGTCGCCTGCTTTGCAGTCTTAACCATGAATGCAATTTGGGTTCATTATAAATGGAGACAGAGGAGGGTGAGAAATGCTTAATTCCCCCCCATTGTCTGGATAATGATAGCATTACTGTAACGCCATAAACCTATCTCTCTCTCTCTCTCTCTCTCTCTCTCTCTCTCTCTCTCTCTCTCTCTCTCTCTCTCTCTCTCTCTCTCTCTCTCTCTCTCTCTCAAAAAGTTCAGTTGTTGCACACACTTCTCACATAAAATCTCAAAGCATCAACCTACAACACACAAATAGTCAAATCTCTAAACATTCAGGTCTGGTGAGAAATTTTCAATCAGGACTGCAGCATAAATGGGACTTGAGAGCCTGTCTGTTTTGTTTGGTGAACAATGGAGAACCTTGAAGAAATCGACAACCAGACAAGGGGAGGGGTTACCCCTCTGGTTTGCAGTAAAAAAAGAAAAGAAAATAAACTTTGGCTGCATATTTGTGTGCTGTTTTATGTTTGACTGTTTGTCTTGTCTTGTTTTGAATTGGCAGTGGAACTCATTGAGGAGGGAGAGCCTTTCATGTGTATTTTCCTGTAAAAATAGAAACAATTGGACAGCATGTATCCGAGAGAGAGAAAGGTGTGTGTGTGTGTGTGTGTGTGTGTGTGTGTGTGTGTGTGTGTGTGTGTGTGTGTGTGTGTGTGTGTGTGTGTGTGTGTGTGTGTGTGTGTGTGTGTGTGTGTGTGTGTGTGTGTGTGTGTGTGTGTGTGTGTGTGTGTTGTTGGGCTATTCCATGCTTTAAAAACAAGAGGAAATCAATTCTGTATTTCACTGGTAATTGTCTGTCCTGATGACATTTTGACAGTGTGCGTGTGTCTGACAGTGTGAGTGTGTCTTACTGACGGGACCTCTTTTCAAAGATTTATTTTTGCATTTCACTGGTAACAAATGCCAAAACCATCTGTAAACAACAAATCAATCGAGAGGTGATAAAAGCAAAACTGTTTCAAGGTCCTTATCATTCAACTTTAATGTGGCTATGGTTCTAAACTGATGAAAAAATAACTGCCCTTCACAACACTATACAGACTTGTTTATTAAAAAACATGCGCACACACACACACGTATACACACATGCACTGAACTACGTCCATGACAATTCCAATGTCAGTTATCTCAGGCAGCATTTATTGTAGTTAAGCATCTTGTAAAACAGAGGAATCTGTCGCATGCTCTCTCTCTCCCTCTCTCTCTGTCTCTGTTTTTGCCCAACCCCCTTACATCCCAGAGCTTGTTTCTCTCACGCTCCATCCAACCATCTCACTGCGTATTTGAATTGGTGAGGGAGATTACACCCCATATCGCAAAGTCCATCACGTGTGTGTTTGCATGCGTGCATGTGTGGGTAATGAGCTGGCCTGAGCTCCTTAACACTGTTAAACACTGGTTACCCGAGTAATTACATCACAGTTTGACACCAGGGTCTGACATTAGTGTTTCAAGGACTAACCTGAAGCTATTTGAGGACACAATAAAAGGTTAGAACAGACAATATGTAGGAAAGCAGAAAGAAAGAAAGGAAGCTTAGGTGCCAATTAACTGCCATGTTGTACCCATGCATGGCTGCTGCTGAATTTGGCCTTCTGATACTGTGCTACAGAGAACGTCAAAAATTATACTTTTATCTTGTTTTCAATCCCCTCAGTTATCCACCAATTCAACAACAATTTTGGAAGTTATATACATCGAATGAGAAGATGAGACGCCATGAGTGTGAGAGTCCAGTGAACTGCAATAACAGTGAGTCAGCTGTGTATACATCTTTCTGGAATAGCACACCAAGTTCCCATTACTCACGGCAGCAGCAGCATCCAAACTCCTGTCTTGGATTGATAAACTCCTCATCTATTTTATTATTCGGACAAAATGTTAAATGTTAAAAAGACACAAAGAATTCAGCAGTGTCAAGACCTGTGTAGCACAGAGACCAAGAAAACTTTAAATGGTAATTGCTCATGTATTTTGCTAGTATAGAGGGTGCACATGCATAAAGTGAATGGCAAATCGACTCAATCGAGTGGCAAAGTGAGAGGAAAAGTTAGTTTAACATTGTTTAAAGTTGTTTAATGCAATCAGATAAGACTTTTCTGTTTGGATGTATGGGCTGTCAAAGCCAGAAAGTATTCTTTTTACACTCCGTAGGCTTTCCTGCATAACTTCCGGGTTGGATGATGATGTCACGCCGCGCGCATACCCTCTATTGCCAAAAGCATATGTTTTGTAAGCTACAATTAGGCGTTCCACATTGTTGTTGCATAGAAGCACCTTTCTTAACAAGGTTACAAAGTGCTGTACAATGAACACAATAAAATCAATCAAATTAAAACAAGACAGTGTAATAATGCAAGGAAAAATAGAGTACAACTAGAACTGCACTCTATCGAGTGCATACTTGCTTGTTGCACACTAGTAGGCCATAAATGGCCTACTAGTGCGCAAGCAGAGCGTGCAAGTACTTTCGACCGCTACAAACTGTCAAATCTCAGTAATGACTACTTGTGCCTGATACGGCAGTGGTGCCAGATTACATACATGTATACATAGGAGCATTACCTTTAATCCTCCAAACACTAAAACATATCGTCATTACGTCACCATCGAAAACCAATTACACTCTGGCATTGGGTCCTTTAATCCACATCTTTTTTACGTCATCATTGAGAGCTAGTTATACATATACTATGTATATGTAATTTGTAAGTTGATTAGCGGTATACTGTGGTTACTTTGCACCGTCCCAGCCGTCCTGCCACTTTTGATGTGTATGCACCGTCCCAGCAAATTGTGCCTGATACGGCAGTGGTGCCAGATTACATACATGTATAAGGAGCATTACCTTTAATCCTCCCAACACTAAAACATATCGTCATTACGTCACCATCAAAAACCACTACACTCTGGCATTGGGTCATTTAATCCACATATTTTTTATGTCATCATTGAGAGCTAGTTAAACATATACACACCATGTAATCTGGCACCACTGCCGTATCAGGCACAATTTGCTGGGACGGTGCATACGCATCAAAAGTGGCGGGACGGCTGGGACGGTGCATAGTCCCGGGCGAAACTAGTACTTGCGCGCTCTGCTTGCGCAAGTAACAAGCAATAAAACAAAGAAGATGTTGTTATCATTGCTGTATAGTAAGGCAGGGGTTCTCAACCTGCCAATAGTCAATCAATGAGACAAATTTGACGATCGTTAACAAGCAATCAACACACTGCAAGTGTGAACAACCCGGTCAAATCTCCCTCAGAGAGAGAGAGAAAGATTCTATTCAGCGTCACAACAATGGTGATTTGACACCCCTAGGGAGGGTTCATCTTTTTTATTTTATCACATTTATTTTTTTCCATATAGAGGGTAATGGCATTTCTTACCAGGTTACATACATTTCCTCCAGGGGTACACTTTTTAAAAATCAACCTGTCCCTAAGACACTCTTGATGAGGGTCCAGACAAAGGGACCAAAACGTCTGTCAATTTGAATAAAAACTAATGCTGCTGAGCAGTGTGCAGTTTCTGCATTCAAGGCGATACACGTACAGTATGGTTGTCACACTAAAGGCTGCACATTAGTAACCGAAAAACACCATGTTTTAGTTATTTACAAAACAAATCTAATAGGATACATTTAATTTGGTCTGAAATTGGGTTTTTTGTTACTCACTTTGCTTTGACAAATATGATTTCTTTAGGGTTTTCTTTCTGTTTTTTCTTGCTGCTAAAGCTTTCAACTTTTCAATGTTTGTAAAAACATTGGTAAAAACCAATGTCTGCTCTTGCCTAGATAATGGAACAATACAGAAGAGAAGATGGGGGAGTACAAGAACAAAGATTTATATTTTGTTTTCCTCATAAACTTGAATACATGATTGCAGACATTCTTTCCATCTGTTGATTTAGCCTCCTTTCACTCTTTGCAGGACTTGGCATTTAACTGCTGAATGCTTCTTTGTTGAAGCTGACAAATTGCTCGCACTTATGTGACTTCACATTGTCATTGTCATTGTACAATGACAATGACAATGTGAAGCCTGCTCAAATGCTGCCTCATATTCTGTTATTGTCATTTTAAAAGTACATTTTTAGTGACAAAGTAAGCTGTAATCGGGTTGCAGTTTTCCCCCTCCTTTGTTGTATTCATTTGGCTGTCAACTATTGTTGTCAACAGGTGCGACTTGTAGAGGCTTGATCTTGAGATGGGCATGCTGTTAATAAATTCTGGTGACTCATACTGCCCTATACTATATAGCCTACATGAGGAGGACCCGTTTAGTTTTTTTGATTACTTTTTTAATTTATTTAATTGAAACTCCACTCCACCAGGCCGAAGGCATGGGGAGAGAGTATGTTGAATGTGTTTTGTAAAACAAATTCTTTTGACATTACTCCTCCAGATTCTGTCCAAAAATCCTGTTACTGTACACTGTATCTCTATAGGCATGTGGATCTGTCTGATATTTCATATTCCATCCTAATTGGCTAACATTGGCTTTCAAAGTTTCAGGATTGGCCTGTTTTGAACAAAAAGCCTCAAATCATGAACACAGCATGCAAGTTACGTGAAATCTTTCACAGACTTTCCTACTAGCCTGAGGAATATATCCGACCCTTTTCACATTGGCCTGTTATAGCGCCACCAACAGGTGGATTTTTGCAAAACACATTTCTGTAACAAAATGCCGGAATGTCGCCCTTTTCACATTGGCCTATTATATAGCGCCACCAGGAGGCCACAACCTGACCTGGTGGAGACCTGTGCCCCGAGGGGCACTTTTTCTAGTTCTAACCTATAATGTTTTCAGATACATATTTAGCGTGCTGATTACATTTAAAATGAGTAATAGGCCCTACACACTGGATGTCATTACGTCAATGAGATTAAAAATTGAGTAGTTTTGTAATCAAAACCAGCTGTGTTTGGAGGAACGTGCAGCAATGGGAATAAAAGAGGTGAATGAAATCAAGATTCTTTCGTGCCTCGACACGTCATCACGCAGCACGTTTTCATTCAAAGGAAGTAATTACAACAATTGCATTTTTACTTTTGATATAAAAAATACACACAAATCTGTAATAATAAAACATAATAATCTTAAAAACAGTCCGGGGTGCTCACAAAAGTCTAAGTAAATGACAAAATGACCAGTTTTCTTTTTTTTTAAGTGAGATATAACCCCAACCCTTTAACTGAAGGGTTTTTATGGAATTAATGCATGAAACATTTTCATAGAAAACATTCTTGGAACTTCTTGTGTCAGGTCGGCTATGCCTCTTCTAGAAGGTGGCAAGGTGCGTTTATTTGTGATAGAGCAGCAGTCAGCGACACCCTTGTTTATGGCTGCCCATCGATTTCGATGATGACGTTGCTCCAAGCATGGGTTATTGAGGGGGGTTTACGATGGGCCATTGCATCTGCATATGCAGGCCAATGCGCAAGCCGCATGGTTTGCCCATAGACTGTAAAAAAGATATGGACAAAGCGTTCTCCGGGTCTGATATGGACGTAAGATGAAGCCTGTCAGTCCTTGAATTGTAAATCGCCATCTTTCTAGATCCGTTTGGGCCCAGCTGGCCAATGGCTGGCCCAGACAACGAGGCGGGACTTCCCCCCTTCTTCTTCGTTGGTTTTTATTTTGACTCGAACAGGGGGTGGCTCCCGATCATAGACTGTAACGGTAGCCACGCCCCTCAGAACATACGCAACTTTATGGTCATTTTTTTAAATAAATGGGACCATCATTTTCCAAAAAGAATATTATGACATGAGAAATGAGACTTTAAACTAGTGACTGGAAGCAGAAAGTATTCATGACCATGTTTATTAAGGTAATACAGTCTAGGTGAAGTTGGGCCCAAATACATGGTCCTCTATGGAGCTATGGGGTTTTTTGGGCCCAATGACAGCGCCACAACAGGCCATTATATGAACTTTCAGGAAGTCCCGATTTCCTTAGTGGCTTCACAAAATATCTGTCTGACTGCCCCCCTGGGTTTGCCACATGTGGGGCAGATGACGTCCACACATGAGAGGGGGGCCCCTGCAGCACAGTGCACGCGCGCACACACACACACACACACACACACACACACACACACACACACACACATAAATCACAAACACGATTCTTCCATTCCTAATACAGTGCGTACTGCAAGCTAGTTAATAAACCTTGCTATTATCCTTCTTCAGTAGCACAACCAAGGGTTCACATTTGGTTTGTAAAGCTGAATTTGGCATTTAGCTTTCCTTTCCCACAAGAATATATTGTTGATAACCCATTAATCATATTTTCTTTTTCCTTTTTTGGGGTAAAAA
Organism: Protomyctophum parallelum; assembly: GCF_964188405.1. Lineage (NCBI taxonomy): Eukaryota > Metazoa > Chordata > Actinopteri > Myctophiformes > Myctophidae > Protomyctophum > Protomyctophum parallelum. The sequence continues at coordinate 43,292,366 of NC_139704.1, read as the reverse complement.
CATAAAAAATAGCAAGACATGGTACACTGGGTACATAAAATGCAATGCATTGTGAGCTTGTTTTTTCTTTTTCTTTCTATTGATAGTTATTACTGTAGTGAAGACAGACAAAGGGAGAGAAGGGGATGCAGCAAAGGTCGTCATGAATGGGACTCGAACATACCTGTCAGGCCAGGGCCTATATCTGACATGCATGCGCCTGGACCACTTAGCCAACGAGCACCCCCATTGTGAGCTTGTTAACCCTATTTCTTGTTGATAAAGTATCTAAGGCTTACCGGTAGGTTACCACACTGAAATATTGACAGAGCTGTAGGGCCGAGGGCACCAGGAGAAGCACTGCGAACAGTGTTACTAAGCAACAAGCCTCTGAAACGCTTTAGCCTGCACGTATCCTTGGGTTTCTCTCTTTATATCTGTGTGCTTATATTTCTGGAGGTACTTGAGAGCTATAGCTCTGGAATCCAGAAAGAGGCGCTTGTTCAGCGTTTGTTTGTTTTTTCACTTTGTGTAATGAGAAAAGAGAAAATCTGCCGAACGTAGCGAATTAGTCTGTATTCCCGGCTGCTTGAGAGCCACTGGCAGAGGAGATGGACAGAACAAAGGTGATTGTGATTGGTATACCGTACATGCATGATTGTGAACATAAATCCCATTGTTCCCATTGAGGTAGCCTGACCTAAGCAGAGACATTTCTGGCCTAGATGGGAGGGTCGCGTCTCAGAAAAGCGCGCACCCTGATTGGATCTCAT
>NC_139704.1:43261614-43289114 GCF_964188405.1 Protomyctophum parallelum | reverse complement strand
ACTTTTCCTGTGTGTTTTTGTATCTCTGTATGTCAGTGACAGGCAGAGAACGGGTTGTCAAGCTGAAGACATGTGGCTTTAGTGGAGCGATTCCTGACTGCCTGTGTGTGTGTGTGTGTGTGTGTGTGTGTGTGTGTGTGTGTGTGTGTGTGTGTGTGTGTGTGCGTGTGAGAGTGTGCGTGCGTGTGTCCGTGCGTGCATGCATGCGTGCGTGCTAGAAGCACCACAGAAAAAGTTAAACCTAGACACACAGAAGTAAATTTTTATTGCACTTGTCCAAAAGATTTTAATAGTTGTCTTGGACAACAGCACAAGTTTGCCAACTGGTAGCAAGGTTGTAAGGAGAGATACCGATGAAGACAGATAAACGAGCTGTAGGTGTAGAGCTGTACAGCTCACCCAGATGCGTCCCCTAAGGAGTTTATCGATCGCTTGATCAACGCACGCACGCACGCACACATACACACACACACACACACACACACACACACACACACACACACACACACACACACATACACACATGACTCACTTCTCTACAACAACAAAAAACACACTTCACAAAAATGTTCAGGAGCAAATAGCAATTTTATGATCCATCCAGAGTTTCTCTGAAAACGCTAATGACCCAAAGGGGACAAAGCTATACTTAATGAAGTGGCCTGTTCATGCATCAGAGTGCTTTTTGATGAGGGACAATATTGGTCATTTATCTCCATCAGTCTGCGTGTGCATGCAGTGTCTCTCCATCCAATGTTTCTTACAAAGGCCCTGCCTTTGATGGTAATGCATTATGGCGAGCTCAACTATTTGGCAGCCGATGTCCTTTTGTTCAGTTTCCCTTTCTGTCTGCAGAGAGAGGAGATTCACATCCATTTAGCAGATGGAAATTGTGAATGTGTGTTTTGGAAAAGGTCCTGTCTGTCTGTCTGTCTGTCTGTCTGACTGGAGTTTTTGTGTTCCACCTTTTTTATCTTCCACATCAAGATGGAGTGAATTGTAAAGCCTCTCTCTGCTTACCTTTTGATGTGGGAACTCGTTAGCGATGCTGGACGAAGTACTCAACCCCAGTACTTGAGTAAAAGTACAGATGCTAATGGTCAAATTCACTCCACTACAAGTAAATGTAGCTCAGTCAAAATGTTACTCGAGTAAAAGTGCAAAAGCAATTGCTTTTAAATATACTTGATTATTCTAAATACATGCTTTTGAAAATACTTAAGTGCAAGTACAAGTTTTCTTTTATTCTGTATTTTCAATGCATTATACTGTAATGTTTTCACAATTAATATATAGAACCTTGTAAGTCTCTGAAACCACCTGCCATGAATGCACTGGTGTGCGTGCTTGTAGGACTACGCTATACTGTACAAAGCCTGTAGAAACTCATATAGAAATTAATCCGATTGATTGATTGAATACTTAATTTGTCACAAATGTAAACAGCACATGGTACAGATACATTAAGGCTAAAAGGGTACTGTACAACAATGTCCTGGGGACCTTTCCATGATTGTGGTCCTCAAAAAGGATCATCAAAAAAGGCAGCCATTAATTAAGCAATAAGCCACGAGAGGTCTCAGCTTACCGGGTATTTTACAATGGAAGACCCGAAGCGCAGCCGAGGGTCTTCTACCCTCTTCTGTGCCCGGTAAGCTGGGGCCTCAAGTGTGGCAATAATACAATAAAAAATAAATAATAATCTGAACTGTGGACTGAACTAGTTCATAAAATAAATGAACTTTCCCAACACTGTCTGGGGATAGAAAGCCTACTTTCAAGGTGATGCAGTGTTTAAACCACAAGTAGTTGAACCCTGTGTCACTGGGCAGAAGGTAGATAAAACATTTCTAGTGTGTGTGTGTGTGTGTGTGTGTGTGTGTGTGTGTGTGTGTGTGTGTGTGTGTGTGTGTGTGTGTGTGCGCGCACGTGTGTGTGGAACGTATCAAACTTCACCCCAACTGTAACCCAACCTTTATCCACACTTTGTTGTTCTGACTTTCAAACTTGTTGCTTTACTTTAAAAACAGCTCATGTAAGTGAACGAGCAGACCTCCCTGTACCAATTAAATGTCTACTGATGTCGTGTTCTTCATCCTTGTAATCTGCTAAGCAGATTGTTCTGTTCCATCGGAAAGAGGAAACAGTGAAGCGGCGCCGCCAGTGCAACCTGCCGCCCGCCAGTACCTGCAGCCGCAGCCGTAACCTGCAGCCGCAGCCGTAACCTGCAGCCGCGCTTGCGTAAAACATGGATATCTCTCACTCCCGGATCAAATGGAATCAAGCCCAAGTCAGTCCGGCACACAGCGCTCCCAGAGCCTATAAGGGATGTGCTACAGTGTGGACGGAACGGAACCGTACGCAGCTAGGTGGCTGCAGCGACAATTCGTCCATCCCACGGGGAGTTCCGTATTTACTATTTACACTGCGTGTACCCCCGCGGACACGTGCAGAGCTAACGCACAACATGCAGCCGGGTTCCATTGATTATAGTGATTAAAGCGTAGCCAATTCCGTCCCCAGTGTAGCCCGGCTGTAATCAATCGGCTGTAAGCCTGATTGTTGATTGATTCGAACTGTTCCTGAATACGATTGCCTGGTCCCCGTTAGAAATCACACAATGGCCTTGATTACTTTGCACCCACTGGTGTAATGGTGCACGCCATTTTAATAACGTCACGACTCACGCACATGCGCGTGCACCCACACGCACCTGCCTGCATGTGTGCTCAGAACAGCTGATAGCCTAACCTAGTAGTGTTTATAGTTTAAAGTAGACTTAAAATAATCAGACAATTTCTTTACTGCAGTAGCGAAAATAAAAAGATTGCTTTAGACATCAGAAGCAGTATAGGCTACTGTCTGGAGCCATACTGCTGTGCTGCTTACTATGTATGAGAACATAATGCAAAGTACTGACATTTGATTTGGGTACTTGTACTTCACATGTTAATCTAGGGGGTGGCGCGCTCACCACCAGTAAACCTGTTATGCAAGTAACCATGGATACTTGGTGCGTCTTGGAAAGTCTGGTGACGCGAGGTTAGGTCAGGTGCGTCTTCTCTTGAATGGGGGACGTGTTCTAGCATGCACACGCGTGTACCGTTCCGTGTACCGTTCCATCGGATCGATCGGTGCACGGTGCGAGTCAGTCCAACGCTCCTATGCCTATAATACTGCAGCAGTCAATGAAACGCTTCCATCTTTGACGAACTGTGGCCAAATGCATTTTAGAGAAGAAGGGGGATAAAAATTAAAACAGCCAGCCTAAATGTATACTCACAGCCTTCCTAGAAATGTAGTGTAGTAAAAAGTATGTACTTGAGTAAAATTACAGATACTCCAGTCAAAATCTGTGCTTAAGTACAGTACTCAAGTAAATGTACTCTGTTACGGCCCACCACTGCTTGTCAGTGGTAAGGTTTGCACTTGCAAGCTTCAAGGTGATAACATACGCACTGGGAAAGCTAATCTGGGAAAGCTGAACATGTCATTATAGGCAACATTCTGTGAAAACATTCAGTGAAAACGGCAGACAACTTCTAATTCCCACAACGTTTCAGGAAAATCTGGCTATGCATTCTTGATTTTGACCTTGATTTTGAACATCATCATTCGCAGCAGGTTACATGACAATCTGACAATCCATTCTCTAGTTATTGTGCTGCCACGTATTCCTGAAGGCAGGCACGGTAATTAATTTTTTTAAATATGAAACAATATGTTATAATAGAAAGTAGAGAAATAAGAGTCACATTTAAACCAAAGAAAAGTAAGCTATTATTTAAATTGGCCTATAAAAGGCCTATAATTGCTGCAAATCATTCCATGAGATATTTACAGCCCCTTGTTTCTACTAATCTTTGACAATTAGATAGAGAGACATATGTTATGGGGTTTTTGTCTGGGCTGACACTGGCATCTGGTGCCAGCCAGGATGAGACAAACACTGACTCCTGCTGCTAATGTCCTCATGGTCATGTGGACTGAGAGGCAGGGGAACTGTTTGGTCAACAGGCATAAATACACCCACGCAGGCGTGCAAACAGATGCAATATTTTACCTACTTTGTGTGTCGACCGTGATACATGTGCACCCAGAGGTGGGCAGATATGGCAATTTATCGGTACAGAGAAAATACCCGCCAGTGCTGGCCTTTTGTGTGGGTTCTTGTAGCAAATCCCGTCAGATGTGATCGCAAACATATTTTGAGTTATGTCCATTGTGCAGGGAAAGGATTGTTTCCTTATCTTAACATTACACATATATTCTCAATATTGAAAGTTGGTTCTGAGAAAATTGGTCCTAGAGTTTAAGATACGATAAAATAATCACACTGAGTATTATACTTTCCACCTTGCTTGATAGAAGGACTGAAGGAAAACAAAGACTAAATGCATTTTTGTTGCGCTATTGACACACCTCTTGGCTTGGCTTGTTGGCTTTTGTATTTATATTGGTCAATATAAATTGACATTTAAAACACTTTCAGCGCCTCCTGCTGGCCATTTGAAATGACGGCAGGGAGCCAGCTATTTCCCCAATTTAGGCACCATTCTATTACCGCGCGATCAGAAATCACTGTTTACATCTGAACGGCGGGCGGTTTGGACTAAAACAACAAGCAACAAAGAAACGACAATGAGTGGATCCTTATGGGCGCTGTCTAGCAGCCTGGGCAGCACGGAAGGTTAGTGTTGAGCTTCGGCTGCATGGTACTAATATAACCCTTACTACACGCCATCTGACGGCTTTGGCGACCTCCGGGGTTAAATCTTAACCCGTCATCTGGCGGGTTGCGAGGCGATCTGGCGTCCATCGTGTTAAAAAGAATATGAGTTTCAGTGACTTGACATTTCAGAGGAACAATATTACGCATTACCCACGTGATGGTGCACAAGTAAAATGTTTTGTCATGCTTCAAATTTAATGTGTCACCACACATTAAATTTGCTTTATGGGCGCCGCTAGAAGACTCATTATTCAATTAATGATGCTGGAACATTAAAAGAGCACAGCATTTCCGCACAGTGAAATCTAAATGGATTTTTGTCATACTAAACCTCTATGAATAAAATTGATTCACAATGTTCAATGTGAATTCTTCATTTTCTTTTAGCCAGTGTCAGCTGTTTTCAAACATTTTGTGTCCAAGGGCCAAAGCACACCAAAAAGCAAGTGCCAATCTCAACTCAACGGCACAACTGTATTTATTTATATTCCAATTATTATTCAACAGTATCTGTCTTTGAAATTGAGTCTAGTCAAAGGCATACGTATCCCAAAATATTATTTAACCAGAGCCTATTATATATATATTGTACTATATTGTATTGACTCTCTTAACATTGGCTTTTGTCAAGGAATGACAAACTTGAAGGATATGTTTTAATCCTTGTGTTTTGTATTGTTACTAACCCTTGTGTGGTTGTGCCCAAGTACCAGCAGGGTTGGGAGGGTTACTTTTAAAAAGGAATCCCCTACAGTTACAAGTTACTTGCTAAAAAATGTAGTCAGTAACGTAATCCCGATTACTCCATTTAAAAAGTAAGTAAGTAAGTTACTTTCAGTTACTTTTGGATTTGGAGTAAAACTCAATTTAATTAGATAATACAAGTTTTACCATTGATAGACAAGAATGTTGAGCCTATGAAATTAAGATAAGGACAACTGAAATATGGTTAAGGTCATTTCATTGTTAAGAATTTGACCTCTCTGAACAGTAGTTCAACATTACTGTAGAGTCATTGTGTCAACTTATAACAGATCATAAGAAAAATGCATCTTGACCTACAGAACCATTTTGATTGTTTGATTGACAACAACCAACAACTTTGACAACCAACAACTTTGACAACCAACAACTCCATCCATGTGTGGTCAAAGTGGCAAATAAAAACTCTTTTTGACATTCCTGGCTGACACTAATTTAGATAGACATGGCATGAGTTTAAAACATTGACTAGACAGTAAAGACTAATTTATATAGTTTACAAATAACTCAGCCCTATACAATTATATTTATACCCCGTAGGCTACTCTTTAAATAAAAAGCCTCATTGTATTTGACCTAAAAGAGAAGACTGCGCTACCCATTATTTATCCCCAATCCAATATATCATAATGCTCTCCTATCTAGTATCTCTGCAGTGTTGCCTGGTCTGATTATTATAAGCCACATTGGGCTTATTTTTCTGAAGTTGCTTGTAAATAATGGTAGAACGGTTGTGAGCTTGTAGATCGTCTATTTTCAAATAGCCAACATATATAAATATGCACATTGTTTAATGGACGATATATATAGCTTTGAAGTGCTCGTGTGGCCTTTTATAGTCGCTTCTTTTGGGCTTGTTTTCATAGACCTGTTGCTTATTTCTCTCGCAAATTGGCAACACCGCCCTGACGCAGCAGCAGCCTCCACTGTGAGGATTTTACACAGAGTCAGAGAGGTGCGCGCTGCGCTCAACTCCAATCCATTCCGTTTGGTGTTATAATAATTTATAACTTGTTTGTAAAATTAATGAGGGGAAGGGGAGAATGTAATCCTCATGTAACCCCCGTTACAACACCCCCGTTACTGTAATCCAGATTACACAACGGATTACATGTAATCCGTTACTTCCCAACCCTGAGTACCAGGTACTACCAAGTAAATACATTTCAGTGTGGCCTTGAACACGAACATCGACAATGGCCCAGTGCACATACTGTACAAACTATATGTTCTTGTACACAATTGCACGTGCATTCCATAACGATCCTCCCAGCATGGGAAGTAACCCGAGTACCCTTGAAAGGCCTGCGTTTCGGCAGCTGCAGCTCCATAGCTCAACTGCTCCGCCTATTCGCACAAAGAGATACCTGTCATGAATCATGCTGCAATACACATACACAGTCAAGCCCATCGCTGATCGAGGATCCATTGGATAGCTGACTTTGCTTATATGTTTGCTTCATTACATGCTGGGAAATCAATCACAGACCGAACCGTAGCAAAGTGTTGAGTAAAAGCTCTCAACAGCCCTGTTGACCCCGCTTGTGTTGAAATGATAGTGGCAGGCATATCGATCCAACAGGCTCCGACTATTTATTGATGCACTTGACAAGTCCTGTCTGGGAAGTCCTGTCTACAAACCCATCGGCTTAGTTTTTATTGCGGTTCTGGTGCAGCAGCCAAAATATTTAACCCAACGAGAAAAATACTATGATGGGACAACATCATAAAAACAAAAAACAAAAAAACGTTGACCAACATTTAACGGAGCAGGCAATGCACATGTTTTAGGTACAGCTGTATAGATCCCTGGGACCACAGTGACTGTACGATCTGCAGTGGTTCTCCTCAACCTGTGTGTCGGGACTCCCAGGGTTGTCCCCACATGACAGTGTGTGCCCGACCGGGCACACACTGGTCTGATGAACCCATTCTGACCTGAGATCAGATTCTAAAAATGTCAGTCGCTCTTCGATTTTTCAAAAATAGCAGACCTACAAGCTCGTATCGCGCCACTCGGTGGCGCGATATGAGCTTGTAGATCTGCTATTTTTAAATAGCTAAAGCATAACATGATGCTGACACCAAAATGGGTGCCCGGTCAGAATGGGTTAAAGGAGTAGTTCACCCAAAAATGACTTATTTTCTATCAATTACACAGCCCATGAAGCCTTGAATTCAGAGAGATTGTTATTGTCGCATCCCTAAGCCAATCATTTGATGACCTATCTGTCATATAGGAGTCTCAGGAGACTCCGCCGGTCATCAAGTTATTGGCTTAGAAATGCAACAAAAATCTCTATGAATTAAAAGCTTCATGGGGTGTGTAATTGTTCAAATATGATTAGTGCTCAAATAATCATAATTGTTCAAATACGATTATTAGTGGTTCTCATCCTGAAAAGGCTGAAAAGGTTGCACTGCTGTCTAGAAGTCGCTACTTTAGCACTGATATAAATATATCAGTGCTAAATGTATGGAGATTGGGCAACTACATGGCATATTTAATGCCTATTGCAAATTCCTGACATTTAAATTATTTACAATAGTTAGGTGTTTCACCTGGACCCTCCGCACCCTGCAGAACAGGCCCCCGGAGGCAGGAAGTTGTCCTCTGCCCTGTTCCACCTGTATTCCCTCAGCCAATGATCTTTTGCAATCAGTCAAAATTAACAGTCAATTGTGTTTGAAGGCATTTATGTGGTGTCTCATTTTCCAATGCACTGCAGAGACAGGGATGTGAGGCAGTGACATGATACTTACACTTGATCTGTATGACTAATAAATAGCCTTTGCACACACCCCTGGCCCCGTAGTTACATCATCCCTGATGTCAGTAACTCTCTGTGACTGTGCATTTCATTACTGTACACCGCTAGTAAAGATGGAGAGCATTTTAATGTGACAGGCAGCTAGAACTGTGTTTCACTTGCTGCTGAATATTATGCTGTGTGTCATTGTGCTTAGCCTTAGGGGACACTGTCCAGTGCATGCATATTGTACCATTTTGCATTTGTGTTGCTTGTGACACCTTTCCATATTTCTGCTTAGTATGCTGGCCAATATTCATTCCTCTCTTAGGTATCGCCCCAGCCACACAGTCACTGATGTTTCTGCACTTTAGAAATGTCACACATTTGCATAGAAATATTATTTATTGTGGGGTTAAAGTCATGCAGATTATGGTTTTAAGACCTTTTGCCACGATTACTGAATTTCCAAAGAGGTTCTGTTAAGTGATTTGCACATATTAAAACGACCAATCCTCCGTGACCATTTCCTATCTTCATTTGAATAAATCTCCATAAAGAGATTGTGGAAATTGTGGAAATTAACAAATCATTTTATTGCTGATGAAATCATATTTGATATAAATGATTTGGGTGCCCGAATAATGCAATTTGATTCTGTAGTATTGGATTTGAATGTCTCTCTCTCTCTCTCTCTCTCTGTCTCTCTATTTAATTGTCTCCTCCTTCGGGAGTGCACATGATGATGAGTTTGGAAAAATAAATGTCTTGTCACAAAACTCTCTGGCATAATTTCCTGTTATTATTAAATCTGGTCTCCTCATTACAGAGAGATGAGTACGCAGAGAAATTAGAAGGCATCCAAAGCCCCCAGGTGCGAGTAACCACTAATGCATTGGCAGCAAGCCATGTAAACAATGCATATTGAAACCGCACAAAGATCCATTAGTGGGCATTAATTTGCATTCACCAAGCTTCACTGATCCAGGAAAGATAAAGAAAAGATGCTTTGGAGGCAGATGGAGCTATCTCTATTCTTGAGAACTGATTATTCACAGAAGGAGAGGGGTAATGTTTTATTCTCACAGATGGCCCATTACCTTGCTGTCTGGTTTTTACCTCTCTTTCTCTGGTTGAGTAGTTTATGGTCCAAAAGCCACGAGAGATTTTTATTTGATGTTTGCTTAGTGATATTTAATGGGGCAATGTTCCTTCCTTCTGGGAATTATGTAATGAGGAGATCCATACAAGATCCACTTGTTTCATGATGTATTTGTTAAGTCTGGGCTGTCCGGCCACCAACATTTCTCAAAATACATATTTTCTAATGACAGGTGTGTTGTCATTGTCCATCTGATATAGCAGCAATCTTCTGCCATATTAGCTGAAACGCACAACCATCACCCAAAGTGACACTCCACTCAGAAAGGCTAGTAGTGCCACATCTTCAATTACAAAAATGGTCGGTCATCAATGGTCGATCATCATTTCTCAAATGAGAAACTATCACCTTCGCAAGCCCATGTTACAGTAATGACAGTGTCATTCATTATCCCTTGGGCGGGGGGGTGTTGTAAACCACCACAAGGTACGGTACTGCTCTGTTATCTTTCTTAAGCGCATTGCGTTTTGGCGATGGCGTCCCGTCAGTCCCTGAGCAAATAGACCCGGCGACAGCAAACATATTAAGCTCTCAATGTTGAAGTTAATTGGAATTTAATTAACTAAGGATTTGGGCTTATGGAGGAGAGAGCAAAAACAAACATAACAGTGAACTGCATTAGCATTACAATGGCAGTTGGGCTTTAATCATACAAAGGCGCTTAGGAGAGTTGTCAGGATGTCATAGGGGTTGTAATGGATTTAGGAGAGTTGTCAGGATGTCATAGGGGTTGAAATGGATTTCCGCCACCTGACCTTGGGTATGCACGCTATTACATGACTTGACGTACTAATATAAGGGGACATTTGCTACTGCCATGGCCTGTAGCAGTACATCATCGCTGCCATGGTCTGTAGCAGTACTGCCATGGTCTGTAGCAAATCTCCATGGAGGCAGAATATCAGTCAAGTCAAAAGCTTTTATGCATAAGGAGTGTTTATATTTCAATTCCACCTTCAACTTAAAGTGGGAGGGTGAGAGGTGAATTTGAACTCACAAAACTAACGTAAAGCTTCCTTGGTAGTATACTATTAGTTCATAGCCACAAACTCACTCATTTCACAATTGTTTTTGTAGTGTCTAATGTCTCTAATTCTGGGCTCTTTAACTGTGCAAAACCCTCCTCACATTCAATGTCATGAAAAGCCAGAGGTTACAGAAAAATCGAAAAAAGGCGAACTGTGCGGTGGAACTATACTTTTATTGTTATACGGTAGTTACTAGTTACTGTGTGTTATAGTTACATAGTTACTGGTGCCTTGGAGTGCCTTGGAGCCAAGCACAGTTGTTGACTTAAGCAGCTGCAGGAGTCCTACTCAGACAGGGGTCAAAGGTGCTACTCAGACATACACACAACATACACGCTGTCATTGGAGACGGTGCGCACCGCTCAAAAACGGACAGAGTGGTGCCAGGGTTTAAGTGGTTAAATAGAAATGGACAGTCCCTTACTGTATAATATATTTTTATATTAGTGAAGCTGAGAGGGAGACACTACTAGAGGAAGACTCTTTTATGATCTATTCCTTTTGACAGGGGCCAAGTAAGTCAAGCAGTGTTTTCCATTTCATCTCTTTTTCCGAGTAGCAAAATAACAGGTTGTGTGGTAAAAATAACAAATACAAAAAAATATCTTCAGCCCTTTCATTTTATATGGTAGCGGTTGGTGTTTTTGATTCATTTTGAGAATAGTGAATAAACCTTTCCCTCTCTCCCTCTTTTTGTCCCGAGCCCTCTCTCTCTCTCTATCTCTCTCTCTCTCTCTCTCCTTTTCTGTCCCTCCATCGTTCTCTCTCTTTCTCCCTTTGTTTCCCCACCACATAATTCCCTCTCCTTCTATCCTATATCCCTTCCAGGTACACCAAGATGAAGACGGCAACCAACATTTACATCTTCAACCTGGCGCTGGCCGACGCGCTGGCCACCAGCACGTTGCCCTTCCAGAGCGTCAACTACCTGATGGGCACATGGCCGTTCGGCGACGCCCTGTGCAAGATGGTGCTGTCCATCGACTACTACAACATGTTCACCTCTATCTTCACGCTCACCACCATGAGCGTGGACCGCTACGTGGCCGTCTGCCACCCCGTCAAGGCGCTGGACTTCCGGACACCGCGCAACGCCAAGATCGTCAACGTCTGCAACTGGATCCTCTCCTCTGCCATCGGCCTGCCCGTCATGTTCATGGCCGCCACCTCTCAAAACTACCACCCGGGTGAGAATTGTACTATTGCACACATTGCACTACTAGCACCAGAAATATACTGCAAAGAGCAAAAGACGGGAATGTTTCAGCATTGACATGAATTAATAAATCATCATAACGTACTGTACACACTGTGAATTACTTTATAATATTTCCAAATTCTATAAAATGGTCTCTACTCTCTATGCACACACGCCATTTTGGAAAGAACTTGGGCCCCTTCCTTACTTTCTTCACGTGTTACCGATGATACTAATGAAGGCTCTGTTTCATTCTGGTTAAACAGAGTCAGGGTGCTGATATTGTGCATGTTGGGTCACTGGAAACACTCTGCTACAACAAAGTGTCCTTGAGTGCGTTCCAAATGGCCCCGTACAGGTGTGTAACTCTGAGAGTGTACAAATGGAACCAAATGGATCCATACAGGTCCATTTGGTTCTATTTGTACACTCAGTTATTCTGTGTGCATTCCCACAAATTATAGACGGGGGAGAGCTCAGGGGACACAATTGGCTGCTTCTTATGTGGACCTGTACAATAGCGGCGTCCCAGATCGCATTTCCAGATAGTGGGGAAACGTTTCTAATAGTGTCTTGCGGGACATTGAGTGTGACAGGGTCACCCTAGCTGTCTGAACCAATGCACAGGATTATAAATTCTGGCAGTGTCAGCCAAGCTGTCACTGACACATACGTGTTCAAAATAATGGTAAGGTCAATGTTTTGTTTAACAGAAACTGCAACCTTTTACCAGAAACATTACTGTATCACTTTTACAGGTTTTCTGGGGTAAAACACAGGTAATCAGTCATTAAACACTGGCTGGAGAGATGTTGTCCTCAAGCCAATTCCGGATACAAATCTTCCTCCTAAAACATTGCCCTGGCTTAAGTCAGGTTAAGTAGGTCATAATCTCTTGGCAAAGCGGCATTAGATCGAATTCAACTTACACTGTCTGACAAGATGGGTGATCAAGAACATTGTGGACAAAATTGCACAGTCTGCGTGTATGCTTTATTTATTCTTAGTTGCGTGCCAGTTTTGCACGCCAAAAATTGTAGATCTACAAGCTCCCCGCACATTGCACTGACACGCAACTAACTCTAAATCAGGCTCTGCTCTTTCTGTCTGTTGTGGAAGTGGAAAAGTAATGTAGGTAGTAAGAAATAAGAAACACACCTGCTCTAAAACAAGAAACTATCTATTGATTCCAAGGAAGAGAAGTGTGACTTTGCTCACAAAATACAGAGCAATGCATTCACATAAAGATGGTGTACCAGATTTCCACTCTGGAAGGTGGTTTCACTTTGTTGCGTTTTCACCTCCTGAAAACACCTTTCTCGTCTAAAGGGACACCAGCAAACGATACTTTATTTTGCCGTTTTCTATGAACACCATTCTCGTGTGAAGACCACCTGAGTCAGCACCTTCCTCTAGTACCACAGCATGCGACTGACAAATAACCGAATTACCATAATCACCCGATTATGTAACAGTCCTGATAATGAAGGTACACTATCAGGAGTGAACATCTGTTCAATCCTGCTTTCAAAGAGATGAATATCTGCAGAGCTATGCATTGCATTAGGAGTAGGCTACACTCCCCAGCATAGTTAGTTAGTTTATTTATCTCAGTCATGTTTAAACAATGCAGTTGAACATACAGAATGAGGGATACAAAGTTACAGTTTGACTGAAAAGGTTTGGGCTGAAGCCGAAGCTTATTATGCCCACCAGCATACTATACCTGTATCAGCACAAAAATAACCCCTTGTCGAGTACAATATTACAAATAATAATCTTTACATCTACATTAGAATCAGGCAGACAGGCACTTGCACATTGGACCAAAACTCAGCTATAAACAGTCTCTCTTTGTCATTAAATGGAAAAGCATCAACACTATAAATCTTACAAAGGTGTTATTTTCAGTATATCTTTACCACGCTACCATATTTGCTGTAAGTGTAATTGCGTTTATTTATGAGAGATGTATTTTGTCTGGATATAATTATTGTCTTGACATGAATTCATCTATTCACCCAATCACAATAACAGTAAACGGGTGCCTTACTTGAGGGATAACTCAAGTCAGTGGTATGGACCTATATATGCACTACTACACTCTGAGTTAAGTTAACCATTTTACTGTGTACCTTTTCTTTTAAAGGTCAGAGGTTAGCAATTTTTTCCATCGTCATTAAGCGCTCTGGCAACTTGCATAAGAACATTTGACAGAGTTTTTTAGAGTTAGGGTATAGGGTTTTGCCTGTGTAATTGCCTGTGAGAGCATTTTCTTTACCAACTACCTACAACCCTACGCCTGAATGACTAATCTGCAGGCCAAGAACATAAATTCACGGAAATATAGCCCTATCTGACAGGCCAATCTCTATAATTGCAGTTCTAATTGGGGCAGTGAAATTACTGAGGTGTGAGTCCTGCACTCTGAGTACACAATCGTGAGATAATATATAAGTGGCTCATGAGTCATGGCTACTGTTGCGTTGATGCCATCTATGGGCTGGGGTTATTTGGGCTACCGTCTTCAGATGAGTTGGGTTCAGTGAATTTGATCGTCGTCGTTGGGCAGTAACCTTGTTTGTTTGTCCAAAATCTTTATTTTTCAGGAAATCACTATGGAGGTTGGGGTGGATGCTTTTTTCTAGTTAAAATGATCAACTATCAATGTATCAAGTTGTAGCAACAGGGGAAAAAATGTTATTATTTCCATATATTCCATATATTTATGGACACACACAGGGAATACAATAAATGAATAAATCATACATAGGCTGTGTCCAGAACATTGTTTTTTATCTAACACCAGGTAGAGGTTTCAGGCAGGGAAGCAGAGAAGCATAGGGCGAACTGTGGCTCAAGAGGTAGAGCAGGTCGTCCAATGATCCATGGGTCGGCGGTTAGAATCCCGGCTCCTCCTGTCTACATGTCGAAGTGTCCTTGGGCAAGACACTGAACCCCAAATTGCTCCCGATGTGCTGGTTGGTACCTTGCATGGCTTCCGCCGCAATCGGTGTATTAATGGGAGAATGTAATGCACAATCTATGTAAAGCGCCTTGGATAAAGGCACTATATAAATGCACCATTTACCAAGGAGGTGCTGACAGTTGGAATGAAGGATGAAGCTTGAAAAAGGAAGGTGAAAAAACCAGCAAGCTATTTTCTCAAGCTTTTTGGACAGATATTGAGGCATTTGTTTGTGCCTGAAGAGCAGTGGTTAGGAACACCATATTGTAGTCTTGTCACCTACTCTGTTGAAATGGGAAATGATGTGACTTGTTTTGTGATGTAGTTTATATAATGACAATATACAGGCTGTTTTATAACTGTAACATTTTTGTTTATAGTTTGACCTTTTGTTACTATGCTTGTAGAAATTTGAATGGGGTTTAAAACTGTTATTAATTTTGCTGGGGACTCTCCTGGACCCCACCTTGAGATTGTGTGTGTGTGTGTGTGTGTGTGTGTGTGTGTGTGTGTGTGTGTGTGTGTGTGTGTGTGTGTGTGCGTGTGCGTGTGCGTGTGCGTGCGTGTGTTCTCTCTTACCCAGCCTCTGGTATTGACTGCACACTGATATTCCCCCATCCTTCCTGGTACTGGGAGACCCTCCTGAAGATCTGTGTGTTCATCTTTGCCTTCATCGTGCCCGTCCTCATCATCACTGTGTGCTATGGACTCATGATCCTGCGCCTGAAGAGTGTACGCATGCTGTCTGGCTCTAAGGTAGGACACTGGAGTGTTATTTAATGGAGTCATTCTCATTTCCAGATCCGGGCCCGGCTTTTTTTTATATATAACATATAACATACAGTATGTTTATTGATTTTTCTTTACAACATAGTATTTTCAAAGCAATTATTCACGTATATTTCCCCCCCCCACAACCCCATGGCAGCACAAATACTAAACAAAGACTTTGAAGAAACATCAGGAAATGTCCATAAATTAAAAAAAGAATAATAATAATAACAACAAAAAAACACATTACATACAGTTAAACAAACAAATGCACAATGTCCCATCACAGTTCCCTACCCCCACACTACAGCTGACTACTCCAATTAACCACTATACATCCAAAGCCTCTTCAATGTCACCTCGCTTAAAGGACCACTTCACCACTTTTCAACATCTCTTCATATAATTGGTCCTCACTAATGTTCATGATAAAACGCTACCATTTTTTCCTACTCAGTCTGTGTCTCATAGTTCGGACACCCGTCCACCAGTGACATCATCATTAGGCATATATTTTAAACAAGATTTGTTTTAAATTTTATTTAGATTTGTATTATCGTGAGAACAATGGCTTCAACTTTTTCATTGCAACTTTTCAGGAAAAGGAAGCCTGCCGTTTATATTAGCTTGGATTCACCATCGATGATGTCACTGGTGGACGGGTTTCTGAACTGCCCACAGCCTTCCTATGAGACACAGACTGAGTAGGAAAAAATGGTGGTATTTTATCATTAACATTAGTTAGGACCAATTATAGGAGACTATAGGAATTAAAGTGGTGAAGTGGTCCTTTAATGAAGTCCAAGAACTTCTCCCATATCTTATAGAATACAGCAGGTTTCTGCATACGTTAGTTTCTCATGTGCCAAACTGGTCGTTAAATTCCTCAGCCAAAAGCCGATCGTAGGGGCATTGACATTCTTCCAACATAGCGCAATTCAGCGTCTGGCCTGTAACAGGCAAAGGTCAGTCATTATTTTTTCTTTACAATTTAGTGTACAACGTAATTGATAAATACTGAGTATACATAATTTAGGACAAAGAGGAACTGGACCTGATGTAATCTGAGAGACATAATGGACCACAGACCTCCAGAAGGTTTTAATCTCCTCACATTCCCATAAGCAATGGAATAGTGTACCTTCTCCGGGGTTATATAAATTCTCATTATCCAATTATACTGAATTAGTCTTAATCTAGTATTGATAGTTTGTGCTTGTGCCTTGGAACATATTAAACCCCAATCAATTTCTGAGATTTCCGGGGGACAGTTTCGAATTGCAGCCGTCCGTAGGTGATCTGATCACTGATAGGCTGCCATGTTGAGTGGTCAGATGGGTGGGCTGTGTGTAGAATTTTCAGAGGCTGTTTATTTTAATGATCAATCAATTGATTGTGATCCATTTATTAATGGAACTAAGGAATTATAGGCTACTTTAAGTTCATATTTATCGGTAGCCTATCACAATGACAACTCATTTTTCAAGTATTTAAAAAAAAAGCACACAAGTGTGAACTGAGTGGTGCAATTCCCCCCCTCCCCCTCGCTCTCTCTCTCTATCTCTCTCTCTCTCATTAGAGACACAGCACTACCCCTCTCTCTGTTTCTGGCGCCCCCTACTGGTATAAATAAGTCACATACTCGTGCTCATACAGACAAACAAACAGGTACACGGACATTGCTGGTTGTAGGAGTAGGAGAAAAATATATAGCATGGCATTTTTCTTTTTACATTAATTATTTTTAATTATTTTATTAAATCTACTGGGGGGGGGGGTTCTGATTCTATATGATGCCTTTTCAGGTTCGTACAGAACACCTTATCTAGCACAAGCTGCAGGATTGATTAAATTATTTATTTCTCATCTCATAATGGAAGGGGGGAAAACCTACAAGCACATGTGGTTTCCTTGAGCAGGCGAGCACACACAGTCACTGTAATGGACGCCATTAGGGAACATTTCATTGAGCGAGAGGATGTACACAATTTGTATTCAGTGAAAGAAGGTGGATTGTCGAAGCACCAATTATTCTTACCCTCAAGACTGTTGGTAATGAGCATGCTGCTTTTAATGGGAGACTTTGAGATTTGGTGGACTTTAATGTTGTTGAATCACAACGGAAAAAACTAACAAAACAAGACATCTACAATTAATCTATTTCAATTCAATTCAATAACTATTAACTGCACGCACGCACGCATGCACGCATGCACGCGCACACACACACACACACACACACACACACACACACGTACATTTTCATCACACACACCTCTGCCATTACAGGAGAAGGACAGGAACCTGCGTCGCATCACCCGCATGGTGCTGGTGGTGGTGGCGGTCTTCATCGTCTGCTGGACACCCATTCACATCTTTGTCATCATCAAGGCCCTGGTCACCATTCCCAACTCGCAGCTGCAGACCATCACCTGGCACTTCTGCATCGCCCTGGGATACACCAACAGGTTCGTGCAGGGGAACACGTATAGTATGCGGAAACCAAATGATAATGGAAATAGACCTTCATCTGTACACACAGTCAAATCGTAACGTGTGTGTGTGCGTTCGTGCGTGTGCACGCGTTCGTGCGTGTGCACGCGTGCGTGCGTGCGCACGCGTGCATGCGTGCGTGACTCCATATGCACACATCCAAGCACAGAACGGCATGTATTCAAGCAAAGCCCCTTAGCTGTGATATTGACAATATAATTGGCCCGTCATGATGTTTTGCTTTTATTCATTGTCATTGTCATCCTTTGCAGTTTGTCTTTTTTTTAATTATAATCATGCACATACAGTGTTAAGGACATTACCTTGAAGTATATGTAATAAAGCTTTCAACTGCATCCACACAACATTGACTCAATCAATAGAATTGACTGCTTCTCCTGCTTGCAGACAGACTGTTTTATTTACCTTCAGTTCCAAACTATGTTGATTCTGATTGGGTGTTGTTAATGAGGTGAAAACGAGGCTGAACATTGAATACTTGTTTCCAGTGTGATCCTATGTATTCAATTATTCAACGTAGCATAAATAATTTACACAATAATACATTATGTACAGCGGAGAAAAAGGAAAAACAACGGCAGGGAATGACACCTCCTTTCAATGGGAATTTACACTTACCTCCCCTTTTCTTTTTTTTCTTTTGCTTTGCTTCCGCAGCCATTATTTAATGGTCCCGACAAACCTACAATTCTGTTCTACCACAGTATAGGCGAGGCATCATCTGTAGCAGCCTATAAAGATGGCATGTTTTCACCTCGATAAATAAGTAATCCATGATCACACATGCCACTTCCATTGGTTTGATGCGCTTTGTGCGTGCTCTCTCTGCTCTTACTTTACCTGATCATAATCATAATCCATAATCTGATCCCTGGTCAGCCAGTCTATCATAGCAGCTCTTCCAACAGCCTGAGCCCTGCGGGCATTTGCTGAGACAGCTGAGACATGTCCTTTATTCTGAGTCTGTTCTTTGACTCTTGTTTTATTCAGTTTTTGATTATTTTATTGATATGCTTGTGATGTGAAGCACTTTGACTATCAATGTCTGTGAAATGTGCTCTACAAATATATTTTACTTTCTACTTACACACATATGACAGCTAGGCTCTTGCAGAGCCACGTCGTCAAAAGATTTGTGGTCAGAGATAATCCACAGTTCATACGATGATTTGAGCTCTTATCACATTACAGTTGTAATGTAATATATCTCTGCTGTCTGGAAGAAAACCACCTAACTCCAAAACGTTCATTTTTCACGATATGAAAAAACATCCATCTCAAGTGGAGTTAGGAGGTTTTTGTCGAAGCGCTTTTTAATACTTTTCATTGGTTAAAAATGTTTTAATTATTTTCATTGGCTCAATATTATTTAACCAACACAGAGACGTAAAGGGTGTTCAATAGACGCCTTATCGGACGACGTCACACTGATCAGCACCAGCATGCACGCGCAGGCCGCCAGCAGAACCCCTCTCATAAGATGCAATGGAAAAGTTCTAACTGCACTCACGTCTAAAAATGCCCCATCAAACTTTCAGATGCTGTTTTTCTGATTTTTATTGTGATCTCTCACTCTTGAAATATATAATCCATTGGTTTCTGTTGTGTGTGAACAATAATAGTAATTCAAAGCAGTTGTCCTCAAAACCACACCTACCGGTACATTCACTGTCATAAGAACGGGAGGTGTGCTCATGATCACGGCAGCAGAGCCTGTTTGTGCATGGCTGCACGCGCACCTGCAGCCCATTAAGTATAATTTATGCTTTGTGCACACAGACCTCTACACTCACAACAGTCGCATCCGCGATGTGAGCTTGTATATCAGCTGTGCACTGTTGCGCAATGAAGTATAACTTGTCTCCTAGGGTGCACCTCACTAGCCAACACACAGGAGGAGGATTAATGAACTGAAACCAGCACTCCCCAAAACAACAAGTTTAGAGATCTGTTGGGAATTGATTACATGAAACAGTCACCCGTGTGACCAGTCTCAATGTTTGTAAACAAATAATTGGTCTATAGCACTGATTTATGAAGAAAGAAAATCCAAAACCTCAAAAATGGTTAGGTGGTTTCCTCCGGACATAAATTAATTATTATCACCATACTAAAAATGTGGATGTTGTTTTAGTTTTTGCCTAAAATTGGGCCACAAACAGGCAGACTGATTCTAGAATAGTCCCTGTTGTCAGAGTACTCGGACGAGTGTCGGAGGCCAATCAATGACATCAGTCATCTATGACTGAAAGACTGATCTGATCTGATGAGTTGAGTGTTTCAATCAATCCACAAAGCCGATTGAGACAGTTTCCTGGATGTTACACTCACACAATTTAATCAGAGGGAGATTCTCTGTGCCGATTGCAATGCAACCTTTTATTATACAGTATATAATTACACTAGATGCTGATTCCTTGCTCTCAGGAACAGCTCAACTGATTTTGTCCTCATCGTGATGGAATCAATGTCACCCTACTTTGTATAATTCCTCCTCTTTATCAGTCTTTTGCATTTCCACTTTGTTTACAATATCCACCATTGTTGATTTTCCACGCTGGCATGGAATGGAAACAAGCCTGGTTTTATCTAGCATCAGCACATTATAATGACTCAAATATTAAATAATCTGCATATCAGCACTATGCTTCATGGTAAATAACGTTATAATAGCGTTAATGAGCATGATAATTCCAGGATGGAAGTGGCTGACAGCAGAGGTCTGGAACAAGACCCTGTGGCAATTAATTCCAAACGAGTGAATTTTATATCTCACTCAGTGTCATAAACCCCAAATTGTGTTTATGAATAAAAGATAGAGAGATGACATGAGCACGGAACTTCATCTCATAAAGGTTTTTCCCCCTCACTGATAAACATCATCTCTGCCTTCTCCCTGACCTCTCCCCTGTCGCCACAGCAAATAGAACTGGGTCTAATCTTAACATTATTATCTTTCTGTTTTTCTTCTGTTCTTTGATAAATAAGTTGTGCAATTCAATATGCATGTATGCCTACTCCTGCACATTTCTGCAGTATATGTATACCATGATGGTGCAGTGCAGGGTAATTAATAGGGTGATTTATAGAAAAACCTCCATTAGAAAGCAGTGCCGATATTAAGCATCTGTGACCCGAGCTAATGTGACAGATTTAATATTATATTTTACATGTGCTGACTGCTGCAGTCTGCAGACAGTAGAACTCTCTCTCTCTCTCTCTCTCTCTCTCTCTCTCTCTCTCTCTCTCTCTCTCCCTCCCCCTCTCTCTGTTTCACCCTCACTCTCTCAGATATGGGAGTTTTTTGTCATTAGTCATGTTTTCAAACTCTCCTTCATGGGTGATCCGTGGAAAGTATACTGTATGTCTCTGATAGTGTATGTAGTTATGTAGCAGAATCCAGTTAAGTGAACGTTTCGTGAAGATTCTTGTAAACCATGTTTTTTCTGTTCTATGGACCCTAGAGGACACAAAAAAAACGGTTAACATTTTTTCCCCCCACCCTAACAATATTTTATCACCATGGCAATACATGGCAATGTGTAGCAATATTTCGTGTCTGTCTGTATTTCTGTCGACATCATATCTCCAAATCTGCCAGGCCGATTTACACCAAATTTGGTCCAGGAGTGTATGATGTGCTGTAGAAGACCCCCAAAAAAGATCACCACGATCGGCCCATAGGTGGCGCTATAGCAACAAATTCAAAAGGCAAATTTATGACTATTCACAAACTACTTGTCCAATTTCAATGAAAATTACTGGGTTCATGCACCAAGGGCTTCTGCACAATCCATGCAAATGTGATTATAATACACCCATAGATGGCGCTCCAGGCTCCAGTAACCCATTTAAGAAGTAAATGCATGAGCTTCAAAAATTACCAGAATGATTTTCAAGAAATTAAACAAAGGATGAAGACACTGCTTTTAAAAGTGCACAAAGCAATATTTATTTATATAATCAACAATAACTTAAAGCTTCACCATGCTTGGGTGTGTTAATCTGGTTATGAACAAGACTCATAAAGGAGAAGGTGCCATTTCTGGCTTAACCACTGATCCTCAGGGTCTGCTGAAATACTGTCTGAGTACCCCAGTACTAGCAAGACTGGCTGGTGAAACTGAGCGCCTACTTAACATAGCTGATGCCAACCCAAAGAAGCATCACCAACACTCAGCAACTAGAAATGCACGACAGGAGAAATCTGTGAAACAACTCAAGGATGTGTTGACCAGCGCAAACCCCTTCTGTCCTCCAGAAAACGATGATGAAGTTGAAAATAAGTTAGTCAACTTTGTTTCCAAACAAATAATGACAACAGCAGTGCAGAGCCATGTCTTGGACATTGGGTTACGAGGGAGCAGAGCACTTGAAACTTTTGTGAATGAGAGGGTCAGAGGGGAAAAGAACATGTGGGACAAAATGACAAAGCTGAAGTATCTGACCTGGAAAGATGGATGCAAAACTATCAAGCTCAAGGCATCATCTGAAATAGTCAGCTTGAAAGCAACAAACTCCTTGTTTGTTCGCTTGCTTCTCATTGCCAAGTCCTCAAGAGAACTGGACCTGCAGAACATTGTGGGAACACACACATTTGCTGATCACAATGCCAGCTTAATTAAGTCTGATGGTTCTCTGTTGCAGACTACAGCCAAGTCTGCCCTCATCCATGAATTGGAAGGAGTGGTTTCAGAGATGGAATCTAATGAAGAATCCATAGACATGCAGAGTAGCCCATCTGCAGAAGTGTTGACCAGTATCTTGATTGACGGCATGGCTGTCGTGCAGGAGATGGTTGTTCGGAAAGGTGAAATAAAATGTTGCAGAGATCTTGCAGAATGTTTCACTCGGAGTGTTGACATAAAGGCGCAAGGCTACACAGATCTATACTTGCTATTTGACAACTATACAGTGACAAACTCCATGAAGGACAGAACAAGACATCTCCGTACAGCAGGAAGAGCACAAGAAACAAATAGAGGATAACACACCAGTCAAAGACTTCAAGGCTTTCCTCGGAAGCAAGGAAACCAAGGCCAACCTCGTCCTCTACCTTGCACAAAAAGCTGTTGATCTTTGCAAGCTACCAATCACAACACACACACAAGGGTGTCATGTCCACAAACACAAAAATGGTGAACATCACAAGTACACAAGAAGAGGCGGATATACGTTACTGGTTATGTATGCCGCAGCAGTGAGTCGTTTAGGTAAAATGCCACATATATACTCATGTGACACTGATGTTTTGGTACTTGCCCTTCGAAGGGTACCAGACCTTCAACCAGAGAGTGCAATCATCATGGGCACAGGAGATCAAAGACGGACGATAAAACTCAGACCAATCTACACGGCCATTGGCCCCAAACGAGCAGCCGCATTGCCAGGATTCCACACGCTCACTGGTTGCGATACCACTGGTCACATCCGAGGAAAAAGTTAATCTTCCTGCTTCAAATCGTTCATGAAGACTGGTGATGATGTTCTCCATGCACTTGCTGAACTTGGTGTTGGCCCTCATCCATCCTTGGACGTGTTAGCCGGTTGTGAAAAGTTTGTGTGTCAGCTCTTCAAACCTGGGTTTGAATCAGCTGAAGTACTTCGGTGGCACATGTTTAAACAGCTCAAGGGCAATCAGGGTGTTGAAAAGATATGTCCAACAATTTACAATTTAGGCATTTAGCAGACGCTCTTAATCCAGAGCGACTTACATTTAAGCAAGAACAAAAGCATGGGAATACATCACATAAAAGCATTTATCATGAAACATGCGTAAGCTAAGAAAGTAACAGTGGAATATCTATATAATGAAACTATACATACACTATACATATAAACTATACATATTTACTACTATGCTATACATATGTACTATGGCGTGCTATGACTATATACAATACAATTATAGTGCTGTCTACATAACATGCTATAAGTCTGTGTCAAATGCTATCTAAGCCAACAGAAATGCTATCTAAGGGGTTAGGGTAAGTGCTATGGGCCATGATGGATCCAACGCAAGGGTCCATCGTCGAACACATTCTGCGAGCACATTGGCAAGCCAATGTATGGGCACAAGACATCGTTGCTGAGCCACAGGTTTTAGATCCACTTTCTTTAGGATGGAAGCAACAAGATGATGGAAGGTGTGTCCCTGTAGTCTCAAAGGTTCCACCTGCACCAGAGGCCGTTGTTGAACTCGTCAAGTGTGCATGTGTTGCCAGCAAGTGTAGCGGCCGCTGTTCTTGCAAACTTAATAACCTTCCATTCACAGAGCTCTGCAAATGTGAGACTGCTGAGGGTTCATGTGATAATCATACAAAAGATGATGCTGAGAGTGATGACGATGATACCTACAGTGATTCTTTGTACAGTTGAGCATGACACGTTCGTAAATAAACCCTTTGATTTGAAATAAAACTGTCCGTTACTGATTATTCAAGGTTTTTGTGGAAAATTGGTCAGGTAGCACCTTGTGAAATTGCATATTGAATCTGTTGTTGTAGCGCCACCTATTGGTGGATTGTGGTCAAACTTTCTGGGCTTGTGCTTCAGCCCATGGTACAACAACCTAGCCAATGTCATTGAAATTGGACAAGTAGTTTGTGAATAATCATGAATTTTCGTTTTGAATTTGGTGCTGTAGCGCCACCTATGGGCCGATCGTGGTGACATTTTTATGGGGTCTTCCAGAGCACATCATACACTCCTGGACCACATTTGGTGTAAATCGGCCTGGCAGATTTGGAGATATGATGTCGATAGAAATACAGACAGACACGAAATATTGCTACACATTGCCATGTATTGCCATGGTGATAAAATATTGTTAGGGCGGGGGAAAATTTTTTAAACCGTTTCTTTTGTGTCCTTTAGGGTCCATAGAACAGAAAAAACATGGTTTACAAGAATCTTCACGAAACGTTCACTTAATTACACAATGACATACACTATGATGTCTTGGTAGGAAGTGTAGCTCAGTCTCTACCTCGTTTTGTGTGCAGTGGGTGCACAGTCTGTCTTCTTTTGGGAGCCAGGTCTGCCTATGGCGGGCTGCCTTTCTCAATCGCAAGACTGTTCACTGAATCTATATCAAGTTAATGTTTTCCTTAGTTTTGGGTCAGTTACTGTGGTCAAGTATTCTGCTACTGTGTATTCTCTGTTTAGAGCTAAATAGCATTGCCCTGGTTTTGAGTAGATTGGTTCCATTTTCCAGTGTGTGAGATAGCTTTCTTTTTGTTTTCTTATGATTTGGTGTAGTCCCGTTTGTTTTCTGTCTGGTGGTTGTGCTTGTGTTAGTCCCAGCTAGCTAGCTGGCTGAGGGGACATATTTCCAGGGATTCACTGTGTGTGAGGGCCTTTTTGTGGAGCGTGTCCGGTTCGGTTCACTTTCCTTTAGGTGTTTATAGAATTCCAATGCTCTCTTTTGGGTTTTGATAATGACTGGGTATCGTCCTAATTCTGCTCTGCATGCGTTATTTGGTGTTTTCCGTTGGATGCGGAGAATGGATTTGCAGAATTCTGCATGCAGAGTTTCAATTTTGTGTTTTTCCGGTTCTTGATCGGCAAGTGGGCCCCAGACTTTGCAACCATAGAGGGAAATGGGTTCTATAACAGAGTCTAGTATCTTTAGCCAGATTTGTATTGGGATGTTCTTTTGATGGCATAGAAAGCTCTTCTTGCCTTGTCCCTCAGGCCATTTACAGCTTGTTTGAAGTTACCTGTGCTGCTGATGTTTAGGCCGAGATAGGTAGCTATAGTTCTTTGCATGTTCTAGTATGGTTGTATTCTCTCTCTCTCTCTCTTTCTCTCTCTCTCTCTCTCTCTCTCTCTCTCTCTCTCTCTCTCTCTCTCTCTCTCTGATGAATTGTAAAACAGTGGTGTTGCGTTATGCAATATGCATGCTGTTTCACTAGTCTGAGATTAATTTAAATAACATAGTTGTCGGAGACTGGTGTGAAAATAATATTTGGGAATTCCTTGGCCTGCAGGCAGCGGGTACAACATGAAATATGATCTAATGTAAGGTGTAGTAGTTTGTAAATGTTGCTGCTGACGCCTGACGGACACACACACACAGCCAAACACGCAGGGTTGATAATAATAATATCTGGCCTTAATTGGCTTTCAGCCTTTTAGAGATAAAAATGTGAAATTGTCCATTGGCAATATCTGAGGTGAATCCTGTTAACCATATATGAACCCTAGCATCCCTATACTGGGCATGTCATAATGACCATTATCTAATGCATCGTGTTGTTACACATTGTGAGCATGTCTCTGCTATTTGGGATTTGGTGTTTAGGGTGAAAATTGGGGACCAAATAGAGACCCCTGGGGGACCTCAGGCAACTAAGTATTTAGGTTTTAAGTGGTTAAAATGTAATTTCTTTTGTCATCCACAGTAGTCTGAACCCTGTCCTCTACGCCTTCTTGGACGAGAACTTCAAGCGTTGTTTCCGTGAGTTCTGCACGCCCACCCCCTCGGTGGTGGAGCTGCAGAACTCATCTCGCGGAGGGCAAGGGCGCAACTTGCCACAGCTGGAACATAATAGCACCCACACGGGGGACAGGACGAACCAACAGGTATTCATTCCTCCTCTTGCTCTTTGCTCTCTCACTCTATTTCTGCTTCACATGCATTGTGAAGGCCTATGTCTGGGCCTACACATAACTGAAAATGTAACAGATGTCGGTAAAGAACAGGGGTGTAACGATAAGCATATTCATATTGAACTGTTCACTATGAGGCTTTTTATTCAGCACAGTTGAGCCACACAATATGATCTTTTTTTTATCAATGCGACAGATAGCCCTCTATCGCTTTGCATCCCAAGTTCTGCCTGCATGCCCTCCCTCACAATTCTAAACAATTATATCTGAGCCCCCTTCTCTATTCCCTGTACACCCACGACTGTGTGGCTTTGTTCAACTCAAACCAAGTCACGAACAATGACAAAACTACAGGAGAGAAGTGGAGAACTTGGCACAATGGTGCCAGAACAATCTGGCTCTCAACGTTGACAAAACTAAAGAGCTGATCTTCGACTATACAGGAGGCCTTAGAGATCACTCTCCCATCCGGATCGGAGGGCGCTGCAGTAGAGAGGGTCCGAGAGTTCAAATTCCTGGGGGTGCACATCACTGAGGACCTCACCTGACAGAGCGGATGGTGAAGAAAGCACAACAGCCCGTCTTCTTTCTTTCTCTGAAAACTGAAGAAAGAGAGCGGGGGCACGCATTAGTCCAACGTGCGTGCGTGCGTGCGTGCGTGTGTAGCTTTAATACAAAACCGTCTCATCAATTGTGACGGCAACAACCCACAGTGGCACTCAGCGTGCTACAGGCTGACACAATGGTAGTGCATACCAATTGCCCTACTATTGCACCCACCCTGTTGGTGCTTCAGTCACTTAATGCACTGAAAATCTTTACTTCACTTCACTTAATTCATTTCGATTACAGTTTGAAAATCCCGAGTCACAGTGCAGGTTACTGTCTCGCTCTAGCGACTGTGCACTGCAGAGACACACCAACAATCACAAAAACCCCAAGAAACTTTATTAGAATGAGCTCATGCGTATTTTCAATGCAGCACTGTAAGTCTCTCTTTCT
>NC_139704.1:43209114-43256614 GCF_964188405.1 Protomyctophum parallelum | reverse complement strand
GCGCAGCCGACAGTTTCGGTTGTCGGCTGCCGACACTTCCCGAGAGGAGACGCACACGGAAGCCTATTTAATGGCCTGTAGTCCTCTATTTCTTGGTTGGCGAAGTGGGCGTGAGAGTGAGTGACAGCTGTTGACACAGACAAAGGCGCATTCTAGTGTAGGCTATATGGTGCTGCTTTGCTACCTGGCTATCGAGTCATGACTCTCTAGTCGACTGGTTAACGTACGTGCCTGTGGAACGGGGGACCCGGGTTCACCTCCCGGCCGAGGCTACACTGGTTTTGTTTTCGCCGACGACTTGCGCGACGGCCAGCTTACATCTGACGCTCTCCTCCGCGTCAGATGTAAGCTGCCGACAAGCATAAAAATGAAGTGTGTCACCCGGCGGTGAGAAGGAGAAGGAGATTTTTGATTTATTGATTTAAATATTTATTAACAGTTTGCAGAATTACAATACATTTCAAGCACAAACTCAGTACAAAGACTGTTAACTGTGAGTGGACGACCCAATTAAGCATTGCACTTGTTTACAACAGGGTCCACATTGTTCAATTCATCAAAACATTTAGAGACGTACAAATAGACACTTCTATATAGTTAAAGAACAGAACAGGAATTCATCATAAAACAGTGTTCCCTGACCGGGAATCGAACCCGGGCCGCGGCGGTGAGAGAGCAGAATCCTAACTACTAGACCACCACGGAGAAGGTGGATTATGATGATGAGAAGGGCTCTGGAGGCTGAAGAGAACGGGCTATTTTATAAAGTATAAAGTTATTTTCAATGTCATCATGGATCAGGGTTACAGTAAATGACAATGTAATTCAGCCAGGGGTGCCATGGATGAAAAGATTACAGGGGTGATCTGAAGCAAACATGAGAACCACTGCTTTACATTACTTCAGACGATTTTTCAATGTTTTGTTAACAATTTGGACAGAATGTTACTTCGAGGTGCCCACTGCCCAGATATCTCCCTGTATCCCGCGACATGGCTTCACAATTCCCTCCCAGGGGGCGTTTGACTCCGTGAAAGAAGAAAACTACAAGTGAATAACCGCCCAGTGGATGGGCTGCAGGCTGCATCTGTTCCATTGGCTAGTGCCTATCACTGCCGGGTGACACACTTCATTTTTATGCTTGTCGGCAGCTTACATCTGCCGCGGAGGAGAGCGTCAGATGTAAGCTGGCCGTCGCGCAAGTCGTCGGCGGAAGTGGAGCATTTTCTCCATCCACCAGCTGTCTAAAAACCCGGTTTTTCGGCAGCCGACAGCCGAAACTGTCGGCAGCGCAAAACGGGTTTCCGCTCCCGTGTGGCAGTACCCAGAGGGAGAGAGAGGCAGAGTGAAGCACTGTCAGCTCGGCATCATCCAAGATGGGCCCAGGTGAATAAAAGCCTCTGCCTATCTCAGTCCCTCAGAGACTCTCCCGGGAAAGCAGTGAACCCTACGGTGCTCGGTAAGACCTCTCACAAAATAGCATGTAATTTGACAAGATAGTAATGTGTGTTTTCTTACCTCACAGGCCGTTCCACTATGATGTATGAACACTGTTGGGCTCTGAGGCCAGGGCCGGATCTACCATATGGGCACTTTGGGCACAGAAATTGTCCCTGCTAATCCGAATGAAATAAATGGTGTCTAAAAAGATTAGTGTTTTATTGTTGCATTTGTTGGTGAGAAGGGCAGCTGAAAAGTGCAAATTGTGTGTGTAAAGCAGCAACAATGCGCTAGATTGGCTGTCACTCTGGGGGGGGGGGGGGTAGGCGACCGGAAATAGGCCAATATAACGGCATAAAACCGCCCCAAAACAGCTCCAAAAAACAGCAAAAATGTTGCGTGCGGGTGAAGGGGGGGCCCTTCGAGCTTCAGTGCCCAGGGGCCCTCAGAGGTGTTAATCCGGCCCTGTCTGAGGCTATGGCATGAACTTTCCCCTATACCCCCACCACCACACAGGTAAGATCTATCACATTCCTCCTTTTAGCTCACTGGTGGGCCACCAGTTAGCTAAAAGGAGGAATGTGATAGATCTTACCTGTTGTCCGAGGAGAGGCCCCGGCATGTACCCTACTTACCGGTAGACTACCCCCCTGAAAACAGAGAAACTGACTTTTGCCTAGCAGAGACGCACTTACCTTGTCTGCATCTTTTCTGTGAATAGAAACCGTGCCAGAGTTGGCCAAATCTGCAATTGTATCCTGTGTGACTTTGGTGTGTAGAACAGCACCCCCCACTATATATAATATATATATATACTGTATATACCAGTAAGACGCCCTGAGGGCGAGAAGCAACCTCGAGGTCGCATTAACGCATCCGCCTGGGTGACGGCAGATTGCTGGGCGCTTTGGTATATGGGGGCTCAGATCAACATATGGAATGAATTCTGTACTGGCCATACGTATATGGAGTGTGTGTACAGGGTTTGATGAGTTCAGATCAACATATGGAATGTCAGAACAGGTCAGCTCCATATAAAGAGATCTAAGGGCAGTGTCTTGAGTATACAGGGATGGAAGAGGGCCCGGGTAGGGCCGAGCCTTTATTTTCGGCCAGTTGAGAACTCTAGTTTCCGCCGGCTCCTGGGCGCGGCTGCACTAATTACTTTGGGGCGGGCCCGTCTAGAGTTTGAATGGACAGCCTGGTATCAGTCAAAAGAGAGACATCGAAGATCCGAGGGGCCTGGATGAATGAGTGAGGAGGGGTATACCCCTGGGTGGAGCTGTGATCAGTAACCGTGGCAGGTAAATGGAGGAGTTAACTGTAGCTGTGGAGAAGTTGATTGAGCTCGATACCTGAGGCAGGCGAAGGAATGGAATTATAGCATGGAATGGGTGGCAGAGGAAACCAACAATCTTATCTTGAAAGCGTGGTCTTCCTCCTGAACACATGTTGTACCAACTCCATTTAATGTAGCTGAGCTGAAATCAAATGGATTTAAGTCTTAATTAAAAGAAAATGTAATCACAGCTTCATACCAGATCATATACCAAAGCCTCAAGAAAGTTCATTCTTGGCTGATCTTAGGTGTAATAGGATAATATAACATACAGTAATGAAAATGTGGTTAATGATCTTGACATTTAATAACCAGCTTGGTTGAATGCTTGATTATGATTGGTCAATACCTATATATTGTTTTTTCCCAAAGCAACGGATTGCACTGGACACACACACACCTGGCAATAGATGGACTATACTTTCATTACCGTAAGCAACGAAATTATGAAATCTGTTTTGTTATGTATTTATTTGTTTGTTTGTTTGTTTATTCAGGCGTATAATAAGCGGGACAAATCAATGGGGAGCAGGTCATTGTTGGTGATTTTATTACCCTGTCTGTCTTGCATAATCACTAGTCATTCATGAAACACAACTAGAATTCTGAACCATTCCAAATTCCAGGAAGGGCCTTTGAGCTGTCATGCCCCAGTGTCTCTAATCTATCTATGTCATGGCAGAGTTGCCATGGCTATTTCACACCTGATGAGTAGCTGGCCTCTTTCCCCTCGTCTAAACTCTTATTTGCCGGTGTGGGACAAAGTGCTGTGAAGGACATAATGCTGCCTTATTCCGAGAAAAGCACTTGAACCGTGATGGCAAAGCCATGGCAGCACATGAAAGCTGAATGCTGATATCTCGATAGTTCTTGCACAGTGTTCACACAGACAGAACGTCAGCCTAAACCGACAGGCTGTCTTCCCTTGAGGAAGTTAGTTGGTAAATCAGTTTGTCAACCAACCAGCCAGCCGGTTAATAATTTCCTCAGCTAATCAATGAGCCAGTCAGCCAGATTGTCAGCCAAGTGAGGCCAACCCTTCAGCTAGCTGGTTTCTATCTGCCTGGGGATCAAGGAACACTCCATATCAAATAGCCATAAGTTTAAATCACAGCAAGCGATGCTGTTTATTTCTAATAAGACTATCGCTCAGCAGGGCTGTTTGGCACAGCAGAAATACAGCCAGGCAATATTCACCTTCATTACCCACCTGCCTCAGCTGGTGTTTTACTACACGGTCGGAATGGATACATACACATATCCCAACGCACTAAAGTCTAGTAGTACATTCATTCCTTGTTCTTTCACCTCATGTTCTTGAGTTCTGACTATCCGAAGAAAGTTGAAAGACATTCAAGGTGGGCGTAACGTAATATAGTTTATCTTTTGAGGTACACCTCTGTAATCCCTCACACTCGAGCCACTGAAGAAATATGCATCCAGCACTTGAACCAGGTGTTTTATAATTAATACGGATATCTCCTTCCAACATTCTGTGATACAGGTGGTACAGAGGTTTTTGCCATTTCTTGCAAAACAAAGAACATCCAAAGTCCCTTAGTTCGGAGAGACTTTGTATTGCCTACCCAGCTGCTGTCCAAATGGAGTATACTGATATCAGGCTTAAGTACAGTATTAGTGTGCCCTCATGGCATAGTGACAATAGGAATGTTTTTCTTCCACTCAAGATACTTTTGTCTTTTGGTTTTTGTTTTTTTCTTGAGAAGTCTACAGTGTCTCTCGGAGCTATATGTGTGGCTGCCTGGCTGGCTGTCTGTTTGGCTGCCTGGCTGGCTGGCTGGCTGCACGAAAATAGCATGGTTGTTTTTCACCACCTGTTTTTTTTTACAGTACAGTACAGTACAGTACAGTACAGTACAGTACAGTACAGTACAGTACAGTACAGTACAGTACAGTACAGTACAGTACAGTACAGTACAGTACAGTACAGTACATGGTAACTCATTTCTCAACCGTTTCAGACGTGAGGCGGCTCGCCGGAATCGGCCCGCCCCCCTGGGCACGTTCCTGGGGGTCTGGATGTTCCGGGACCCCCCCCCCCCCGGGGACTCCCCGGTGACCCCCGGAGACCCCCACATGGTAACGCTCTAATTTCTCTACCTTTTTGGACATGGGGCGGCTCGCCGGAACCCTGGCCGTGGTCCTGTGGGTCTGGAACTTCTGCGGACCCCCCGGAGACCCCAACACATAGTTGCACCACTCACTTCACACGGGTGTGATTTTCAATCACAGAAGCATGTTAGACGAAAACTGGACTCCTGTGACTGAAACCTAATGGCCCAAGTTATACTGTCACAGGGAAATATATTACCTGAACCATGAAAAACCACTAATGGAAACAAAAATAGGCAAGGTATTTAATGGAGACTCGGCTCTTCTAGGAAATGGCTAATGAGCAAATGTTCAAGGCAGTAGCATCCAACTTTGCATTGCTATGGAAACACTGTTCTTCAAACCGCGAACATGCGTGCAAAGGCTACACACACACACACACACACACACAACACACACCACACACGTCGCGCACACACACATGTCGCGCACACACACACACACACACACACACACACACTGTGAAATAACTGGGAACAAGACAGGACTAAATGAACAAGATATCATCCTCTTTATTTCCTATCAACTCACCCTGAGCTCACACCGGCAGCAACAAAGTGATTCATTCATTTCCAATGGTACAGTATTTGGGCTACACTGAGCAACATTGAGGAAGGCAAAACTTTATACAAATGAGAAGCAAGTCGAGCAATGGTCAATCAGAGGGTAGATGTGTTAACCAGAAGTTAACATTAACGCTAGGGTTGTCCTGATCGGATCGGGAGATCGGAAATCGTCTAATGTAAATCTCAAAGAAAGATGTATAAGCGGCCTGGGCCGTGGCTCAGCGGTCCAGGCACCTTGGCCGGTAGCCCGAGTCTGGCAGTGTTCGACTCCCGATCCCGACGGCCTTTACTGCATGTCACTCCCCCATCTCTCTCCCCTGTCAGCCTACTGTCTGTCCCTCTATAAAAAATAAATAAATAAAGGCGAAAGCCACAAAAAAAAACATATTTGTAAAAAACTGTAAAACAAAACTAGTCACACTCAGAGGCGTGAAAAACACTTATGATGAAAACAAAAGGAAATGCAACCCCTGCTATGATGGGATAGGTGTCTGTAGTACTCTCTGAATGAGAGATACTCTTTACATCATTATTTTGCTATGATTACATGCTTTCATAGAAAGAAAGAAATACACAATGACAGTCATTCTAATAAAAGTATAGTCACATTTTGCCTTTCAATAATTGAAACAGACTACACTAGAGTGACATACATTAGGATATTTGCTATTGTGATATGGCATAAGTGTTATATAAAAATATAAAGATCAAACTTGATGGGGGGTAAGATTCGAGGAGAGGATAGATATCTGGTAAACATTTTATTGGCGGCAGGAAAGAAAGCTATCACAAGAAAATGGGGACAGATGGAACCTCCAACACAGGGACAATGGGTGGATTTGATTCAGGAGATACATCTCATGGAGAAACTGACACACCGTCTGAGGCTACAGGAAGAAACAAATGGTCCAAATGGACAACATTCAAGACTGAACAGAATGAATAAGAGTATGGGGGAATGAGAAACGACACCAAATGCCTAGAAATATGTAAAGTAACATGCAATACATCACGATAAGTGATGACAAGCTCGATAAGTAATTTTGTCTCGACTCTGAGACTTATGTATGAGGCTCCCCAGGCACACGCTCATGCATGCCACTGTCACCATGACGACAACAACCACCACCACAAGAACTACTGCTGTAATGACATCCTGTGGTATTTGCAACCATGAGATGAGGCTGAGTTAAGATCAAGTGCTGTGGGTATATGAGGTGCATCTTCTCCTTTGTGCAGCATCTCAAATTCCATCCAGCACACAGAGCTGTCAAAAGGAACCCATAGCACGATCCCTACAGAATATTGGATGTCAGTGGTTCTCAAAGTGGGGTCCCGGGAGTCCGTTTTACTTGACGGGGTTCCAAGGGTAACCTGACGCTGCCAGATCCAAGAAGCTTGCTACACAAATTTGTTTCACAGCTTATTGGGATCTGGGATCGCGGAAGCAAATTCGATGACGGGGCTGTTCCTTTTTTTCAAGATACTTGGTGGATGATTGGATGGGACCGTCTGTCTATCACCGTGTGGGCGTGCAAACACAACCAATCATATTGACGTGTCTATATAGCTTCACATCCGGTTTCGCACATATCCCGCCCTTAGCTCACGCTGATTGGTCCGGTACGGAACAGATTTTTGTCAGCTCAACTCCCTGAGAGATCCCAGATGAAGGCTGTGTTGGGGAACATGGTTACCCAATACCGCCCTCATCTGGCAGCGTCAGGTTATTCCAAGGGGTCCCCAGCTACATTTGTGAATATAGCATCAAAATCTCTTTAACCACTTTAACCATATCGTACTCGTACATCAGCTATTTGGATAAAGATCTACGAGCTCCCAACGTGCCACATCATGATTGTGATCTGTTATTTTCAAAACAATCGTGTACAAAATGTGAATATTTTTTAATCATTTTAACAACACAAATCTTGTATTGGCACCAAATATTTTCAGATGGAGGTTTGCGGCTAAATGCATATTAATGTGGGGTCCTTGACAAAGAAATAGTTTTAGAACAAATTACTTATTAGTCCCAGAAGGAGGGTTTCCACTGTGATGGTCTGTAAGTCCAAAACCACACCCACTGCTTACTATATCCTCTGAGCATTGTTGGGCTGGTCTCCGCTGATTAGTAATATCACCACGGGACATAGAATCCATGGGCCTGATTCTTCAACGCGCTTCTGCTTATATATTGACGTGACGCTAGCGGAAAGGCATTTACGTGGATTTCCCACATTAATTTGGAATTCATGAAAATGGCCGTGAACTTGACGCTGACTTTGGTTGGTCGGAAATTCCGCTAAATCCTCCGCCACCTCTTTAGGTGGCGGAGAAATTTGCGGAAGCATACACTTGTGTATAGATTTATTCAGAAGGCTTTAGTCTTCATGCTGAATCAATAAATTGTTCCCAAATCTCAGATAAAATATGTAGGCATGTGTCCCCAACATATTGGTCGATCAGCACATAAAGAAATTATAGCCTATATAATAAAAGCTGAGTGCACTTGTATGCCTAAATGCATGCATTCTAGGCAAGTTATAGCCTAGAGTCCCATACAGAAACTGCCCCTGCAGTGCAAGCCCGACACCTTTTTATTTATTTATTAGGATATTAGCCTACTATAGCATGCGCGATTGCGCTTCTCACTTGACAGCTTTCTACTCACAGCTCACAGTGCAACGCGCTGTGAGCTTGTAGATCGGCTCTCGCGCATGTTAAAAAACAAACTCACAATTATAATAAGAACATAGGCTTATCTGCATTCTGCACTGTACGAATCCAACATTGTTTAGTGTAGTAATGCCTGCAGTAGACGGCAGGCCTATTGAAATTGTTTTGTTACGGAGCTCGGTGTGTGTGTGTGTGTGTGTGTGTGTGTGTGTGTGTGTGTGTGTGTGTGTGTGTGTGTGTGTGTGCGTGTGTGTGTGTGTGTGTGTGTGTGCAGGGTGTGTGTAGTGTGTGTGTGTGCGTGTGGGGGGGGGGGGGCAGACAGCAGCGTGCTGCCGATCCGATTTACATTGGAAAATGAATAGGGCTATATAGCCCTATATAAAAAATAGAAGACCACATTAGCCTAATGAATGGCATCAGCGTGTTTGAAAGTCGGCCAGTCATATCAGTTTTAAGCCAGCTCACCTCCACTCGCGCTTGTTCACAAACATGACGGACAGACTTTTAATAATGTATATTGATATTGATCACATGCATGGATCATGGATGCCACACACAGAATAGTTTAACTCACTGGATAAACTCACTGGATTATAATTTCTTCAGACAAGAGGATCCCAGGCCTACGAGGTAGGCCTATAATATATTTACTTATGAATGTATGGGCTACTGTTCTTTATCGCGCAACAGTGTCGAGGGCCCATGCAGCCCCCCTCCCTCTCTCGTCTCTCTCTCTCTCTCTCGCTCTCTCTGAAAAGACGACTTTTGCATTGACATATCCGATATTTTAAATATCGGATATGTTTTACCTCTGCAAAGGTGTGAGTGAGCACCCGCCTTGGTCCTGAACTTAATTAAATAAATTATAATTATATTGCTTCAGCGGAGCACGCACCGTTGTAAACTTGGATATAGCAGTGACCGCGGCTGTGATCTCAGACAAACTGCTGTCTGCTGAGTCATGCTTGAAGCCTTTTATGGTCGATATGGGGCGTGGATCAATGCAGTTGAGGTTGTCGGTTGCTTTTCCGATCACTTTGCACCCGCTGCTTTCAGTATGACATACACCTGCGATACGCCAGCGCACCTGTGGTACACACCACTCTCTGAATAACACGTCATCTCAACGTAGCTTGATCGGACGGATAAATACGATCTGTTTCCGTCACCGTTACACTCTGGCGCATTTCGTTTTTGAAGAATCAGGACCCATGTGAGCCAGTGTGAGTGGTAAAAGACTGTGCCCTGTGATGGCCTAACATACATCACACTCACACGCTTATGCGCCCATGCACACACACACACGCACACACGTGTAATGCACAATGTAATGCACAATCTATGTAAAGCGCCTTGGATAAAGGCGCTATATAAATGTACCATTTACCATTTACTGAGGCCTGTGAGGTGATGCAGAATGCAGATTATACAACAGCTCGTTTCGAGGAAGCAATCCGATTGGTTGAAACAGCTTTCTAGTCATGCTATAACCATGATAATGGCACGCCACACGGATAATCAAAACAAATAATTCAGCCGTGCTTTTTTCTCAGAGAGCAGCAGACTCGTTGGCTAGGCTAGCTAGTTTCTTGGGACATTTGTGGTCGTAGTGGCTACATCTGTCATTGAAAAAAAGACTGTAGAATAATCTTATTAAGGTGCTGTGTGAATTATATTACTTCAAGGTTGTTGTTTTTTTAATTAGATCAATACAGTTGCAGTATCACAATCTGATTCAACAATATAATAACTGAAACCGAACAAATACAAACAACAAAGCAAGATAAAACAAAAAGACAACTCAAATGGTGAACCAGTTATCACAGAAAGGAGATTATAATACAAATTAACATCTCTGCTAATATACGTTCTTTCTATCTATTTTTTTTTCAATGTCTCCCTTTTGTTCTTCATCATCAAAATGCCCTACCCAGAGTCAGTCACTAAGGGCGCGTTCGGAAATAGCGCACTGAGCGCACTGTGCAATGCAAACTAATAGGCGAGTGCGCTCCCGGTGCGCATTTCCGAACGCACCCTAATACTCACTATAAATAATGCTGTTTAATAATGATGAGAGAGAGAGAGAGAGAGAGAGAGAGAGAGGGGGGGGGGGGGAGATGAGAGGAGAGGAGAGGAGATGAGAGGAGGGAACTCTTATCCGGTTCACTTGTTTCCTCGGCGCATGATGTCGGTGACGCTTACCGGAAGTTGAGGCTAATATTTTATCATCGTTGTGCTTGAAGAAGGACTATCTTCTACAATCTGCAGTCTCTGGTGAAGGAGAAGGCATATCGTGACTTATAATCGTAGGTTATTTACTATTATATTTGAAGCCTTCGTGGCAATCGATGTGCATATCTTTTGAAACCTACAACCAGAGGAGGAATATATCGGGCAATTATGTTAACTAACGTTAAGAGGGTACTTACTGTTAGCCTGTGCTAACAGCAGGCTAACTAGGCTAGGCTAATTAGCATGGCATCCTAGATTGTATTACTACATCTATCACATCTCCGATGTCTTTAATACAAACATGAAAACAATTCACCAGTCAGCATTTAAACGTAATGATTGATTCACAAGTCAATGGAAACATTAGCCCTACAAGTAGCCCTGGTCCAAGGCTTACAGCGAGCCTCTCTCTGACGCCTTGTGGAAGTACCTTCCACAGCCCTCTGGTCATATTTCCACTCCCGTGCGCTGTTTTTCTAATACCAGCAAATAAACAAAACGACGAAACCACACACCGAAACAAAGCCTGCTAGACCTTGGTAAAAGTCTATTCTCGAACCTGGGAAGCGTCTCAGGTCCCCAATTTCTCTGTAAAATGCACTTTGTGCCATTTTAATAACGCTATGTACCCTGAATTTAATGACGGTAATTGATTGATTGATTGATTGAAATATTTATTAACAGTTTGTAGAATTTACAGTACATTTTAAGCACAAACTCAATACAAAGACTGTCAACTGTGAGTGGACGACCCAATTAAGCATTACACTTGTTTACAACAGGGTCCACATTGTTCAATTCATCAAAACATTTAAAGACATACAAACATTTAGAGACATACAAATATACATTTCTATGTAGCTAAAGAACAGAACAGTAATTCATCATAATGGGAAGCAAAAAAGGGAAAAGATACAATATACAGTGAGGGAAAATGGGGTGGGGGGGATTCAGATTTTACAGAGGCCAGTTTCGAATTGCAGCCATCCGTAGGTGCCCTTTGAGAGCGGTTTTGAAGGAGTCAAGGGATTCACATGTCTTAATGACTGTTGGTAGGGCTGTTGGTAACGCTATCCTACACTCACAAACCGCCAGGATCACATTACTGGCGGTTCGCGAGTGTAGGATAGCGTTACCCAGTTATATTCAGAGTACATTGCGTTATTAAAATGGCACAAAGTGCATTTTACAGAGAAACTGGGGACCTGAGACGCTTCCCAGGTTCGAGAATAGACTTTTACCAAGATCTAGCAGGCTTTGTTTTCGGTGAGTGGTTTCGTCGTTTAGTTTATTTGCTGGTATTAGAAAAACAGCGCACGGGAGTGGAAATATGACCAGAGGGCTGTGGAAGGTACTTCCACAAGGCGTCAGAGAGAGGCTCGCTGTAAGCCTTGGACCAGGGCTACCCTACAAGCAGAACCCAATGGTACTGAAGTTTCTGACATTTTTTAGACCCAGACCATGGGGTCCTGTTCCATCTCTACCCTGCCACCTGGTACGCGGACATAAATAAAACATAAACACCGTGAATACGGCCTGTCTGCGCTCTTTTACGGCTTTTTTTCCTCTGAGGGCTTCTGAATCTGTGAACTTTAAGTACCTATACATACCGCTGCGAATATCTCCTGTGGCGCGGAAGCTGTTAACGGCTTCCGCGCCACAGGAGATATTCGCAGTGGTATGTATAGGTACTTATAGTTCACGAATTCAGAATAACTCAAACTAAAAAAGGCCGTCAAACGCCGCAGATACGATGTTAACGAGCATATTTATGTCCGCGTTCCAACATACCCATACGAAAATATAGATATGGTCAGAGACACTACATAAAGTGACATCCAAATTTCAGAAAAGCTTTATGGAGGGTTCAGAGAGGGGCTATGGAAACATAGGACCAATGGAAATAAAGTCACTAGGACTAGGGACTTTTTTGTTATCCTTTTAGCTCAACTATCTACCTCGTGCTGTTTCGGATTAATAAAGTACGGTATTCAATCATTAATTCATTCAGAGCATTGCCCATGGTCAGTTTATTTATAGTAAAATGATTAAAATCACCCCAAGGGGTCTCTGTGCATTTCACAACAAGAATATATCAATTCATATAAAAAACATAGCAATAAGAAAACATTAAAATGTGCATAGCTAATAGCATGTCCATTAACCTTAATATAGAATTATAACCGGACACTGAACTATTTCTTATTCTATGATCAGAAATCTAGGAATCCCTGCCCAAAGTGAGAATGACTGACCGATACAACATCCACAGTCAACTGGAGCATCTGCAGTCCAAGTACATTGGAACAGGCCATGCCGACACCAGCAAGTGGGAATGGCTGGTGAACCAACACAGAGACTCCTACTGCTCCTACATGGGACATTTTGACCTGCTCAACTACTTCTCCATCTCTGAGAACGAGAGCAAGGCACGTGTCCGCTTTAACCTGATGGAGAAGATGCTGCAGCCATGTGGGCCGCCGTCAGACAAACCGGACGATGCCTAGGCTTGGCTTACTCGTGTGTGTTTTTCTTTCTTCAAGTCAAGTATTTTTTACGGGGTTGTTTTTTTTCTGAAAGGTTTAAGGACACG
The DNA here is from genome assembly GCF_964188405.1 of Protomyctophum parallelum. Taxonomy (NCBI): domain Eukaryota; kingdom Metazoa; phylum Chordata; class Actinopteri; order Myctophiformes; family Myctophidae; genus Protomyctophum; species Protomyctophum parallelum. The sequence goes on along the minus strand of NC_139704.1, from coordinate 43,243,632 downwards.
ACGCACATTGGGTCATTTAACAGTTTTGTACCTTGATGGCATTTCCTGTTCATTTCCTCTGGCTCATGCGCCACAAACATGGCAAAACAAAGAAAGAAATGGTGGCGGTGTAGAAAAAAAATAATCTTTCTTACCAGTCAAAAGCAAGCCTTGACAGACATCAGCAGGAAGAATAAGGACATGAAGGCTACCATGGAAGAAGACTTGGGCTGGGCTCGATTTGTCTTGCAAGGCTAATTGTTTTGATTTATCTATTTATAATTCTAACTTGATAGCCTTATTGCCAATAAAAAAAAAAACCTGCTCCAGTCTAATTGATATTAATTTCCCGGTATTCTCAATTGAATCCATTAGAAACAGGAAAGCATCTGTGTCATATAGATAGTGTTGGCTATTAAAAAATGGAGATCTACAAGCTCACAGCGCATCACTTCGTGCCGTGCTGCGAGCTTGTACATCTGCTATTTTTGTGAGAGAAGAACTGATTTAGAAGGCATGTGTAGAATCGGCCCCAGGTCTTTGGTTTATGAATGTTTTCGGAATATCGCATTGGGCAACTACTAAGTTGTCAGGAATTCGCCTCTGCAGTGCACATGACATGGACTTAACTATCCCATTGAGCATCATCATGTTTTTAATTGTTTCATCTTATTCGTCTTTCTTACTATTCTCATAAGACCTAGTTGCAGATCATTGCCACTTTTTGTAAACACTTTTAACAATTTAAGAGGATGTGACTTGAAGGATGGGCATTGATTTAATTGTTTTTGTACTATTCCTCTCAGATTTATTTTTCACAATAAATACAAAGCCGATTTCCAAAGCCATTGTGTATTAGAGAGATTACTTCCACACACCCGGTTTAATTTTCAGCAGGTGCATATAGGTCCTAGCAGAGCATTAAACATAATTTATGGAGAAGGAGGAGAGACATGCACACAGCCACTTGCTGGTTCAAGAAGTTTATTTAAATAAGAGTCATAGCAACGTTTCGGACTTTCGCCTGAAGAAGGCCTTTGTGAAAAAGTGTGACATTCTTATCCAGGTTCGAGTCATACATAGACTCCAAATTAAAATTACATAACATATTCCCAGATATTTCTTCGCACTGTGACGAATGTAATACAATAGATGCAAATCTTCTTCACAGCTTCGCCCTTTGCCCTTGGATACAAAGATATTGGATTAAGATATTTGAGACACTCAAAAAAACAGCAAGGTGCTCATAGGAGATAAAAAGGTGACTTATAGTAAAACAATATATTGGATATAAAAGGTGCTCACACGGTTCAAACAGGATCAAGACAAGACATAAAAAAAACAGACAATCCGGGCATTCAAAGGTAAAAGGAGGAATAGGCATGGTCTAAACATGTTGGCAGTTGACTTTGAATTAAATCAAGGCTAGTCCTCCTTTTACCTTTGAATACCCAGATCATCTCTTTTTCAATATTAGATTGCTATTAATTTAATTTTGACCACTGACCTCAGCTGACTTCGTATCGAAAATGGCATTTGCTTAACCCTGTAAAGATATACTCTATATTATAGAGGGTCTAAAAGTGGTTAAACTAAACTGAAGTGACATTGATGAATTCCAAATATTATCAAAGTATTCTGAGGCACCCCTGGACTTATGTCAAGGTACCCTAGGGTGCCATATGGCAATGATGGCATCCACTTTGAGAAACCCTGGCCTATATGTATAGGCTATTGATGCTAAATTAACACCTTGAGGAACCCCCTCAAGGACCCCTATGTCAGAACCACTGGGTTACCATAATTCTGCAACAGGAAAATAGCAATGTACAATTGTAAAAAAATTAAATAAACAGACCAGCTGAAATAAACCTTGCTATTGTATGTTTTAAAATTTCAGCTCTATTGATATGCTATTAAAGGAAGAAAAAAAAAAAGATAAAGATAAAGATAAAGACAAAGGCATTTAGTTAAATTGGAGGACCCAGAACCCATTCAACTGTTACCAAGTTCCAATTTGGGTCCATGGATGTTGATGACTGTTATGGGATAGTGTTAAATAAAAATGTAAAATAGCGCCTCTGTTTTAAATGTACGGGACATCATAGGCGCTGCATCATGAGGCGTGATTAGAAGTCGGCAACAGCTGCTGTGGCTTTTAGGTGGAGACTACACCTACTACATCATGTATACTGCTGTCCACACACACACAGTCACACACACACACACACATTTGGAGAGGATCGTGATCTATGAGTCATCACTGGACAGAGATTAATCTGTGCATGGTACCAAGGAAGTTCCTGTGTGTGTGTGTGTGTGTGTGTGTGTGTGTGTGTGTGTGTGTGTGTGTGTGTGTGTGTGTGTGTGTGTGTGTGTGTGTGTGTGTGTGTGTGTGCGTGTGTGCGTGCGTGCGTGCGTGCGTGCGTGCGTGCGTGCGTGCGTGCGTGTGCATGTGTGTGTCACGATGCACAAACTGGAAGAGATTTAGAGTGTGTTGGAAGGGCTCTTACTGGGTGGGGTAGGTCCATGCCATCTGTCTTCACCATGAGAGCCATTGATATGAGATATGCCACAGAGAATGGTTCTGCCGAGTCAGGCATGAAAGCTCTTTCTCACACACACACACACACACACACACACACACACACACACGCACACAACAAGACGTATGTTTATAGTCTACATACATCTTGTTTCCCGCTTCAATCTCCCTTTCAGTGAAGATTTCTAAATGGTTCCAATCTTTGTTGAAGAGCTCTTGAGCAAGGTCAAAAGAAAAAAGTCCTTGAATAGAAAATTCAAGCTTGCTGCTTTGTCAGGAAGATGACTGATGCCAGCGATGTCCCCGACCTAGACTGATTCATAACAGCATACAGCTGGAACTCTAGGTGAGCCCTTTCTTACACCTTCTAAACAGTGAATGTGTAACACTGCCAAATTAATGTGTGAAGAAATGTATTTCCTTTCCTGGCAGTATTGAAAGAAAATGAAACACAACATATTGGGTGATTGGAATATATTGGTTAAATATGGTTGAATATTTAATCCCAGAATGTAGTGTACAGAAAATAAAGTATGAAATACTTGCCATTAATATAGTGGTTGCAACTGTATTAATTGATTGCCCGAGTCCCGTGGTGGGAGTTCTGCTCTGGTTTTGGTCAATATTAAGTAGTTCCGGTCATTTTGTGGGGGGCACTGGGGCCACGCAGTAAAAGTAAATGAATCCACAAAACGAACGTAATTTGTATTGTTGACCTATTTCTAAAATATTAGCCCTCTATCACATTTTTGGGCGTAGTGATATGGACACAAAAAACATAGTTCTGTGTGATAGAGGGGTAAAAAAAAGAACGAAAGTTGCACTAATATTTTAGAAATAGGTCAACAATACAAATTACGTTAGTTTTGTGGATTAATTTACATTTACTGCGTGGCCCCCAGTGCCCCCCACAAAATGACCGGAACTACTTAATATTCACCAAAACCAGAGCAGAACTCCCACCACGGGACTCGGGCAATCAATTAATACAGTTGCAACCACTATATTAATGGCAAGTATTTCATACAACTTAAGTTCAAAAACAGTTTGGTGGTGGTTTGTGAAAGGGACTTTTTAAGGCCAATACTAAACCATAATCAGAAATTGATAAACCACAGAGACACTTGAGATCCGGAAGAAGAAAAGTTTGGTCAAGGAACATTTCTGAGGGTTTAGCTTTTTGATAAAGGGGAACCCTGCTGTGGCCACCTGACTTGAAGGTTGCGTGAGGAATATAATCTTTTCCCTAAATCTGGTTTGTTGGTACTTGTACTACATACATTTAATTTATTCCCAAATACACAGCAACAGATTGGTCCCCTCTGATCCGGTGTGTTTAGTCAAATATCTCCACTTTTCCATGAGCTTCACACGGACGGCATTCTCTCCAGGCGACTGGCACACATTTTTTATAATGGGATGAATCTAGAGTTGCAATACCCTCCATTGACAACCCATTGATACAAATCGAATTTGTAATGTTGGTGAGTTTAACGTTGTTTAATACAAACAGTTCGGAAATGCAATTTGGATCAATGGGATGTCAATGGAGGGTATTGCAACTTTAGATTCATCTCATTATAAAAAAATCTAGTGTTGCAAATTGCGGCTACGCAGCACGGAGCAGATTTATGCATTGCAATCACACTGCTAACCGATCTATGGCTATATGGGAATTCATGAAATGTACAGTATGTATGATCACAGACATTCTAGGGCTATTAGCCATAAACCTCTGCCTGCCAAATTGCATACTGTACATACCTTTTAGAGTTGACAAGAGTGTTGCGCAAATGTGCATGCAGTCAGGAAACTGTGCTGCCAACTAGCCTTGTGTCACCAAGCTTTCAACACTGCCAAAAGCCTGGTATCCCACCTACTAATATCCGTGTTCAGGTGACCCCCCTGGTCCAAGAGAGGATTCTCTAAATTTGAGATCTTATCAGAAAATGCACAACAGATCCAAGTCTTGCGAGTTGCGACCAACACTTGGTCGGCCTCAATTCCACGCTTCTATCCTCAACCAATCATATAAAATGCTTCACTAATAGAGTGCCCATTTAAACAGGGAGGTTTGCATTGCACATTTTCTTGCTTAAGCAAGCAAATGTGCAATGTTGCTGATGCTGCCTTTCTAGGAATTGCTGGCTCAGTCTAAACTACATGCTACATCTAAATTACATTCTTAGCATTGGTGGACAAGCAAACAGTGTATATGAATATATACTTTACTTAATTGCATGTGATCAACATGCATCTGCATAGTATATTAGCATTTATCAAAAACAAATGCAACAAGAATTGAAGGAATGAGATGAGTAGTACTACTAGGCGATGAGGTAGTCTGAAGAGGTGACTTTTCATACTGCGGTGGAGTCTGCAGTCATGATGGGGGACGGGAGGGAGGGTGTCATTCCACACCCACAGCATGGGAGTTAGGAGGGAGAATGTTGTCTAGAGGACACTTCGAGAGGGGGACCGATGTCCTGCATTGGATAACAACGACCGAAGGTCGTAGTTAACTATGGAATTGTGTATTTCTCGTCAGTGTGTTGGTTGGTCGGGCACGTGACATGATTGACATCACGTGACCCTGAATTCATCAATATTATTAAGTCCCTTATAAAGTTATATGGAGATCCCTGATGTCATCAACATTGTGTGACAGAGAGATGTGTGAGTGGTGAGTCGCTTATCACTCGCGTGAAGTCACGTTGTAATTGTCGGTGGTCACCGAGACCTAAAACTGGAGTATGAAGGCCTTTGCACATGAAGGGAAAATGGTCTTTTTTCCCCACGTTTTATAAAGCTGGAATCACCGACGGGGGAGGGACCAGGGGCCTGCCCTGAGTCCCCTGCGCCGGGAAGAGCGCCACCTGGCGGCCACGGGAGGGTGGGAGCATCAGCCCCATGGCCGTGGGTGTCCCCCTGACACTGAACTCTTTGCCATCTCAGTTATTCGGCCGCAGCTTGCCCGGGGAGCGACACACGGGCCCGAAGTTAGAGTATGGAAAAAGTATGGAATTTTGTAATTCCAAATGTGTAGGAACACTGATTGCTGCACCATACTGTATCGGCACCTGCTCTTATTTATTTAACTTAATGTACATACCTGTTACTATTATAGTAACAGGTATGTATATAAAACAATATTTTGTTTTTATATATATTGTTTGACCCTATACTCATATCAGGAGCACATTTGATTATTTGAGCTGTTCTGTCCTTGTTTTCCTTAATTGCTTTTCTTTCTATTTCTAATCTTCCTTTTGTTGAAAACTACGAATGATGGAAGTTGTACGGAAAAAAATCTATTTAATCTGCTTCTGCACACACCTGTAAACCTGTATGTGACAAAGCTGATTGTGATCTTTAAAAAAACATGTGCCCTGCCATTTAGTCTTGTTCCAGATTGTGAGAGAGGAAGGGAGAGAGGACTCTTGCTCACTGTGAGAGAGGAGGGACTCTTTCTCATTTAATTGTGGGCTCGCCTCAGCGAGCACACTATTGTTACCCTTGGATTTCAAATTCGCCCTTTTTTTTGTCACGTTATAACTTCCACATACTTTATGCTAGAAATGTAGTTCAAACTTCAAACTTTTCAGCTCTTTGCAGTTATTTATGCTTGTATTTTTATTTTTACAAAGTTTTATACTTTTTATACTTTTTAACTTTTTAACTTTTTTTAACTTTCTTTATAGTGAGAGTCGATGGAAGAAAGGTCCCATTTTTCACAGTTAACTTTTTTGAGCTCTTATTACTCCGTCATACTTTCACTTTGAAACTTCATTCAAACTTTATAATGTTCATCTATCTTTGAACTTTAATTGGTGAAAAAGTTGTTTTGAAAAAGTTTATACTTTTTAAAATATTTAACTTTATTTATAGTTTTTTCCTCCCATTGACAATGTATGGGATTTATCTCTAAATCAACCTCACTTTTGCAGCCTCATTACTCTGGCATACTTTGTCGTAGAAACGTGATTTAAACTTTAGAAAGCTCACACGACTCTGGACTTTTTCGTGGTTCAAACCGTATTCGAATACGTTAAACGTTTTTTCCGAAATCGCAGTTCAATCGCAGGCCGTTTCGCCTAATTAGTGCCAACTTAGAGTGCGGGCTTTTTTCACTAGAGTGCGTAGAACAGAAAATCTTTCCTTGAAAATTTATCAAACAAATTGCCGTCCCGGCCAAGATATTCACTTTACACGCATGTCCTTTGGTCATTTTGTAGCCACACATGTCCTCTTTCACACAATGTGACCACCAAAACACAGAGACATACAGAATGTGAACTACGGCCTTTTAAGTGACACAAATACAGTCAATCTGCTCATTGACCTCCATAGTAAAATCCTTACGAGGAAATTATCGCGATGACAATTCTTAACTCGCTCTTATAACCACATTTTCGATCGTACCAACACCACAATCGCACATGGTGTACCTCAATATCTCAGGCCACTCACAGCGAAAAAATTATTTGCATTCGACTTTTACTTTTTGCGATAGAGCAATTTGTTCGGGCATAGTTTCCCCCCATTCAGAACCATTGTAAAATAAGAGATCAAGTTGCGCGCCACTTGTTTGTCTTTTACACTTCCACAGCTGAGACATATAAGAGCTTAATTACAGGGCTGAAATTAAAGTTACAAGATCTCAATGAGTTGCTCTGCGATACCTTGTGGGCTTGTAGGTCTGCTATTTGTGCAATTGGATGGCCTTTACACAGCTCTCGCAAGAGCACGCACGCACGCATGCACGCACGCACACACACACCCTGTCTTCCTATTGGCTGGCCTTTACACAGCTCTCGCAAGTGCACGCACGCACGCACGCACGCACGCACGCACACACACACACACACACGTTTATAAAAAAATATTTTCAAAAAAATTAAAAAAAAATTAAAAAATTTAAAAAATTTAAAAAAATGAAAAAAAATGAAAAAAAATAAAAAAATTAAAAAAACTTAAAAAAAATTAAAAAAATGAAAAAAATGAAAAAATGAAAACTTAATTTTTTTTTCTTTTTTACTTAAAAAGAAAAAACTTCAATTTTTTTGATTTTTTTTTTTTTTTTTACATTTAAAGAAAAACTTTAAAAACACTTCTACAACTTCCACATACTTTATTCTGCTTAAACTATAGTTTTTACACATTTTCATACTTTTTTTAACTTTTACTTCAGCTTTAATGCATTTTCTACTTTTCTTTACAATATGCTACAGTCCCGAAATTTTGATTATAGATTTAGAACACCAATGGTAACACCATTACTCCGGTCCCCGAGTTTCAAACTTGACACGGCAATAACTTTATACAAAGCATTTTACGCGAGCCCACGCAGTTTCTACAGGAACTGCTTTCTAGTTAAAATTGGTCTTGGACTGCTCATACACAAATGATACCGATTCTACAGCGCCATTTGTGGTAATGGCTAAGTGCACCCCGTGGTTACATTTTATGTGGATTTGATCACAGCTAAATTATGCAAATGTATTGATACATTTTATGTGGATTTGATTAGAGGACATTTACCTTAATCCACATTAAAAAAAAGCCTATCTACAGCTAATATAATTCTGGGGGATGGGTAGGCTCCTTGAAAATCTCACAGCCAAATCAGTAGTCGATAGGTCCTTGAACTGATTATGGTTAAAGCAGCTCATTACCTCACTGCTTCACTTTACTGCCTGAACATTTCGGGAGTTGTGTGCGTATGTGTGTTTGTGCGACGTTCGTGTGCGTGCATCTATTGCCTGCTAGAGAGAATTCCACCTTTTTAATAACCACTTGGCCTTGTTCATGATATGAGTGTCACATTTGGGCAGTGTCCATATTATCTGCTCTCTTGTGATTACACAAAAGGCCAGCCAAGAAGGTTCAAGAGTCACGTACAGATCCTTGTCAAATACTGAATTAAATTAACTTTGTCCTTCACCATCATAACATTTTACTTGATGATTAATTGTCATACAAATAATTGAGATTAAGGATTTAATTGTGTTTTAGGCATTGGATATTAAAATTAACTAAACAAAAAATGCATTGGGCAGATAAGATAAATAACTTCAATATACAAAGAAATTAGTACCAATGACCAGTACCATATAATACAAATAATGTATGACACATATGGTGGACATTCCTTATAGATCTGCTATTTCCACTATTTTTGAAAATGTAGGAACATTATTGTGGGAAGGTTACTATGTATAATGAATTAAATGTTTTAAGTTAACCAATTGCGGTTCTTAACTGTTAATTTAGACATAATGCCATGTTATGCCAATGAAAAACACGTTTTCTGAGTGGCATGCATTCTGCTCTCTCTTTCTGCTTATTCTTTGGAACAGGTCCACTGGCCTGAGGTGGAAAGCCTGGTGACACGAGGTTAACACTGGATACACTGCAATAGATCTGCCTCTCAAAAGAGAGTGCTCACATCGTGCAAACAATATATATTTTTTAAATATATATTTTTAAATAAAAAATACAATTAGTATTAGTATTAGTGCATTAAGCATTGTGAGAATTGTTGTTGATCTTATGTACCCACTTTGGCACACCTTTACCTTGGGCACCAAATATTTGCTGAAACTTTTAACATTTTACTGAGAATGTAAAAGCTTTAAATAACAGGATTGTACTGTGTGTGATAGGCCAGGACAAGAAAGTCTCCCATCTTTTCATTTTTTTTAAACGAATCCCTGTAGGACGCAAGTACCTACAGTACTGGTGATTAATGTCCCTCTTATAATGAATGAATAATGGAGCTGTAATATAGCATAGAGTAGACCTCCTCCAGGCAGCATGCCAGGGAGGAAAACTGCTCTATCTGGGAGGAAGGACTTAGTAATGTTCTCTCTCTCTCTCTCTCTCTCTCTCTCTCTCTCTCTCTCTGTGTGTGTGTGTGTGTGTGTGTGTGTGTGTGTGTGTGTGTGTGTGTGTGTGTGTGTGTGTGTGTGTGTGTGTGTGTGTGTGTGTGCATGCGTGCATGCGTGCGTGCGTGTCAGGTCAAGTTTAGGGTCGGAATAATAACCTATATATCATAGGTTAGTCAGAGAGACATTTCATTTCAGTTTATGGATTTATAGACTGTGTATGCCTGAGTGGACAGACAGGAACATTATTAAGTATTTATGCCAGGAGGCGGGCACCGATTATCTGTATAAAAGACTATGTATAAATGTTTTTGGCAATCTGCCAAATAATGATTTCTACTTATTTTAGCTTCAGTTTCTCTATAGTCTAAACTCTTTTTAGCAACTATTTCTTGCTAAAGTCAAGTATTGATGTGTTGTTTTTGGTGAGATGTGATTTCTTAAGGCTCAAGGTTCCTCAGACCCAGACAGAGTTGGGCAAGACAGCTTTTTCTGTCAATGGCCCAACTTCATGGAATGAACTCCAAAACTGAGCTCCCTGCCATCCTTCGGTCAGTTTAAAGGAATGCTCCAGAATATTTTTCACCGTGATTGCTCCTGCTTCAATTGATTTTTTTTACTGATGGTTGTTCTGTATAAAGTTCCTTTGTAATTTACCCTGATTTATAATGTTGTGTTTGATGTATTGTTTTGTGACTGTACTTTGTCTATTGTAACCTCGGCTACGTTGAAAATGAACTGTATTTCCGAGTATAAATAATAAAGGTGAGAAGAATGTAATTTCTTCCATTTATGTGTGTGTGCGTTCACGTGGGTGTGTGCGCTGTGTGTGTGTGTGTGTGTGTGTGTGTGTGTGTGTGTGTGTGTGTGTGTGTGTGTGTGTGTGTGTGTGTGTGTGTGTGTGTGTGTGTGTGTGTGTGTGTGTGTGTGTGTGTGTGACGTCATGTGGCATTCAAGTCAAGGGCAAAATTAAATGTAGCCCCTAGAGGGAAGCAGATCGATAAATTATGTCATAAGTGACACAGGTATTTAAGGCCTTTTTGAACAGGCAGGCAGGAGATTGCCAATCTGTGGGTCCTCACAACACCTTACCGGTTACTGTGTTGTGAGAGGTTTGTTTGAATGCCAACCTGACAAGTGGTAAGTCTGTTTGGTGTTTTATTGTTTTTACAATGTGTTTTACTTTTGCTGTTATACAAGGAAAATGGAAAATGTTTGTTATATCATCAGGTGTTCCGTTCATGTGTTTGAGAGATGCGAGGGGTGTTGTCTCTTCGGGGAAATGTACATGTAAACTGGATATGGAATGTGAGTATAATTCTATGTACATCATGGAAATGTGAAGGAAAAGAGCTTTATACATTTCAGCATGTGATGTGAATTCTGTGTAACATTCCACATGTTTATGTACTGACAGTCAGTCTACAGAAGCAGTTGAGAAAGTGTGGCAGTAATTGTGAACCAAGACACTGCATGCAACCTTACATGGTAATGTAGTTTGTTTCATCTTTACTTTTATTAATACTGTATTTGGATTTGGATGTTATAAGTTAACTGTGTTTTGCATTAGTTTGTAGGATCATGTGGAGTGAGCGGCCTAGTTTTGACCGCTGTTCCTTTTTCTTGATAGTGTTTGTATAGTTTGAGTATATAGCACAAATCAGCTGGCCGGCTACCGCAAGAGCATGGTTTGGGCTCCTGGATTTAGACCTACAGTTTATGGATAAGTGCGGAGCTGGTTAGCTGGTTTGACCACAGTTATATTTCTTTGTTTTTGTCAAACCATCTTCCCCATCGTAGCTAAATGAGTATCCCGGCTGTGCTTGGACTCCCTTTGTGTGGGGCTGCTATAGAGGTGAGGGGCCTTGTACATTATTTGGACTGCTGTGTGAAAAATGGGCATTGGGCCTTTGTGTGTAGTGCTCTATAGAGTTGCCGTGTTGGCCTTGAGGTCAAGTGTAAGGTGCTGTGTGATTTCACCAATTTGATTCCCCTCTCTAAGCCTTAGCAGGGTAACAAAAAAATGTGGCTTTGTTTATATATATTTTTTCACTTAATTTTTATTGAAAGAAGAACAGACAAGAAAACACAACTGACAAGACTATACGGAAAGGAAAAGAAAAGAAAAAGACAAAAAGTAAAAGGAAAGAAAGCTGCATTTTTCATATTACAAAAAACATTCAAAGAAATCATATTGCAATATCGCTAGGCTGAGAGAAGAGATTCCACTTTTCCCACATTTTATAGAATTTATCCTCTTGTAGTCTAAGTATGAATGTTAGTTTTTCCATAGCATACAGTTCCTCAATAATGTCCATCCATTGATCTTTCGTTGGTGGGTCCTGCTGGCACCAGCGTCGTGTGATTGCTTTTTTACTTGCTGCTAAGAGGATCTTGATTAAATATTTATCATGTATTAGAAACTCTTCAGGGATATTTCCCAACAGTAGAAAAGAAACAGACAGAGGTATCTCAAAACACAGAATGGTCTCCAAGGTGGAGTGGATGTCCTGCCAGTATTTCTGAATTTTAGGACAAGACCAGAAAATATGAGCGTTGCCCGCCCCCTTGTGGCCACACTGTCTCCAGCATGGCTGATCTGTTTTCAGTTGTCTTGATTTAATTTTGGGTGTAATAAAAAATCTCATTAGGTTCTTCCAACAGAATTCTCTCCACATTCTTGAGTTGGTGGATGTAATTTGTGTATTGCACATGTTTGCCCATTCTTCTGATGTGATGGTAATCTCCAACTCTTTCCCAATTAGTTTTAATGTACTCTGTGGAGTTGACCCTAGCTGAAACCAGGGCATTATATATACTGGACACTACTCTTTTGGACTCATGCTTATATGCCTGAATAAAAACCTGTATGAGATCGTTTGAGGCCACCGGCTCGGATGCTTTCACCTCCCCCATGAAGTACTCTCGTATTTGGAGGTATCTAAAAAAGTCCTTGTTATCTATGCACATACACATATCTTTCAATTGTTCAATAACAAAAGTTTGATCGTACACACCAGGCTTAAAATCTGGATTGTAAGCGGGCCACCTCAACACCCTGATTGTCCTCTCCATTTTGAACTGTTTCATGACTTTGAACCAAGTATTTAAAGTAAATATTGTGAATGGGTCTAAAATGTCATAGTATGACTTAGCCTGGTCTTTGTTCCCAATTAAAGACTGAATAGGGATGTTGATTGATTTAATTTACAAAGCTTTCCATTTAGCCTCGCATTTATCATCACACCAACATATTAAAGGTCTTAATTGTGACTCATAATAGTAATCCCTCAAATTTGGAAGGGATATTGGCCTATATGAGCCACATAGGTCCTTATCTTTGCCCTCCTCATGAATCACTGTTATAATTGCTTCGCTCCATGAGGGAGGGATTACTCCCTCCTTGAGAGTAAAATTAAAAGATGTCAGGAGTAAAGGCAAGATCTCAATCCGAAAAGTTTTAAACCATTCTGCTGGTAGGCCATCACTGCCTGGAGATTTATTTGTTTTGAGATTAGAAATTGCCTTATCTATTTCCTCTATTGTTATTTTGGCAGTTTATTTTCGCCTTCTCCAATACAGGGGAGGTCTAAGGAATCCAGGAAAGATGTTGCTGCTTCCTTATTCACTTGAAATGGTTGCGTGTACAGATTTTTATAATATGTCTCAAAGGCTCCCTCGATATCATCCAGATTACTATATGTTTCTCCTGTTTGAGGATCTTTAATTTTATGGATTGCGTTATGAGTCTGTTGTTTACGTAGCCGCCTGGCCAATATTTCCGTAGCCTTTGGACCTGATTCATAAAAAGTTTGTTTAATAAATCTGAATTTTTTTCTCATAGTCATTCTTATAGACATCATCAATTTCATGTTTTTTCAATTTTTCAATTTCAATTTCATCATCACGAGTCCACTGTGGGTCAGTCTTATGGGTGGACGGTCAAAAGTAAAAGTACTCATTATGCAGAATGTCCCATTTCACATGTTTTTCAAATTTATAAAATATACAAATCCCTCCATAGACGATCTGCATGTTGTTATTTGTAGATCGTCTATTTTCAAATATCCAAAGTACAGGGCTGAAAATATACTGTAACTAGTAACTAAAGTTTTCAAATTAATGTAATGGAGTAAAGTATAGCATCTGAGATGTTGTAGAGTAGAAGCGAGTCTATTGAAAATTTAAAATACTAAAGTAAAGTAAAAAATACCTCAATGTTACTTAAGTACAGTACGTGAGTATAGGTGTTACTTTCCACCACTATTGTCCACATGCTGACACATACTTTACATTTAGCAGTGGCTCCTAACCTTTTATCCTTCTGACAAAACCTGAGGCCGCCCATACTGTACAAGTGCACGTCGCACACACATGCTTGTATCGTTTCTGACCTGAGATCAGATTCATACGAGGTTTCCGCCGGACACACACTGGTCTGATTAACCCATTCTGACCTGAGATCAGATTCAAAAAATGTCAGTCGTTCTTCGATTTTTCAAAAAATAGCAGACCTACAAGCTCGTATCGCGCCACTCGGTGGCGCGATATGAGCTTGTAGATCTGCTATTTTTAAATAGCTAAAGCATAACATGATGCCGACACCAAAATGGGTGCCCGTTCAGAATGGGTTAAGGGCTATATACTTCTATTAGATTTTTAGATTGAGATTTGTGAAACTTTTGAAAAGATTGACTATTTTAGACAGGGATGCCATATTTAAACCATGTTATTACAGTACTTATTACAACATAAAACAGAATGTGTATGACAAAGGCCTCATGCTTTTTATAAATAAACATTTTATATATTTTTTAAATATGGTATTTAATGTCACAGACTGGTCACATGAAATCTGAGATCTACATTGGAGCCACACCATGTATGTAGACCGCAAGATTCATATAATGTCCTACGTTTGTGAAGTCCGACTTGTTGTTTTTTACGGCATGTTATATTTGATAATTCATCTAAATTGTCTAAATCTAAATGTGTTTAATATGAATATTGCTTTTTGTTGTTGTCTTTTCAAACAAGTTTTCCAACGAGAATATAAAAATGATTTAAGTAAACAGCCAAATTCACTCAAAAGTAATAAATCAAGTAATTTCAATAATTAATAAATAATCTCAGCTATTCAATTATTTAGCTATTTATTCTCATGATTTAATGTTCATACAGAAGCCTTCCTCTAAAACTTATTTTCTATTCAACAGATAGATAAATTGTCCTGCACATGATAGGGTTTTTTCCCCCCTTTGTCTATTGCCATAGTGATGTGACTCATGCAGGTTCTGTTTTGCTCCAAGGTCCATGAAAAGCACTCAGTTTATGTCTTCACCATCCTAGCCAACTATTAGGGTACGGCTAAAAGGACTTTGGTTTGCGTAAGCACAGCTCAACCATTGTCAACATCAAGGACAGTGTATCTGTGTACATTCTGTCACCTATTATGAAATTGTTATCTTTCTCAGTGCATGTAGCAGAATTTAAATGTAGCCTACTGAACAAAAGAGGTTTTCCAATTGTAATGTTTTCCTTGAACAGATTATTTTCTTTTTAACAGTTAATCCAATTTTTTTTCCAGCCTCACACAGGTGAAAAGCTAGCTTTTGAGAAACCTTGAATCATTGGGCTTTTTGTTCCGTTTTTATTCAAGTAGAAGTGGTGGCATTGACCTTTCTTAGTGCATGTCACGTTTCGTGAAGATTCTTGTAAACCATGTTTTTTCTGTTCTATGGACCCTAGAGGACACAAAAAAAAAACTGTTTACATTTTTTATTTCCGCCCTAACAATATTTTATCACCATGGCAATACATGGCTAGCCTGGTTAATAAACCAGACTAATATCGCACGGATCCGCGGGATATTAGTCTGGGGAGGCTCAGCTTGGATTTCATTTCCAGGGAAACATTTTCTCTTTGACGCAATTGGTCAGAGCTACTGTCAGTCAAAGGTCTCAAGCATTGAACGTCACTGTACCAAAGCCCGCCCATATTGCATACCGTGTCCCTATTGGGCGCCCACGTTCTCGTGTGTAGAAAATGGGCGTACAATTGAGCCTCGCCAGACCGAAATCCGCCGGTAGGCAATTTTTTTTTGCCAATGGCTGATTCGGTCTGGTTTATTAACCAGGCTAATACATGGCAATATGTAGCAAAATGTTGTGTCCGTCTGTATTTCTGTCTACATTTCTCCAAATCTGCCAGGCCGATTTACACCAAATGCATTCCAGGAGTGTATGATGTGCTCTAGAAGACTGCCATGATCGGCCTATAGGTGGCGCTATAGCAACCAATTAAAAAAGCAAATTCATGACTATTCACAAACTACTCACAAACTACTACTATTGCTGGGTTCTTGCACCAAGGGCTTCTGCGCATGCAAATTTGACCACAATCCACCAATAGGTAGCGCTACAACAACAGATTAAATATGCAAATTCACAAGATGCAAATGCTACCTGACCAATTTTCCCCATAACCTTAAATAATCAGTGACAGACCGTGTTTTATTTCAAATCAGTTTATTTGACTTTCTCCTTTGACAAAATGCAACATCATGCATCCATGATAATTTGAAAACTAAATAACATTAATTAATAATTAATAATAATAATAATAATAATCCCCCACACACACAAAAAAGCTAAAGGAACTCACGCAGGAGTTTTTTTTAATGCAAAGATAAGACTTAATAGTAAATAGAGGGATTTGCATTTGCATGGACATAATTTCCATTACCACATAATAATGTGGTCAATAGCAATGTTTGTCTAGGTTTGTGTATTTCTTCCCCGTTTGAAGTGAAACGCATGTTCGATGTTTCATAGACTATACCAACACTAACAACTGGAGTTTCATAGAGTATACCAACAACTGTATACAGTTTCAATTAAAGACATGAGTGTGACATGCTCAACTGTACAAAGAATCACTGTAGGTATCATCGTCATCACTCTCAGCCTCATCTTTTGGAAGATTATCTTACGAACCCTCAGCAGCTTCACATTTGCAGAGCTCTTTGCATGGAAAGTTATTAAGTTTGCAAGAACAGCGGCCGCTACACTTGCTGGCAACACATGCACACTCTGGTGCAGGTGGAACCTTTGAGCCTACAGGGACACCTTCCACCTTTGGCTCAGTTTTGTGTGTGTGTGTGTGTGTGCGCAATGTAGAGGACGAGGTTGGCTTTGGTTCCGAGGAAAGCCTTGAAGTCTTTGACTGGTGTGTTAACTTTAATCTTGACCCGTACCTGCTGTACGGGTCAGGGATGTCTTGTTCTGTCCTTTATGGAGTTTGTCACTTTATAGTTGTCAAATAGCAATATATCTGTGTATAGCCTTGTGCCTTATGTCAACACTCCGAGTGAAACATTTTATTTCACCTTTCCTAAATGGTGCATTTATATAGCGCCGCTTGTCCTGTCGAAGACATGTAGACAGGAGGAGACGGGATTCGAACCGCTGACCCATGGATCATTGGACGACCTGCTCTACCTCTTGAGCCACAGTCGCCCCGCTCCTAACAACCATCTCCTGCACGACAGCCATGCCGTCAATCAAGATACTGGTCAACACGTCTGCAGATGGGCTACTCTACATTTCTATGGTTTCTTCATTGGATTCTATCTCTGAAACTACTCCTTCCAATTCATGGATGAGGGCAGACTTGGCTGTAGTTGGCAACAGAGAACCATCAGACTTGATTAAGCTTGCATTGTGATCGGCAAATTCATGTGTTCCCAGAATGTTCTGCAGGTCCAGTTCTCTTGAGGACTTGGCAACGAGAAGCAAGCGAAAGCATTTGCTTTCAAGCTGACTATTTCAGATGATGCCTTGAGCTTGATAGTTTTGCATCCGTCTTTCCAGGTCAGATACTTCAGCTTTGTCATTTTGTCCCACATGTTCTTTTCCCCTCTGACCCTCTCATTCACAAAAGTTTCAAGTGCTCTCCGCCCTCGTAACTCAATGTCCAAGACATGGCTCTTCACCGTTGTTGGCATTATTTGATTGGAAACAAAGTTGACTAACTTCATTTCAGCTTCATCATCGGGTTTGCGCTGGTCAACACATCCTTCAGTTGTTTCACAGATTTTTCCTGTTTCATTTCTAGTTGCGGAGTGTTGGTGATGCTTCTTTGGGTTGGCATCAGCTATGTTAAGTAGGCGCTCAGTTTCACCAGCCAGTCTTGCCAGTACTGGGGTACTCGGACAGTATTTCACCCCTCAGTGTTTAAGCCAGAAATGGCACCTTCTCCTTTATGAATCTTGTTCACATGTTCTTGAGCGTGATCAGGTCCAATGGATGTGAAAGGAACAGGGTTGGTACTGATGACAACATCACCACTCTTGAGATCATGTGCATGTGTACGATGTAGTTGGTATGTTCTGGGCAAAAAAGTGTCTAATACTGTCACAATCACATAAATATACATACTAAATTAAAGTAGATTGTCAACAACATAGCAAACAATATACACAGTTAATTTTCTATTAAATATCTCATATCAAATGTGTGTCCCACGTCTCCGTCAACTCCGTCAGAAATATGCTGCGACGCATTTTGAGCTTGTAGATCGGCTATTTTTGCTATATTAGAATTGGAATCCTGAAAATGTACACTTCTGTAATTTCAAATGCCTTTAATTATACGTGTGTTGAGCATTGAGCTACTAATTTAGACTGAAGTAGCCTAATTAAAGCAGGTCATGTTTGCATGTTGTGGAATTGTAAACAGCTGGAACCAATATTATATCAGTATTCTGATATTAACCTGAGGGCCACATTAAGTGAAGGCCCCCGGGCCGCCAGTTGCACACCTGGAGTACTGTATATCCCTATGGGATATGCAGCTTGTTTATACTTCACTGTGCAACGGTCCTATGCTGGAAAATAGCAGATATGCAAACTCACAGCACATCTCATTCAAGACACTGAACTTGCAGATCTGCCATTTTTGCCATCCAAATGCATTAGGTTAAATGGGCCCTAAGAGATGCAGAAATTAACTAGAAAATGTGTGTGTGTGTGTGTGTGTGTGTGTGTGTGTGTGTGTGTGTGTGTGTGTGTGTGTGTGTGTGTGTGTGTGTGTGTGTGTGTGTGTGTGTGTGTGTGTGTGTGTGTGTGTGTGTGTGTGTGTGTGTGTGTGTGTGTGTGTGTGTGTGTGTGTGTGTGTGTGTGTGTGGCAACATGGCCTGTTGTAGCCACCATGAGGCTGATTTGAAAACTGTCCGTGGATATGCACGGCTTGTAATAATAATACTGTACTATTGTCAGAGTTGCTTGCTACACTACTAACTGCATCGATCTGCAGCACTGTGGTCAGCCTGTCTGTCGTTGCCGTGGTCGGCGCGTCTATCATGCGCTGTATATTGACTGGCTGTTTGATTGCAAACTGTTTTGTGGTGTCTGCGCCCGCACTCTTCACAGTGAATGCCCTGCCTGCGTTCTACAATTACGCGCGACATGCCTTGTTTGGTCGCCTAAGATCACGGGTCTTCACCAACAAGAACCTGAAGGCCTCAACCAAGGCAGCAGTGTACCAGGCAGTATGTGTGTCCACACTACTGTATGGCTCTGAAGCCTGGACACCATACAGACGGCATATAAGAGCTCTGGAGGCTTTCCACATCCGCTGTCTGCGAAGGATCCTGGGTATCACATGGGAGCACCACATGACCTACGCAGAAATATATGAACGCACCAACTCATCCAGCATGGAGGTGTTTCTGTCACGCAGACAGCTCCGCTGGTTAGGCCATGTGATACGCATGCCTGCAGCTCGTCTTCCTCGACAGGTCCTCTACAGCCAGCTTCAATCCGGCCAGAGGTCTGCAGGAGGCCAACAGAAGCGCTACAAGGACCACATAAAGGTGCTACTAAAGAGCTGCAACATTCCACCCTCAAACCTGGAAAGGATAGCAGTAGACCGGGACGCTTGGCGCTCCTCCTGCAACTCAGGTGTCTCCCGCTGGGAGGAGAAGACATCCGTGAGACGCGCAGAGAAGCGCAGGCAGCGGCATGAGCGCGCTGCAGGGACTATCCACCCAGGCTCAACACACCCCTGCCCCACGTGTGGAAAAGTGTGCGGATCAGCTATTGGTCTCAACCGCCACATGTGGGCGCATGAGCGCGCCAGGCGCTGAAAACCCCCCCCCTTACCCCCGGGAGATATGAAGTCATCATCGACTACGATGGACTGCCATAAGCATAAGCAAGTAAGTGTGTGTGTGTGTGTGTGTGTGTGTGTGTGTGTGTGTGTGTGTGTGTGTGTGTGTGTGTGTGTGTGTGTGTGTGTGTGGCAACATGGCCTGTTGTAGCCACCATGAGGCTGATTTGAAAACTGTCCGTGGATATGCACGGCTTGTAATAATAATACTGTACTATTGTCAGAGTTGCTTGCTACACTACTAACTGCATCGATCTGCAGCACTGTGGTCAGCCTGTCTGTCGTTGCCGTGGTCGGCGCGTCTATCATGCGCTGTATATTGACTGGCTGTTTGATTGCAAACTGTTTTGTGGTGTCTGCGCCCGCACTCTTCACAGTGAATGCCCTGCCTGCGTTCTACAATTACGCGCGACATGCCTGCCTAACAGACATACAAAACACCTGCCTTGTTTCCTTAGTGTTTCTCTTCTTAGTTCAACAGTCAGTTCAGTAGGCTACAGCAGTGGCGGAAGGTTCCTATAACGGCAGTGGGTGCAGCCACGCATATTTGCGCTGCGGCTGGCTGCTATTAACTCTTAAAAGAGCCGTTGTGTTGTGTTATTATTTTGCCAGTGGGTTCTTCTGCTCCTGTGCACCCCCGGAGTTGACGCCACTGGGCTACAGTTCTTGGATTTGTGATTACAGAATATGCATTTTGAATCATCTCTGAAACTCGAGGCAGCGCCGCCTCTGTAGGTTTTTCTTTTTTCCATTATTTTCTGTTCTGCTCTCTTGATTCTCTCTGGCCGTCATGCGTTCCTTGCGTAAGATTGGCCGTTCTCTCACGGCTCTCCACTTCTTTTTGTACAAATGACATTAGGTTTTTTACACTGAACGTATACTGTTCTTTCCATCACCATCCTTATCACCGCCAGTTTGACGAGTGAACCCTAATGTGATTTCCTCCGGTATCATTTTCATGAGAATTGGGCACAATACGTTTCCATACTGTACGTGTCGGATTATACAACTCCCATATAGGCTTCTTACTTGGATCTCTTTATTTTCCCTATCTGCATTGACTGCCTGCTCCTGCACTTGTTCCAGGCCCCCAGTAGATGGATGCCAAAGGACTCTTTTAACAACTCTGTGTTAAAAGGGTCTGTGTGTCTTTTGTTTAGTACATTTAAATTCTGCTACATGCACTGAGAAAGATAATAATTTCAGAATAGGTGACAGAATGTACACAGATACACTGTCCTTGATGTTGACAATGGTTGAGCTGTGCACACGATGCTGAACAAAAGAGTCTAACAAGAGATGATTTTTCCCATGTCTTTATACAAAAACATCATTATACCATATGTGTATTTATATTACATGATATCATCCTATGAAGATAAATCTCAGGTGACTTTATGACAAATTAGTAGGCTATATTCCAATTCTTTCTCGCCTTAAGGCATACGTCCTTTATTAAAGACATCTATATCATCGAACAGAAAACATCTCTGTAAAGATTACTTTTGAATGAGAGATTTAGCGTTTGACAGCAGCGCTTACTTACACATTGATAAAAAATCACACCTGTGTGAAACGAGTGGTGCAACTCCCCTCTCTCCCCCCTCCTCTCTCTCTCTCTCTCTATTAGCTTTATTATGGATATCAATCCGCGTCGCTGAGAACAATTTTTTCATTATTATTTTGGGTCGGCCTTTCCTTCTTTAGCATACCTCCTAGACCGGATCGCGCATGCGAGCTGCCGTCCACGGGGGTCGGCCTTTCCTTTCAGACCCACAGGAACGCGCCCAGGGTGCTGGCCCGGTTCCGGAGAGCCGGCCTGCGTCTGAAATGGTCGTGATGACAGGGTTACCACGTGGGAGTCCCTGGAACATCCAGACCCCCAGGAACGCGCCCAGGAGGCCAGGCCGGTTCCGGCAAGCCGGGCCGTGTCCGAAATGGTTGAGACATGACCGTTACCGTGTGGAGGTCCACAGGGCTTCCATACTGTAGGCCTACTGTACTGTGACTGCATACGTCACACCTGTGTGTGTGTGTGTGTGTGTGTGTGTGTGTGTGTGTGTGTGTGTGTGTGTGTGTGTGTGTGTGTGTGTGTGTGTGTGTGTGTGTGTGTGTGTGTGTGTGTGTGTGTGTGTGTGTGTGTGTGTGTGTGTGTGTGTGTGTGTGTGTGTGTGTGTGTGTGTGTGTGTGTGTGTGTGTGTGTGTGTGTGCGCCAGCCAGCCAGCCAGCCAGCCAGGAACCCACAAAGCAGTCTATAGGAGTGGTTGCACCACTCAAAAACAAAACAAAAAGGATGTATAATAACTGTATATTTCAGATGTATGTTTCAAAATATACCAACAATAGACCAATAATATATCGTTGCTGTTGAGAGGATACCTCCTAACTCCATTCTTGTGTTCAGTGCTATTGAACACCCTTTACATCTGTGTGTTTTGAAAATACTGAACCAATGAAAAGTTGTAAAAAGCGCTTGGGACAAAACCTCTTAACTCCATTGGACCCTCAAACTATCTGCTAAAGCAGCTAACTCCACCACCTCGCTCCCTCTCATGGAAGTAATTGACAATATATACACCAATATATACAATATAACACCAACTTCGTTGAGGCAGTATTGCTTGTTTTCAAAATATATGATTTTCTTCATTTCCTGAAAAAATTATATTAACAGTTTGACTGTTTTACACGCTTAAGACGGATTTTCTTTTTATTTATTACAATACAGCGGATTAAACACATAAAACAAAAGGCGGGTATGTCGTATATCGCAGCGACCGTAACCTGGATTAAACCATTCCCGGCACGGAAACTGTTTTAATTTCCTGGAAAATGAACAATTTGTTAAGTTAAGTGATTTCTTCCCGACAGCAGAGATATTGGCATTCATCGCAGAATGTGAAATTTTTTACATTTTAACACCTGTATTATAAATATGTTGGGATAAGTGGAGTATATGGGGCTTGGGGAGAGGCCTGGGAATTTACTAGTAGTAGAAACCATGGATGTTTCATGTCAACATTTACAACACTTACTATGTAGGCTACTGCACCACTGGTATACATGATATGGGACAGTGATTGACAATAATGCTTGCAGTTGAGGAATCAAGTGTCAAGAGTGGCTGGAATTGATTTAAACCATTGATTGATAAACCGAAAAGCAGTGAAAAATACTTGGATGGCTGTTTTATAAAACATTAAGCTAATTGACTCTCACTCATTCTGACGGGTTCCAAAGTAGATGACAAGATTTAGAGACTAAAGAATCCAAATGGATCTTATGGATAAAAGGAGGATATTTAAAAATGTGTGCCCCTGGTTTGAGTAATACTGACTGAGTAGTGAATACAGCTGATTTAAATGCTTATATTCTGCTTATTCAAAATCTAGAATAAGTTCACAATGTGTAGAGAGTAGACAGTTGTGAATTCTGCACTAAATCTAACAAAAATGTTCTCTTATTGGGTGGTCCCACTTCACTTCTTCTACACCAGTGGGTAAGAACCTGATAGCAATTTGTGAGACGTTATTACAATTACAATTACAAAGGGCAAACGACAACTTCAAAGGAGGAATATATTGTCTTAATACATTGGGTCCTAGTGAAAATAAAAGTCAAGTTCCAGTGTGACATCAGTTGACAATGTTCTATTCATGGTATCCAATATAATATAGGCTACATTTGTTTCATTGAAGACTGAATGGATTTATTACCATCAACAAAATGTGAAATCTGTGGCTGATTCAAGTGTTTTTTTTGGGGAAGCCAGTTTCATCGGTAGGCTATGGTCAATAGCAATAGATCTACACATTTATTTTATAGGCCTGCTTGATATGATCCCTACAACACATCATATGGGGACAATAATTACAACAAAAATCTAATAATGTAGAAACATCAAAGAGCTAAAATCATAGCTTAAAACATTCACATAGGAGCATTAACGTATCTTGGCAGTAAACTTGATTTCAACGTATGCACATGCTCAATAGACATTCTGTACAAAATAGTCAATATACTATATAACAAGATACATATTAACTTGACTGAATACTGTTGCTTCTCTTCCGATATTGTACACCTTGTGTTACAATCTCCGAACATTAAAAAGAGGACAGAGCCCCCCCTTATAAATCACAATTTCTAAGAAGGTGGGTTGTTAGAACCACAGGTGGCAAGGTAGTTTTATACCCTTGTAATGTCTTCCTTCTAATCAAGGTTCACTAAGCCCAAATATTATATCCTACAAAATAAAAATGCAATTCTACATTACACCTTTAAAGCAATTTTTTAGATGTTTTGCACACTTTCTCCAAGTCGTGCTGCGGGAGATAGATGGAAAGGGAGAGAGAGAGAGAGATACATTTCCAGCAAACGCTCTCGATCCGGCAGCTGTCTGACACATATTGATTGCTTCCCAGATTCAAATCTCTGTCACACAACCTGTACATTCCGAAGCTACTGTATGTAGGCACCATCATAAATCTGTGGCCTTCTTTGCACACTGCATTGTGCCCTGGGCACCCGGATTTGATCCAAAAGTCTTGAAACTACCGCATTGTCCCTATAGGCCTACCACTGCAGGAGGGTTTAGGATGTTCACACTTTGAAGATGTAACCAGAGTTTATTGTGTAGGCTACTCACATAATTTATTTTTCCTTCTCGAAATTTTCTTTATAATTGTGAGACTTGCACAAGAATACTGTAGACTGAGAAAATATAGGTGGTGTGGAACAGACAAATGGCACAGAAACAGAGGAGTCATGGCTGCCTGCTGTATGCTAATTGGCACAGACAAGCAAGAGAAACAGACCGTGCAGTGTTACAACCTCCAAAGTGACTGCAAGATAATTAGATCACATGAGATTAACAAGTTTGCATCGACTGTGAGAAGAGAAACCGCCATGTTGGCATCACATGTGCGAGAAAACAAACTTTGAAATGTTATGTGGATGACTGACACCCGGAGGCAAGCTGTGTAATGAATCTCCCTTTACATAACATGGCAGAGGGCTGCGCAACAAGAGGCACATATTTGATCGGTGGGTTAGTGTGTGAACGCAGGGTCACCACAAAGGGAATGTTTATGGAAATGGCAACTTCCCTCACAACAGCCTGATATTTATATCATCTCCTTTCTCTTATTACCGCACAGATTTAACAAATCTAATCAAATTGAGATGCAGTACTGTTTAACCCATTTTGGTGTTAGAATTGTTATGCTTTAGCTATTGAAAAACAGCAGATCTACAAGCTCATAGAGCGCCACCGAGTGGCGCGCTACGAGCTTGTATAGGTCTGCTATTTTTGAAAAATCGAAGAACCACAGATATAAAAACATAGCTTTTTCAGAAAACTGTCAGGATGTAGAAGACTTTTTTAGAATCTGATCTCAGGTCAAAATGGGTTAATGTTATCGAGGGTTGGATGTTGAAGAATGAAGCCTGTCACTTTCATTTAAAGCTGATAGGAAACATAGGCACATGCCACTGAGAGATAAATACCAGGAGCCACTTTTGGCATTTCAAATCATTATGAATCACAGGAAAGAGTCTTCGTCTATGACTTAAGATTAGGTCATTCTGTTTGTACTATCTTTTGTCTATACCAAAATCTAGTTTAAAGGGATTGTGACATTAAAAAAAAGGTTTTGGAATTGTTCTTATTTTTATTTATTTTTATCTAATCTCAATTGCACCCAAAAAACATAAACTTTTAACATTCAGTAGACTTTCTGTGATCTGGGGTTTTCTGGCTCAAACAGGTGCTCTGATTTGCCGGCAGTAAGTGACATCACTTACTGCAAATCCCATATGTCAATGGGATTTGCCAGCAGATGTCACTGTTTTCACTGTGTTGCCTGTTTTCATTGTAGCTCAAAGGCCTTCCAAACCCCAAAGAAAACTTCAGACCACAGAAAATCCACTGAATGTTCAAAGTTCAGGTTTTTTGGGTGTAATTGAGGTCATAAAACCTAAAATAAAAAATAAAAATAAATGAAAATGAATGTCATAAAACCTTTAAACTAAGGGGCCTTTGCAGTTGTCGCTCCCAAGGAACTGTATTCCTTTAGTTATAAAAATGCTAAGTCAGTGCAGTGGATAGTTTTAAGAAGCTGTTTAAAACTCACTTGTTTTGTAAGCAATTCTTTTGTAATAATTATGTGTTTGCCTTCTGTGCAGTTTTAACGTTTTTAATGTAATCTTCACTGTATGGCACCTTTAAACCTGTTTCAAAAGGTGCTTTAATAAATATTGGTACAGCCGAGTGCCTGAAATGGAAAAATTTAAACATACCACAGTATGTAAGCCTATAGTTTGAGTAGATCCATGGTATGTGTCTAGGCTCTAAATGGCTCTAAATGTCTGGCATCGTTATTCTAAACATTGTGTTAAGCAGATCCATTGGCATTGGCAGTAAACACTTCCCAGAGTTTACATTCCTAAATTATGACATTGCACCCTCTAGTGGCAGTCCACTTTAAAAGATGTCATCACATTACACACACAGCAATGACAGCATAGGCACATTTCAACATAACACTCTCTCTCTCTCTCTCTCTCTCTCTCTCTCTCTCTCTCTCTCTCTGACATCAGCACATATCAATCCAATCAACATAGTTTCCTGTTCTGAGAGGATGTCCATATTTGGCCACAGGATTGGCAGCTGATATCCACAAGCCCCTGTGCAGCACAGTTACAGTACAACACGTTGTTGTGCATGCACATTTTACTTGTAGGCTGCACTAGTACAGCATGTGATCTCTGTGAGTATTTGGGGCCGATCCACAACCCAGACTGACGATTAAGTCATTTCCTCTCCATTTCCTCACTTCGTGTGAATGGAGATCTTGGGGTAAAAAAACCAAAGAAAATTAAATAAAAATAAAAGAAGCCTAGTGAACCGGAACATTAACTTAAGCCCAGGAGGTTTCAAAAATAAATAACTGGTCCAAACCAGAGTCCTATACAGCTCAGACCATAGACAGGTGCATGTGTATATTGTGGCTAGTATCCATTGACATCCTAGGTCCAACCTGCAACCGTGGCCTGATAGACATATCGTCAGTGGCTGTGGAATCCCAAAGAAAAGTCAACTGAAATGGGGCACTGGGGGTGTTGATGGCTGGAGAAAGGCCAAGGCCAAGGCCAAGGCCTTTGGAATTTATTGGCCTGAAATCCTGTTGGACTGAGCATGCTTAGGGCCGGTGGAACCTGTAAACACGGACACAAATGTTTCATGTTAACATATCCAGGGCTTGACATTAAGGCTTGTCCGGGACAAGTAATACATCTTTCCGGACAAGTGCATTACATTTTTACTTTCTTTGTGCTAAACGAGCGATCAATGGTATGGCTCGATGATTACATGAAATATATATATATTTTTTAAGATATTTTTTTTGCGGCTTACGCCTTTTATTGATTTTTTAAGGGACAGATAGTAGGCTGACAGGAAACGGGAGAGAGATGGGGGGATGACATGCGGTAAAGGCCGTGTCGGGTTCGGGAGTCGAACCCGCGGCACACCGCGACTGGATCACCAGTCCGGTGCCCAGACCGTTACGCTACGGCCTGGGCCCATGAAATATTTAAAACATGTTTTATTAATTAAAAAACGATATGCAAATAGACGTCCCGGTCTATTGAGAAAGTATGCATGCCAATCAATGGACTTAACTTGTTAGCGCTAGAAAGTCTGTGATATACATTTCATGTATTCCAAATACACAGCCATAGATCAGTCCTATCCGCGCACGGTTAGCAGACTGACCGCTTCGGCATTTTAACTTGTAGCACTGCGTGTGTACTCGCCCAATAATTAATTCCTAAGACTTGAAGTCGTTTTGGGAGCTTGTTTCAGATTTTGTCAGATTAACTGTGCACTCTTTCATACTTCATAATGATGTCACATAAAATGGCCTATGACACAGATCTGCTATTTCAGCTACTTTTGTAATTTATATAAAAAATATTTTGAATTAGTTTGATTAACTGTTGCACAATTAGTTAACAAAGCGCAATTTAGACGCTCATTGCATACTGTGTAAGTGTATGTATTTACCAGTTAGATGGATTGTTGTGATTACCTGGTGTAATGTTTGCTCTCCTCGTGAACGTCCATCTCTCGACTCTTAAACTCATTCAGCTCTTTGCGGATAGCAGCCTGGGGGCACACACACACACACACACACACACACACACACACACACACACACACACACACACACACACACACAATCTGTAAGCATCTTCCATAGTCTGTAATCAGTTCCTAACCTTAACCCGCAACATTTTACAGTGTTCGTACCTACATGCCCTACCTAGCTGACCTTAACAAAACCTTAAACCCAAGCTGCCATACCTTGGCTCCAGGGTGAAAAATAAATGTACGGTGGCACGGCACAGTCGGTAGTGCTGTTGCCTCACAGCTAGAAGGTCCTGGGTTCGATTCCCTCTGGGGACGCTGTGGGCATGCTCTATCCTCCGCGTCATCAGTGCCCATACCCGGGGCGGGGATGGCGAAAAGGCATGTTCTCCCCATGTCCCCTAGTAGTCCGGCACCCGACGGGTGGGAAATTTCGTATATAGTCTTTTTTATTGGCCTAAAATATTGTCTATATACATACATTCATGAATCTACTTGCTGACCGGCTGAAAGTATTGGGCAATTATTTGTATAGGGATTTCTTGTGACCCTACCATTAACATCCTATGGCAGGCAAAAATGTCAAACTTTCCTTTTGCTTTAAGTAGCATGTGACGTCAAACTAGGGGGTTTTCGTGATTCTGAATCCATTCCAAGCATTCATTTTGCACAAAATACACTCCTTGGGCTAAAAACGGCCATAGACATCATGACAAATATGAGGTCAGCACATTTTGGGCACATTTGGGCAAGTGGCTATGTCTGCTTTTAGGCTTGTCCATTGGGGACTATTGTTGATGGTTGTGTGGCTTGTATTGTGTGCGTAACAGCGCGTTGGTTTGCCGCAATTGTGGGAGGTTCAGCTGCTGTGCTGGTACCACTGTTGCTATTGTGCTCTGTTGAATTGGAAATACATTGCAAAGGTTGAACTGTGAATGAGCATTATCTGGGAGTGACGTTCATTGCTTGCTGTGTATTCTTGATGAATGTTGGTAAAAATAGGACAAAAAAGAGGCAAATAAACCGTACACTGGTATTGACGCCACTGGTATTGTTCACAGATGGCAACATACCTGCACTTAGGAGGGTTCATCTTTTTCTTTTTTTTGTATTTAGCATCTGATGGCATTCTTTTGACTTAATATCAATCCTGCAGCTGCCCAACTTATTTCTCTTACATGATTAATGTAATGCCTAAGGGCTGTATTTTGCGTGTCTTAAGTACCAGGTCTTATTACCTAACTTGAGTAAACTAAAGACCTGGAGGCGTGATCAATGCTCTTTGGCCACTCAGAAAAGCCAAATGGCATTGATCACGCCTCCAGGTCTTTAGTTTACTCAAGTTAGGTAATAAGACCTGGTACTTAAGACATGCAAAATACAGCCCTTTAAATGTCATAAATAAAATTTGACCAGTGAATAATGCAACATTTATTTTGGGAAGTTGGCATGGCACAATGGTAAAAATGGTAATGGTAAAAAGAAGTGAGTGGTGCAACTCCGTTGTGGGGGTCCCCGGGGGGTCACCGGGAGTTCCAGACCCAGAGGAACGCGTACAGTCCCTCTACTGTACTGTAGGTCACAGTACTGTACTGCAACACCCCAAATCATACAGTACAGTTCATAGAACCAATCAAAAGCTATTTCCGTGCTCGGACAGACCCAGCCAGCCAGGGACAGACCCAGGGACACACATACAGTAGCTGTCTATAGGAGTGGTTTCACCACTCAAAAACACAGACCACAGACACGGAAAGAATCAGTGAGGATGTCAGTTTTCTGCACATGTTCAGTGGTACATTGTGTTCTATGTACTTCCCTCCCTGTGCAGCAGGGGGCAGCATGAACACAATGTTCCCTCCCTGTGCAGCAGGGGGCAGCATGAGCAACATGAACACAATGTTCCCTCCCTGTGCAGCAGGGGGCAGCATAAACACAATGTTCCCTCCCTGTGCAGCAGGGGGCAGCATTAACACAATGTTCCCTCCCTGTGCAGCAGGGGGCAGCATAAACACAATGTTCCCTCCCTGTGCAGCAGGGGGCAGCATAAACACAATGTTCCCTCCCTGTGCAGCAGGGGGCAGCATAAACACAATGTTCCCTCCCTGTGCAGCAGGGGGCAGCATAAACACAATGTTCCCTCCCTGTGCAGCAGGGGGCAGCATGAGCAACATGAACACAATGTTCCCTCCCTGTGCAGCAGGGGGCAGCATGAGCAACATGTTCCCTCCCTGTGCAGCCAGCAGGGGGCAGCATAAACACAATGTTCCCTCCCTGTGCAGCAGGGGGCAGCATAAACACAATGTTCCCTCCCTGTGCAGCAGGGGGCAGCATGAGCAACATGAACACAATGTTCCCTCCCTGTCTTGAAGAGGCTTGTGAAGTTAAAAGTAATTAGCAGCTGTTTAGTGTTTTCACATTCTTTCTGCATTTTAGTTTCCTCTATATAATATTGATATAGCTTAATAACGTTTAATAGTGGAAAATAAACGCTTCTCTCCATTAGTTCCTGAGTAATCCTTTGGAACCATTGCATTGTCATTTTGGGTAAGGTTGAATTAGTTTTAAGATGCAAGGACATCTAAAATGAAATAAAGTGGCCAGTTGGGGGTACCTTGTCAGCTGGGGTGAGCCGTGTCCAGGGTTTGTCTGCCCGCCGGTCGTAATCCTTGGCATCGGTCACCTCAACGTACTCGTTGAAACACAAGATCCTCCGAGCCACCAGATCTGCGACTGTAGGCCTCACACTTAGCTATGGAGAGACAGAGAGATTGTCACTGATAGAAGGTGGGGTTTGGTTGTGGTAGGGTGGAAATAGAGCAATATAATTCATTTGCAATGTTTGAATCATGTTTTTGTTTTTCTGTCATCACTGACAACTAGTTGTACAATTCCATCTCTGGCCACTAGATGGTGGTAATTCAGCGTAATCTGTTCGTTTTTCCCCCCTGCTTGCATGAGTCACAACAGACAATGAACAGGGTCCATAATGTAAGCTAAATATAGACTCTCTGTCTGTCTGTGTGTGTGTGTGTGTGTGTGTGTGTGTGTGTGTGTGTGTGTGTGTGTGTGTGTGTGTGTGTTGTGTGTGTGTGTGTGTGTGTGTGTGTGTGTGTGTGTGTGTGTGTGTGTGTGTGTGTGTGTGTGTGTGTGTGTGTGTGTGTGTGTGTGTGTGTGTGTGTACCTTTCTGGAAAGTCTCCTTTTAATCTCTTGAAAGGCCTCCTTCACCTCCGTTTCATTCTTGTCTGTAGATAGACAAGCAACAGGGTCAGTCAACATCCCAAGGTTCACACCTATTATAATTGCTAATATATATGTAAAATATGTAAACAAAAGCATTTCAGGTTGCTTATGACCAGAGATTAACATTTAAGAAACACAAATTAATTTTACATTCTTTCCATTTTTCCATGTTCTTCTTGTGTTTTCACATGTGCATCTACGTGGTTGTGTGCATGTATAGGCCAGGGACCCTGGGATGATGGTTGAACTTTGACCCTGTAGTAGTCCCATCAGAGGTTTACCAGTAAGCCATCTGGGTTTCATAACAGAATTACCAATCAACTAAGTCCGCTTTCCCACAAGAACGACTGTGTGCACTTTTCTTTTAGTTGTCTGTGTATGTGTTTTGTCCTAGTTTATGGTAACCAATCCTTTAACACATCTTACTGCTTTGTCATAAATAATTGATGCTACATTGTCTTTGTGGCCACAGTCTTAGTCATATTGTTCGGTAATGGTCTGCGATTATTACAGTGGATGTCTGTACTTTAAATGTGTTACCATCCAGTAGTGACTACTGAGTAGTCCATAATATTTGGCTTACTGCAGGCCAAATGCCGTGTCTAAGATCTAAGAGGTTGGTTGCTATTTTACTTGAAACGCATGAAGCCAACAAATATTGCATTATTGGTCAATCTCAAAATGGGTTCAGTCAGGCCTTGTGGAAAATAGATGTTTCCAATACCAAACCGAATGAAGCCATATTATTATATCAAAGCGAAGCCCATTTAAAAAGCGCCTGGAGCAACAACACCACCGTTCCCCAAAATAGAAAAAGTAGCTAAAGAAATCCTCCAGCAGCAGAGTGTTCATAGTGTAACATGTCCAAATCAAATCAAATTGATTCAGTTTCACAATTGATCATGAAATTGATCCAGCAGAGTAAATTGCAGTTCCTCCTGGGACATCTGCGCACAAACAGAACTCAAAATCACACCCGTGTGAAGTGAGTGGTGCAACTCCGTGTGGGGGTCCCCGGGGGCCGGGGGTCCCCGGAAGTTCCAGGCCCACAGGAACGCGCCCAGGGTGCCAGCCCGGTTCCGGCGAGCCGCCCCGCGTCCGAAACGGTTGAGAAATGACAGAGTTACTGTGTAGGGGACCCTGTACTGTACTGTACTGTACTGTACTGTACTGTACTGTACTGTACTGTACTGTACTGTACTGTACTGTACTGTACTGTACTGTAACACCCGAAATCATATATACAGTGGACCATGAAGGTCATTTTATGCTTTGTGCGTGTCAAACAACACCATACCATACCATCTTTATTTATATAGCACATTTTAAAACAACAATGTTGTACCAAAGTGCTTTACAGTAAAACATTAAAAAACAACTTCAACATTAAAAAAACAACTTCATTTAAAAACCACAAAACAACCACAAACAACATGCACAGTGTCACGTTAAACATCGAACATCTCATACTGTGCTTGGAAAAGCCAAGGAATAAAGGTGAGTCTTGAGGCGTGACTTAAACACCTGGAGGGTGGGGGCTTGTCTTGTGTGCAGAGGCAGCTCATTCCAGAGCTTGGGAGCTGCCACTGCAAAAGCTCGATAACCTCTGAGCTTCAGCTTGGTTTTAGGAACCACCAGGAGAAGCTGGTCAGAGGACCTGAGTGTCCGTGTCGGAGCATAGGGTTTCAGCAGTTCGGATAAATAAATGGGTGCCAAACCATTTAGACACTTAAAGACAAAGAGCAATACTTTGAAGTCAATCCTGTATCGCACAGGAAGCCAGTGGAGGGAGGCTAGTACAGGGCTGATGTGGTCTCGCTTACGTGTGCCTGTAAGTAACCTAGCAGCTGCATTCTGGACTAGCTGTAATCGAGATATGGAAACCTGGTTTACTCCAATATACAGGGCATTACAGTAGTCAAGGAGGGAAGTCATGAAAGCATGAATTACAGTTTCAAACACAGAGCGGGATAGACAAGACTTAACCTTAGATAGCCTCCTAAGCTGGAAGAAGCTCTTTCTTACTACTTCATTTATTTGTTTGTCCATCTTTAGGTCAGAGTCGATTTTGAAACCTAGATTGGTGGCAGTAAAGTGAAAGTGAACAAAATCAAAGTAAACAAAATGTGTTACGCTCAAAGCCTAAATGTATCTTGAAATGATCTGATAAGGCCCAGACCAGAAAAAGACAAATTATAACAGTGCTATTTTACCTTGCCTTGCCTTATATTTCAACATTTGTTATATTGCTGAAAAGAAACAAAAGGAAAAACCTTCTCGCTGTCAAGAACATTGTCAAATGTAAAGGTAGCATTGAGGCTACGACTGAAAGCCATGGAGATGTGAGTTTAACCCATTCTGACCTGAGATCAGATTCATACGAAGGTTTCCGCCGGACACACACTGGTCTGATGAACCCATTCTGACCTGAGATCAGATTCTAAAAATGTCAGTCGCTCTTCGATTTTTCAAAAATAGCAGACCTACAAGCTTGTATCGCGCCACTCGGTGGCGCGATACGAGCTTGTAGATCTGCTATTTTTCAATAGCTAAAGCATAACATGATGCTAACACCAAAATGGGTGCCCGGTCAGAATGGGTTAAGAATATTCAAACTCAATTCACTGCAACTCACGTTTCAGAATATTCCTCTGCTCCAGCTCATCAGTGCTAGGTCTCTGACTCAGACGCCTGGCGAGAGAATAAAGACAAATCATTACATGTTCATCGTAACTTTGGGTCTGTTCATAACATCTTGCAATCATAAAATAGGCTCTGGCAGGAGGCAGGAAACAAATTAAACATGAAACGATAACACCCAATTATTATTCACATTAAACGTGTTTACAAAACACACAACAATCGCAACACCTCTGGTCCACTTCACCACGTATGAATGCACAAAGCCAACGGTGATCAAATAGTCACAATGCAGCTGTAGAGGAAATATATTTAACAGCTGTGGATAATTGTGACCAGTTTTAAAATGTCAGTGTGAATTGTAGTGTTTGTGCGCGTGCGTATTTTATTCAATGTATTGAGTAATTATATTTATGTATGGCTACAGTAACTCAGTCTGATTGGACTTAGCTCGGGAACCAGAGGCTGGCCGTTCAAGTCCAGCACAGATCACAGTATAGAATGGTTCACCTACTAGGAACCTACTGTAAATGCCAATTCATACTCCAGTTTTAGGTGATAAGGTGGTTGGGAAAACTTCAACATGATGTCACACGGGTGAGCAACTCACCCGAACACATCTCTCTGTTTTTACTAACCACCATCTGCTTTTCAGCTAATGAAAAGGCCATAACTGCTGGGTGCCACTACTCGGCAGCTCATCACTCCAACATAAAACGGAGAGAAAAAATATTTTCCCTTGGAAACTCTTTACTGTACGTCCTTGACCGCTGTCCTCCAGGGCTTTACATTTGTCCCCCTTCTCTCTACACCAAATCTATCTACAAGCTTGCAACGCAGGCTACGAGACGTAGTGAACTTGCCGATATTATGGCATGCCTAGACTAGGGACGCTAGCAGTC
>NC_139704.1:43191614-43206614 GCF_964188405.1 Protomyctophum parallelum | reverse complement strand
CAGTGTGATGTTTCGGTCTACACACCCTTCATCAGACTGTCTGACGAAGGGTGTGTAGCCAGGAACTTCAAGGTTTTCTTAGTTCTATCCCAGCAGTGTGCAAGTGTTTGTTCATTTTCCGTAAATTGTAACATTTCCTCATAAACTCTTCTCTAATCTAGTCTGATACACATGACGTTGCAGATCTCCAGCTGATGAGTATCCTACATTTGCTTTTTATGAGCGACATGTGTGACATGTAGCCTTTGTGATTCGCTATTACTGTATGCTTATATATACAATGCCATGATAAAAAAAGATAAGCTTGTCCCATACTGGTTGTGAACTCATCCTCCTCTTCATCTTCTTCCTCATCGCGGTACAAGATTGGTCCGTCCGAGTCCGAGTCACTAGCCTGGCTGTCCCCCAGGGACAGCTGGTCAGGGATCAGTGTCACCTCAGCCTGGTCCACATTCACATGGTGTCCCTGCTTCTTCTCAGTGTCACCCTCTGATGGCCTGGAGGACACAGTTACAAAACATTTTGAGTCAACTACATGACAGAGTAGAGAGAGAGATTGGAGGCTCCAGAGAAATGTTCAGTTGGTTTTAAGCTGTTGCTCAAACCTGATAATGTTCCATGTAACTAGTCACACTGAAATCAACTGCATAATCAAGAAGATGATTGCAATCTTTACATTTGTGAATCTTAAAATTAGCAGTGCATACATACACCACAAGGTGCCCTGGAGTCAGACAGGTGTTCAGAAACAAGTAGTGTTTTTCTTTTGGCCATGTGATAATTTTGGGACCTGATGGGTCTTCAGGGCCTGGGGCTGAATTCTAACAGATGTGTAAGGCGGCTAACCTTTTACTTGACATGGGATTTTATTTTATTTATTAACTTCTCTCCAAGAGATCCTTACCTCTGGCTGTTCTGTACAGTAGAATCTGTTCCACCTGTATCTTCTTCCGCTCCCTCGTCCTGGTCCCCTCCCTCCCCTCTCGCCCTCCCCCGTTTCTCCTCCTTCGAGGAGCCGTCTGTCTCTCCCTCCGTGAAGGAGGTGTCCTCTGTGGCAGTGTTAACGTGAGCAGTCCGATCTGTGAGCGCGGAGTGGCCATTGACCTCCTTTCCCGCAGAGGAGGCTCCATGAGTGGGCCGGGGCTCTGGGGCAGCGTGGGTCTCGTGACTCCTCTCTGCCCCGGGAGGTGACGCTACAGGTGTGGTGGTCTGGGCGGCCGAGGCAGGGGGCCCCCGGGGCCCGGGGCCTCCCGGAACACTAGTGGCCCCCGGAGATGGCCTGGGGATTACAGAAGAGAGAGGGGAGGAGCCGGGAGTCTCTGATTTGCGGTTGGTCCTTCCCTCTGCTCCGGGTCCCTCCTTATTGGACACCCGTGTTCCACGAGGGGTGGAAGCAGAGGAGGAGGAGGAGGTGGTTTTCGTTGTGCCTCCTGTCTTCTTTGGATGGGAGGTTTTGGCTGAGAATAATAGGAGAGAGAAAGAGAACCAAAGATAGGTTGAGGCTATGACATTGTTCAAAGTTCAAAGTACTAAAATACTAAAATCTAACACATCAGATGTCAGATAATTAATATAAAGTATGTAGCCATTTCTACTGAAATAAGTCAAATGTCAGAGTTGGACAAAAAAATACATGTAATTAAGTAACAAATACCCTCTTACCACGTGCACAGTAGCATCCTGGTAGAACTTAATAATGTTATGTCTGAAAAAATGTAACTAAAATGTAATTTCTACATTTAATACACAGATACAACAACAGATGCTATCAGGATTGAAAAATCTAAAGATGCATTTATCAGTGAATCACCCATTGTGTATTCTGAAGCTCAGCCTGGGGACAGGGGTGATGACTAGAATGTGATGTGTGACTCCAGGGTCTGTATCACATATTTTAAACCATGCTGTGGGTGAAATAATATGCGCACGCACGCACGCGCACACACGCACGCACAGTAACGTATACCCCAATGTTGACAAAATCTTGCCTAACATCATGCCAGGATTGAAACCACACCCATGCAAGCATGCATGTACAGTAGGTGTCCACACACACAACCCACAAACCGTGAATGTAGTCATTCACTGCAGTCTTTTCCAATCAGGGAAGTGTCTACAGAAATACTTTTCTTTATTTCTGCATTCTCACAGAGACTGAAAGGGAATAATTTCCTTTGCTTACTCACTTGACATGAAGCCCTTTCAAATAACATTTACAGGAAGGGGAATAACTAGCACTACGGAGTACGGACACAACCAATTGACAGTTGCACGAATGCGAAGCGCAAGCTTGTAGGAGGGTCACAAAAACATGGTTTCACAAATACATTGGGGATGCATGGCGAGTCTGGAGCCTTCCTTATTTTCATAAAGTAAGACAGGTGCATTCCACAAACAGGCAGACTTGTTGGCACATACACAGGAAAATCGTTGGGTGTTAATTTAACTCGGAGGAGTAAGGATACGTTTTGTTCTTCAGAGTTAAACATGGAGTGCCGCGATTTTTGTCCTTTTTCTGTTTTGTATGTGTCTATGGAGTTAACATTACTCTAAGTCCAATAGACTCCCAGGTGTGGTTATTATATTCAATGATGTCTTCCCTGTGTATTTCTGGTTTCTTCCTGAAAGCTGAAAGCCTTTGAGTCCCAAAAGGCCCAATCGAAATACACCACTTTAGTGACATCATAACCCTAACCCCTCCCCATTATCATACAACAACAGCTGTGGACGAGGCTGGGGGGGGGGGGGCTCATGTCACTCCATTTAAATTAACACTGAGGATTTTACTGTACAGACAGGGCTGAACACAAACATACAGGCTCCAGTCCCAATCCAGGCCGAGGTCCCACTTACCAGTCCCGCGACTAGTGTTGTTACTACTCCGAGGGTTCGTTTTAGCTTGTGCTTGTGCTGTGCCCGTTTTGCCTGTAGTTTTAGCTGTCTTTTTAACACCTGAGACACCGTCCCTGTGCCTTGGAGTGCTCGTAGTAGTGCTGCCTACAGGCTTGGAAGAGGCGGGTAACGTGGTACTGTGCATTTTTTTTGCAACCTCTCGTGGCCACGCCTGGCTACCCCGAGGAAGGGGTTTAGTACCGCGTCTCTCTGAGCAGGGTGGAGGAAGAGGGAGGTAAAATGTATAGGAGGTTGAGGTTAGCCAAAAAAAATGGAAAAAAGACAGATTAAGGATATAGGGGGAAAAAAGAAGCACAAACAGGTCAGCAGACAAGTATGCAGTTAATAGAAAGAAGAAGAGATGAAGAGAGAGGAGGCTGAGAGGTGCACAAAGGCTGTCCTATAAATGACTCAGTTTTCCCTCTACAGTATATAATAGGGAGCTCTGTGTAGGGGACTATAGTGAACCCAACTGCTAAATAAAAAACACTAATCGGGTCACCAGTCATTGCTGTCGTGTGCCAGATGAAATTACATTTGCACTATAGTGCAGTGGGGAGTGATTTCATACACACAGCCAGTGGTGAGAGTGAATGATATTGATCTGTAGAGCAGAACATCTCACTGGAATTGTAGTTCTGTAGGAGGAGGCCAGTTTAAAACACATTTTCCACGTGGCTTTTAGCTTTTTGCCTCCTGTGATGTTTTGGGCTTTCGGAACATGGAAGGACTAATTCATACTGTTAACCTCTGCAGAGGTTAACAGTATGTGTGTGCAGTGTGTGTGCGCGTGCGTGTGTGTTTGTTTGTCTTTACTAGTGAATTCTGCATTTAGATTTCTTTTTCATTTGTTGTTAATTCATTATTAATCTTTTCCCTACTGTTTGGTCTGGGAAGGATGTAGACCACTACATGTCTTCAGCATGTAGTCTCTAATGCATGTAGAGACTGTCCATCCTATTTCTGCTCCTTGACTAACTTGTAGTTAGTCAGTTACTACGGAGACCACCCTCCCTGCTGTCTTCCTGTCCGTGAACACAGCCAATTGTGTTCACTGGAGCGCAGGTGCATTACCCCTGTGCCACGCGGGCTGCTAGTGCATTAGTCATGTCCATGTATCTGCCATGCTCTACACCGCAGCCTTTTTTGGGATATTGACAAATAGGCAAACAGGTGCCTCCTAATGGCTATGAGTTCAATGCTAACAGGATTGAGATGAAAACAGTAAAACACTTTAGCGGCATCAGATAGTAGTGCCGGTACCGGTGGCTGGTCTCCTGAGGTAGGGGAAGGCATTAGGTCATGATTATTGCTCTATTCGGCCTGTGCATGCCTGCTATAGAGGCTTATAATGGGTATATATCTATTTGAACACATTAGCCAAGGTCAGGGCTCCTGAGTCCCAAATAGCAACCAATGTCATTCAGTGTAATGCTGGTACATTAACAGTTCAGTCTATAAGAAAGAATATAAAAAGGAATACATCTAAATATAGTTCACCATTTAGTGGAAATTGGTTTTAGGACCTGCTAACGACTACATTGACCTAGAACTGGTCATTAATCCAGCATCAGGAAACCATGCAATGAGCACTGTAACCATACATTAGCTAAGATAAAAGCCAAGGCTTCTAAAATAAAAGTGTAATAACATGGGTGAATCCATGTCTAAAGCCTAATTTACACACCATCTCAAGGTGTCCTTTGTAATAATTCAAGCGAACAAGCCTTAGTGTGAAAAACCTGTTTGTTTGTTATTGATGAGGAGAACAAATAAACTTTAAAGCACGCACATCTACTCACTAAAAACCAGGTGCTCGGCAGTAGTCAGAATTCAAAAGTAATAAAGTCTGCACACAGGGTCAAGCTCCCCAAGTTTTAAAAGTGTAGCCTATTGGTGACCCATGATGCATGACAGTGTTGTGTGACAGACCATACATTTGGCTTAAGGCCTCAGACAGCATGCATGCCCCTGGATTCAATAAAACCCTGGACAGTCCTACAGAAGCTGGTAGATTGTTGGTGGATTGCTGCAGTCACCTGTTGAATCCTCAGTGCTATGTGGTCCAATGGTGTGTTCCTCCGATGGTGTCTCTGGCAACTCGATGTCCACTCTCACTTCCTCTGTGGTCGCTTTGGGCGTGGCATGGCCGTTCAGGCTTTCACTGCTGACTGGTTCTTCTGAAGGAGAACAAACAGAGTGTTAATCTGGAATACAATAATCTCCTTTTCCGCTGGACATGGGAGTACTGCTGGCTTTTATTCAATGTAACCACGTTAGAGATAGACCTGCTGGGACATCAGGTGAATCCAATAGGTAGACTCTAGAATGGATCGATTTGGTGTACAGACAAAATGTGGACCAAACCAGAAATC
The DNA here is from genome assembly GCF_964188405.1 of Protomyctophum parallelum. NCBI lineage: Eukaryota > Metazoa > Chordata > Actinopteri > Myctophiformes > Myctophidae > Protomyctophum > Protomyctophum parallelum. The sequence goes on along the minus strand of NC_139704.1, from coordinate 43,201,347 downwards.
GCCAATGTTACTGCTGCCGAATTAGTTACATTTTCGCTAGAAACTGTATCAAATATGACTATCGTAAACAATAGAGCCACTACCCCGACAATATCACAGAGACAGTTTGTTTATTTTTGGACCACAATGCTTACGGTATATGAAACTTATGATGCTAAGGACATGTATACACGTCCTCTCAATTAAAACCGTGGGGTGCCTCAGACATGTATACACGTCTTTAGGTCCTTTTCAATAATATAAAACAGGATCGCTGAAATTATTTTTTGACATCGGCCGTTGCTAGGCAACGTCTTACTCAGAGCTCCCGGACATGCTTTGCATGTGCGTGCAGCCATTCACTTCCATTTTTATGAGCCGACAAAACTCGCTATTCTCTCTAAATCTACGGCGCTCTCCATGGTTTTGATCAGAACGCAGATGTTCTGTCCTAATTAATGACTTGTCATGTATGACTATGACTCATTTGGAATATTAACGCTTCTAAATAGGGAGGAGGATGGAAGGCTTCTGCTTGGCACTCTAGCGCCTTTATTCTGAAAAAGTCCCCGGCAAAAGTAGTGTGAAACCCAATGTTATTCTAAAATACTCTATTGGGCGTAGGAATAACTGGGTGAGTGGCAGATGAACCTTGATCAGCGATGAGTACTCCTCTTTTGATGAGCTCCTCTCTGGTCTGTCGGGTGGAGATCTTCCTCTCTAGAACTGAAAGACAAACATTTCATTTCAGACATTTTACATTTTCACCAGTGCTGAATACTACAGCACTGTTTAAAACAGTATTATAAGCTGGACAAAAGAATACATGAAACAAAAGTGGTAAACTGAAGACAAACATTAAACCTTTATATAGGAAAAATACCAAAAATATGTACAGGTTGGGGAATAAAGGGGTTATAATAAGGAGGTGGGGGTAGTCACTAGACTAAGGGGGTGGGGGGTAATAATTTCCTCTCCCTTTGGCATGCTGAAAGGTGGACTTTCAGGCCTGTTTTAAAGGATGCCAGGGATTTTGATTTTTTGAGGGAAGGAGTCAGGGCATTCCACACTTGGGTGGCAGTGCTGTAGAAGGAGAATTAGCCCATGTTTGTTTTGAAAGTGGGTGGTACCAGATCGTTGTTCTCAATTCCTCTTGTATTGTAATTTCAATTGCTTAACTCTGTTTTCTACCCGGAGCCACCCTAGACTATCAAAATGGGTTGCAAAAAGATGGGCCATGGGCCCCAGACCGAGGAGTAGTCGATTAACCCATTCTGACCTGAGATCAGATTCATACGAGGTTTCTGCCGGACACACACTGGTCTGATGAACCCATTCTGACCTGAGATCAGATTCTAGAAATGTCAGTCGCTCTTTGATTTTTCAAAAATAGCAGACCTACAAGCTCGTATCGCGCCACTCGGTGGCGCGATATGAGCTTGTAGATCTGCTATTTTTCAATAGCTAAAGCATAACATGATGCCAACACCAAAATGGGTGCCCGTTCAGAATGGGTTAATGGCTGATAAGACTACTAATGAATGACCTATAATCCTATACATAAGAATTCTCAGTATTTGCCCATTTATGAGTCTGCTAGTGTAAAAACAATTATTTACATTTGTACACACTAAACACCTGACTATATGATATGTCACCTCCTCTGAATTCTACTGTTGACTGTATACGACTTTAGCCTCAGGGCTCTCTCTTACACACATTAATCTCTCTTACTGTCTTTGACACTGTCTTTCCCTCTTATGTCTATCATAAGTCTATGTCTAGTGGGCAGATGTCAGTGACAGACATGACAGGAGTCATGTCACCTGACTTTACCCTCTAACTTTTATACCTGGAGGGTAACCTGAGACCAACTAGGCAAGACAGGCAAGTATGACGCCTAAATATGGAAACATAATAGAGGGGAGATCAGATCAGATAACTGAGTGGAAGAGTCTTTGCGTTCTTTTATTGTCTTCAGTTGCTTTTCATTCCTTAAAGGTATATTCAGTGATTTCACTCAAAAAACCTTAGGTTTCGTTTTTGGCTGTGGGACCCAGCCTTTCGTCCAATCAGGATAGAGAGCCAAAAACGAAACCTAAGGGTTTTTGACCCCCAGGGGTTAACTGGGGGCAGGGAGGAACTCCTTATATGGCCAGCACACTCTATAGTAGGGAGGATTATCACAACAAAACAAAAAAAAAGTGATATTTGAATTAAGTGAAATCACTGAATATACCTTTAACCCAATTTAGACAACATTTTAAACAAATAGACCTTTACAGCAGCCAATTTGACAGTAAACACAGGTGATACTATGATAATAATGACGGTTCTGTTCCATTCGGGTCAAACGTAGTCGAGGTGACGGTATTGCACTTTGGCTCTGCTAGTGAAATTGAACTTTAATTAGCACCATTGGTAACACCTGTGTTTACTGTACTATTTTATGTCAATATGGCTGTTGTGAAAAAGGTGTAATTGTAACACATGACTGGATGACAGTGATGTGTGTTACATGTTTTCCACTTCTATGTTTAGAACTGAGGATATGGAAGAATGTCACAATTCCTGCTTTTGCTAGGTTTGACTAAGATTAGAGATTAGATTTCTTATTTGATTATTTTCGAAAGATATCTTGTGCACAACCAGTGCTTTGTGCAGTAGTGTTGATCATCCTTGATCATTCATTTAACCCATTCTGACCTGAGATCAGATTCATACGAGTTTTCCACTGGACACACACTGGTCTGATTAACCCATTCTGACCTGAGATCAGATTCTAAAAATGTCAGTCGTTCTTCGATTTTTCAAAAAATAGCAGACCTACAAGCTCGTATCGCGCCACTCGGTGGCGCGATATGAGCTTGTAGATCTGCTATTTTTCAATAGCTAAAGCATAACATGATGCCAACACCAAAATGCGTGCCCGGTCAGAATGGGTTAAAAGCTCCATCAAGAATCATGAGACAGTGGTATTGTTCACACCACTAATATGTTTAGGTTTATTACAAACTGTCTTGCGATTGAGACAAATCCATTGGGCATACAGTACACTCATTCAATCAAAAAGGATAGAGTAGAGGAGCACATGCACCAACCTTTGGAGAGGTCCTGGAACTTGTCACTGGTCTTTTTCTTCCTCCATTTCCAGGGTTTGAATATTTTCCCTATCGTTGAGAGCTTTTCACGCGGCTGCCGTAAGCCCGGTGCATTCTGGGCCGGAGTGGCGCTGCCCACGACCACATCACAGTTGGCCAGTGAGGATGATTTCTCCAGTCCATCCACTAAAAGATATGCACGCGCGCGCGCGCGCGCACACACACACACACACACACACACGCGCACGCACACGCACACGCACGCACACAAAACACACGCACAAAACACACACAGTAGTTAAGTCAGTAATCAGCCTACTTGTTAGGAAATGCATTCCAACAGGCATGGTGTGCCTGCAGCAGCAGGTCTCACTGCTCTCTTCCATAAGCCATGCCTGAAGCTCATAAGCTCATATCTCCCTGGCCAACGTGGGTGGAATCCCTCTTGCATGAGCGTTACATGTTTGGTTTTGGTTTGGATCCCGGCGTTACAGTCACAATTAACTCTCTTGTGGATTTAATATTGGAACAAACTATTACTGTACTATTTAGATAACAGTAAACCTAAGTTGTTGCTGCACTTTAACAATTATTAATGGTATTGTCATTTATTCCTAGATTTTTATTACACACTGGCATCGGATCGATACCGATAAGCAAGTTGCAGGTATCGGAATCGGTATTGGAAAGGGAAAAGAAATATCACAAATTCACAACATCTTTACAATAACTATCAAATATTGACAACTTCATAAATATAGGCATAAGCATTACTGTAATTAAGTTATAGTGAAGGAGGAAAAATGTGACTTGCATTTGCAACAAGTTATAAACAATTGGATTCTGTGAAATCATTTGGATCTTTAGCACAATTTCAATTTAGTGTAGATGTAAGTGATAAAGATGGATAGCTTTTCATTAGTCCACTTTAAAATATAAGGTTTTCCAATATCATTGTCAGTCACAGACTTTGCCTGTCTAGCTCTTGTTTTTCTATGTTATGTTCTACTTGTTTTGATTCTATGTTCTGTTTATCTAGCTGTTTCATGTCTATGTTCTTGTTCTACTTGTTTTGGTTCTATGTTCATGTCTTCCCCATGTGTTTCTCATGTGTAATCAGCCCTCCTGTGTATATTAGTCTTGTTCCCCAGTCAGTCCTTGCCGGTTCATTGTTTAGTGTCACTCTGTATTTGTGATTTCTGTCCTGTTCAACTGTTTAAATAAAATACCCAACCATGGGTTTTGATCACTACTCCTGCCTGGCTGTCCTGCATTTGGGTCCTCACCACCACCACCTCCAGATTGTGACAATCATACATAACAACACAACATGACATGACATGGAAACCGTTTTCCCCCATAGTTCTGTGTGTGTGACTGCATACGTGTGTGCGTGACTGTGTGTGTGTATCTTGGCTTGATACTTGTCTTTCACTGGCTCCTCCCCTTCCTGTTGGAAAGTTAGAAGTCTGCCTATTTGTTGCGTGTGTGTGTGTGTGTGTGTGTGTGTGTGTGTGTGTGTGTGTGTGTGTGTGTACTTTATGTGTGTGTGCTCCCTACACGCCGGAACCTTGCAGAGGAAGGAGAGGAGGTGTGCTGTTTCCTCTGTCTTTAGGCAGTGGGAGGTTTCTGTCTCTGCTTCAACAGTTTCCCTTCAATGGCACTAAAATCACACGCTAAAAACGATACTCTGCACCGCCAATGTTTGGTGTCCTGGCTTATTTTAAACCCAACTTTGCCTGAAAATGCTGGACTCTTCCATAGACAGGAGTACCTAACGTTTAAAAAAAATCTAAATTATGCAAATCTTGATTAACTCAAATTCTGTATATTCAGATCATACATGACTTTAAAAGATCAGACCAGTCTGAAGCGAGTGGTGCAACAGCACCCCCTATTGGTACTCTAAACATCGGGACATAGGTTAGGACATAGGGACACTGCTGTTCCTTGGAGTGGTTGCACCACTCAAAAAGGTTGCTGCACATAGAATAGTAGGCTACACACACAGAAAGATATACGTTATGTTGTTTAATAGGATCAAGTATTACACTAATAGACCAATATATTATTTGTGTGTGTAATAAAATTGGCTTTTATACAGTATTTGACAAATAGTATTTGAACAAAAGACATAACGTCCCAGTAGTACACGTACATTAACAGGAACTAACAGTGCACAGTATGCCAGCTAATAGTGTACAGTATGCACTGTAATGGGCAACAATGAACTTCAGAAAGAACAACCTTTACAGTATAACGAACCTCCACTATTCCTCTTGCTCAGGGTATTGAGTTCAGACAGACCTACCCTCACTTCCTCTCCAAACGTTCACACACATCTATCACAGAGGACAGTCCCTATAGGAAATAGTACCAATTACTGTTGGTCGTGTTATGATGGAGCCACAGGACAGACGGACAGAGAATCAGAGGCGTGCATGTCATCGGTCACATAATGGATTTCACTAGTGACTCAATGTGAGGGGCCAGTCCTGTCAAGAAGGTCTTAAACTGTCTCTTTAACCAGATGAACCCCATAAATAAGCAAAGATAGCACATCTACAAGCTTGCGACACACTAGTGGTGTAGACTGTAGAGGGAAAAAAGAAGAGGCCCAAGTATAGACTCTTGGGGGATCCCCGGCCAACTGAAGTACGGGGCTTAAGTTGTTAACGCACACGAATGCTCGCTAACACATTGACTTTTGACTAAGATTGTTGATGGCCTGCCCTGAGTAGAGATTTGTAGAGTAGAGTTTTACTTTAGCAGACACTACAGGATATCGAAGATGTTTGGCCAGTTCATCAGTGTAACCCAAATAGACAGCCCCTACAGTATGTAACGTAAAGACCCTACTTGAACTCACTGCCCCTGGTTTTGCAAGGAAGTAATGCTGATTAAATCAGATATTTCACATTCTTCATTTCACATCACATCCAGAAACAACATTAAGTGGGCTGTCAAAGCAGAACTCCTCTGTGGTGTGTGTTTGGATATTCGGTTTTGTACAATTTATATTAAATAACAATAAACAAGGACATGCATCTAGAGACCCCACCAAAAACAACAACGTGGAGATGAAGACTGAAACCAACAGGGAGAACCAGGAAGAGAGAGTCCAGTACACTCTCTCCCAAGACACCAATTTTTCTCAAGCACAAACACACACAGATAGTCCGCCCATTTCCTGTTCCTATGTTGATATCAAATCACTACAATGGGTGCATTTCAGCAGCTTCTTTGTGTTCAGCTCCTCTAATGACAGGGAAATCAGTAGCAGCAATTATCATCACCATTAACCTCCACTATGAAACCACTAGTGGGAACAAACTTGGCACAATAGATTGACTTGTTACTGCCAGGAGAGGAGAGGCGAGGAGAGGAGAGGAGAGGAGAGGACGCAACACAACGCCTCAAGGAGACACATTGCTAAAATGACGAGGAGGAAAGACAGGTGGTCTGATAAGTAGAGGGAGAAACTAACAGGAAACAGATGGGAGATTGGGGGAGAAGTGAGGATGGAGTTAATGACAAGGTTACAGTGGTGGGCACAAGGTGGACAGTCAACAGGGTAAACTAGCTATGATCCAAGTTCAGGTTAAAGGTCCAAGGACCAGTTATACAAAGATGTCGTCCTCAAGTGGCATTATTAACTCCTCTCTGCTGTGCTCTCCACACTGCTTTGGGTGTTTACTATTCACCGCCACCTCTTTCAATCCTTCTAAACTGACAAACTAATATTGGTACGACCCAAAGTTCTGACACAAAAGCTATTAGTCTTTGTACTTGCTGTGAAACTATATGCCTACTCAGACTTCAACAGGATATGTCATGAATATGGCCAGTGCTCTCTAACCATTCGACCATAGAAGCACCACATGTAGCAGTAATATTTGAAGCTGAAACAGGAATACTGTAAGACGCCACACATGAAGCACCCACTCAGCTATGCACATCTGTAGCCAAATCTGAAATCTAACATATCAGGTAGCGGACCAAGATAGAAGTGGTAAGAAGAGAGTGGGAGAAGGCTAAAAGCATTCCACGCCAAGTGTTTGTTCCCCCCAATATGTCTCATGTTTAATACTGTCTCGAGGGGCACATAGGCAAAGTATTAAAAATGGAAATCCTTTCGTTAGCTTGGCCATTTGCCTGCTTTAGTGCACCAAGACTACAGAATGTCTGAGTCTTGTAGGTTTTAGGTCAATCCTATCGCTTCCTGTATGTCAGGACTAAGGAAACAATCGATCCCCATATCCACACTTGACTAGGTCCACAAGAATCTATGATATCATGCAGGTTTTCACACCAAGGCATTTTTTGTGAGCCAGAGTGAGCCAGGATCTGAGATGGTTGAGAAAATCTGAAAAAACATGACATGTGTGCGTGTGCATGTGCGCGTGCGTGCGTGTGTGTATGTCGTGCGCTAATCCGGCCCAGGCTATAGCATTCTATTATGAGGACGACTTGTGAAACTGAAAATATAACATATTAAACACTTCTCAATGCGCTCTTTGTCGAGAGCTTGCTCCAGTCTCCAATAAGCTGGAAAAGCTCTACCAGTCTAAATTAAATGACAACTTTAGTGTTTTTTTTCAACCAAGGTTCATGTTTTAGGTTGTTATTAGAGAAAGTAAAAGATGAGTGTTAATTTATTTTCATTTGCTGCTTTCTTTCGTTTTAGGGATTTTAGCTGTTTTTGACAGGGGGGCAGGGGCATTCGAGCATGGGGCTAAAAATGTATTTTTTTACAAAATAGTATGGCGATTTCTTTTTTATTATTTACTATAGTCCTACTAGACCCCAATAAATGACATCTGGCCACAAAAGATCAAGAGATCTACTGAATGTGTCAAACTACATATTGAGACTATGACACACAGTGTGGCTTCCCCCCAGTAGGCCTCCTTCACATTCAGTAGATCCTGTGATCTTCTGTGGCCAGATGTAATTTCCTGGTGTCTACTGTCTAGTAGGACTATAGTAAATAATAAAAAAATAAATCGCCGTAATATTTTGTAAAAAAATACATATTTAGCCCAATGCTCGAATGCCCCCTGTCAAAAACAGCTAAAATCAAACGAAAGAAAGCAGCTAATTTAAAAAAAAATCTTTTACTTTCTCTAATAACAACCTAAAACATGAACCTTGGTTGAAAAAAACTAAAGTTGTCCTTTAAAGACATATCACATTTTCACATATCCTCCTAACAATAGAACAATAGGATTCAAATTTAAAAGTGGCAAAATCACTTTTTAAGAAGTTCTTTAGACTGCTTTGGTACCTAGTAAAATTCTTAAATAATTGAAAATGAAGCCTTCCCATAATCACTGACAGGGTTTTATAACAAAATTTCACAGGATAAAACAGGCATATTGTGACCATTATATATGTAAAGCAAAAGTTGCAGCACGATGCGTTGAGAGGAGGGGAAAAGGGAGAGGCTTCCTTTCCTCACTGCAAGTCACCAGAGGCAGAGGGGAGGGAAGAACAGACCCGCACAAACATAGGAGGGGATGCGGGGAGAACGAGAGAAGAGAGAGGGAGAAGAGAATAAGAGAGAGAAGTATAGCTGCACAAAAAACGGAGAGGGAAGAGGAGGAGACAGAGAGGGAGTGGGGGGAGCAGATGGTTGGCAAGGGAAGAGGAAGAAGAGAAGGGGAAAGTCAAGAGAAGTAAAGGAGGGCTGGACTTGAGAAGTGAAGAAAGAGAGGGGGAGCGACGAGGCTTTACTGGGCATCGGCTGTGGTTGTAACACTTGGGTCATTTCTTCCATTTATAAAGACTTTCTCTGGAGCATGTAGGCCACCATTAACACACAGCTGCCTTAAATCTGCAGAATTAAATCTTATTGTTGCTTTGTCATACGAAGCAGTCATACGATTGTCGGGGAAACAGATTTTCAATTGAAATATTCTGCAGTTATTTTCAGCCAGCAACACCTCCATGTGACTAAGTTACAAAGTATGATGGTGTGCTGTTGCCAGAGACAGCTGTTATATGACTAGAGCACATGATGATACTGTGTGTATCAGCCTACAGTCATAACACACTAGAAGCCCTTTAGTTATTAGATGTCATGCTAATGGAGTGCAAATAACAACCCTAACAGTTTCACGTTTTTTTCTTTCTCACATTTAACATAATTACGTACATTGTTGCATATTAACATTGGCCAATTACTGATATGGTATCTCTGTTAGCCTGACTGACTTTATTTGGGGTCTCAGTGTGCAAACTCCAGCACTGCCTATTCATACAGACACCATGCTGTGCCACAGATACAATTTTGATAACATCTCTCATAAGTAAAACAATTGATTTTGTTAGTGATGATGGTGGTATCCTTTAGTCAAATATACTGCAGAGCGTGTTTCCAAATCCCCAAGTCACTTTTTATACTTCTACTATGTTCTTCTCGGTTGAGTTGTGCTGTAGTTGTGGTCTTGTAACCATTTTATTGGGAAAGGCAAAGAAGCAATAGAACTTTTGTTTTTTCTTTCTTTACCATTTTTAAATAATTCATTTTGGACCAAACAAACACCGGCGTCAACACATTTCAAACGTTGAATCACCAGAAAGTATCAAAACAATTGTGTTACATATTCCACATTGACGATTTATTTCTCTAACTAAAAATACATTCTACC